>NC_057867.1:3508888-3832304 GCF_019393635.1 Dromiciops gliroides | reverse complement strand
CAAATCCCTGCAGATTATATCCATTGTAGGCCCTCTTCTCCTGTTTCCCCATGGGAGTGTTCTTCAGTGAGACCCCCTCCCAGCAGTGAGTCAGGATCTCCCCGTCTCTTCCCCTCTGTTTCCACCCCTTACTTTGCCACCTTACCCATTCTCCTATGGTCTCTCTTGTTCCTGAGAGATGACACCAGTATTTCCCCTTGATCGTTGACCATTACCTTGATTAGGGAATGTTTCAGTCCCTTCCATCTTCTCCTTCCCCTCCCTTGCCTCCCCGTTATGTGCTCTGCAATTGAGTCCAGTAAGAAAATATCGATTCACCCACTGGATATTCCGAAGTTTAGTCCAAGATGTTTCAGGTCGCTTCATTCACCAGCACTTCTACTTAAGTGTGGCTCTTACCCTCGTCTCCTGGTGTTCTTGTCCTTTTGTTATTTTTAATAGTTAGCCCTTCGAGGTGTACAAAGTGTTTCACATACTTTAACTCATTTAATTCTCACAAAACCCCTGAAATACTGGTGCTGTTTCTATAACCCCATTTTACAAATTAAAGAAAGAGAAGTGACTTGCCCAGGGTCAGAGAGCCAATAAGTATCTGAGGCAGGTCTTCCTGACTCAAAGATTTACATTTTAGCCACTACACCACACTACAACCTAAGAGGTGTCTTTCTCTTTCTAGGTTTGTTTTTTCCTTGGTTGTGGTTTACTTTTCCCTCATTTCTGTTGTGTGGAGTGATTGCAAAGGAAATGACCCCTGCTCAAGTCTATTTGTTGTTGTTGTTTTGTAGGAATCTTCCAAATGTTTCTATGTTATTGAAGACATATCTCTTTTTTCCATTGATGATTAGGATCAGTTTTGCTTTTTGAAATATTGTACTCCAAGATTTACTCTCTTTTTTTGTAGAAGCTGCCAGGTCTTGTGTGGTCCCTGACTGTGGCTTCTTGGTACTTCTTTCTCTATGCTCACAGTATTTTTTCCTTTGACTTGGGAGCTCTGGATTTTGGCTGTGCCATGCCTGGTGAATTGCTAATTAATTTATGGAATTATGAAATGGGGCAGGCCTTCCTGGTTCTTTGGGTACTCACTAGGAAAGACCACTGTGGTGAGTGTAGTGAGGCTGCAATCCCACTTTAATGAGGCACAAAGGGTGGAGGGGCCAACAGCACAGAAAATACAGAAACAAGAGGCAAAAAGGGGGATACAGAGGCAGACAGTGTGGGGAGGGGAGTAGCGAAGGCAAGCACGCAGAGATGATGGGGAGGGGGGAGAGGCACAGAGAATCACTCACATAACTTTGCATTCAAATTGGGAGCATGGGCTCAAATGGAAAGGGAAAAGAGCCCTGGGTCAGGGCAAGAGTTTGGGGTCTCATTTTATGGGGTTTTGGGGGGACCAGGCTAATTCTTCAGCACATAGTCTCAGGAGGTGATCTTGGGTTGCTATAAGATGGTTTTTTAATGATGCCCCTTTGATCTTTGGGACAATTTGTACATGACTTCTAGATTTCCTTTTGTAGACTTACTTCCTGCTATTTCTACTTATAAACTTACTATACTGACTAGAAGGGAGGAGGGGGGAATAGTTTGGGGGACCAGAACAAGATACAATTTTGACACACCTAGGACTTTTCCCTTTAGGAGATGATAGATGGATTCTTACTATCTTTACTTTACCCCCTGGTTCTAATAGTTTTGGGAAGCTTTTATTTAGTATTTCTTAAAATAGAGTGTCCAGGATTTTTAAAAAATCATGCTTTTCCAGGAGTCCAGTGATTCTTATATTATTATAATATTATATTATTTTCTCTTTGACCTGTTTTCTAAGCCAGTTGTCTTTGACATCAGATATCTTATATTTTCTTCTTTTTTCAATCTTCTGATTTTCTTGTAATATTTCTTGTTGTCTCATAGAATCATTGATTTCTTTTTTTTTTTTTTTGCGGGGGCCATGGGGGTTAAGTGACTTGCTCAGGGTCACACAGCTAGTGTCAAGTGTTTGAGGCCGGATTTGAACTCAGGTACTCCTGAATCCAGGGCGGGTACTTTATCCACTGTGCCACCTAGCTGCCCCCTAAAGTATGAGGGGCATGATTTGACCTTATTTTGTTTGTCCTTAATTTTCCTTCTTTCTTTCTTTCTTTCTTTCTTTCTTTCTTTCTTTCTTTCTTTCTTTCTTTCTTTCTTTCTTTCTTTCTTTCTTTCTTTCTTTCTTTCTTTCTTTCTTTCCGGGGCAATTGGGGTTAAGTGACTTGCCCAGGGTCACACAACTAGTAAGTGTTAAGTGTCTGAGGTCGGATTTGAACTCAGGTCCTCCTGAATCCAGGGTCAGTGCTCTATCCACTGCGCCACCTAGCTGTGAATCATTGATTTCTATTTGGTCTATCTGGTCTATTGTATTCTAGTTTTCAAAGAGTCCATTACTTGGGTAAAATTTACCATTTTCTGTTAAAAGCATTTTTTCTTATGTCTTTCCTCCAGAGCTTTTATTTCATTTTTAATATATCATTTATTTTCTTTTCAATATTCTTGTGGACAGTCCATTTTCCCCTTGAGTCTCTGCTTGCATTTGCTATGGAGTTAAATTTGCAGTAATTTTTTATTCTGGTCATTGATTTTCTATATTTATTCATCTTTCTAGCCTTAGTTCATGAATTGGGGCTTTGTGCCAAGCCTGGCTCTGCCCCTTGCTGTACTTATTGGTCAGTCGGTTAGTCTTGGTTGGTCTCCTCCCATTTTCCTGGGGTTCTTGTGCCCACCAACCTCCATCCCTGGGGTTCCTCCCTACCCTGCATCTTTGAGCTTCAGAGCCTAGATCTTCAGGATCCTTTATGTCATCTTAACCTCAGAATTCCTGGTCTTGGACACCAGTGGTTAGTGGTTGGTGGTCACTGTCCAAAGCTGCTTCATGGACCTTCCAAGGTCTGCTACCCCCAAGACCCCCCCCCCCCGCCCCACTTTCTGACCATCTCAGTTCTTGTTGCCTCAGACACAGAGGCAATGCCTGGCCTGGCTATGGGGATTGCTTTCCTATTGCCCTCAGGTTTCTGAAGTTCTAGGTGGAATGTGCTCCTGACAGTCGTTTCTCATCAGATTTCTTGATGATTATTCAGTGTGGTGGGAGCAGGGCAGGCTTCATGCCCAAATCCAATGGCCTTTTCTCAGTCTTCAGCCTTCTTGACCTCTCTGCAGCCTTTGACGCTGTGAGCCACTCTTTCCACTTGGTCACTTGACCACTCTCTCCTCTTTAGGTTTCTGTGACTTGTTCTCACCTGGTTCTTCTACTCCTGTCTGACCCTTCCTGGTCACTCTCCTTTGTGGCTTCTTCATTAATTGTGGCAGCACCCCAAGGTTCTCTTGGCTCTCTTTTTTTTCACTCTGTACTGTCTCACTTGGTGAATCTGTTGGTTCCCACGGGTTCAATTATCTCTATGAAGATGATCCCCAGATCAAAATATCGAGCCCTAATCTATCTAAGCATCACCAATGCCTTTTGGACATCTTGGATTGGATGTGCATCAGCATCTCAAATGCACTATGTCTAAATCAATGAACAAGTATTTATTAAGTGACTGTTGTGTGCTAGGCACTGTGCTGGGAAGACAAAGAAAGATTAAAAACCAGGCCCTGCTCTCAAGGAACTCCCCAGTCTAATGGAGACAACCTGCAAACACCCATGTACGTGTAAGATACAGATAGGATCAGATGGAAATAATCAGTGCAGGAGAAAGCACTGGTATTAAGGGAGAGTTGGAAAGGGCTGTAGAAGGTAGGACTTTAGCTGGGACTTGAAGGAAATCAGGCATGGCAGGTGATGAAAGGGAGGAGTGAGAATTCTAGGCATGAAAGATGGTCAGTGAAATTGCCTGGCATCATGGGATAAGAGTATTTTGTGCCAGGAACAGCAAGAAGGTCAGTGTTCCTAGATTCTAGAATACATGTTCCATCTCTCAGTGACCCCATTTGGAGTTTTCTTGGAAGAGATACATTTCCTTTTCCAGCTCCTTTTACAGATGAGTAAACAAGCAAACAGAGTTAAGTGACTTTCCCAGGGTCACATAGCTAGTAAGTGTCTGAGTTTGGATTTGAACTCAGGTCTTTCTTACTCCAGGCCCAGCACTCTATTCATCACAGTGTCACCTAGCTGCCCTTTGGGCAAGTCACTTAACTTCAATCTGCCTCAGTTTCCTTTGTTTTTTTTTCTGTTTAGAATTTTATTTTCCAAATCACATGCAAAAACAAATTTTGATATCAGTTTTTTAAAACTTTGTGTTCTAACTTCTCTTCCTCCCTCCCTTCCCACCCCTTCACCCCCAAGAACTCAAGCAATTCAATATAAGTTATACATGAGCAGTCATGGAAAACATCTCCACATTAGCTAGGTTGTGAGAGAAAACAGATAAAAACAAAACTTCAGATTAAGGAATTGTCAAAAAAAAGTGTTTCAATCTGTTTTCAGATAACATCAGTTCTTTCTCTGTAGATGGATTGCAATTTTCATAAGTCCTTCAGAGTTATATTGGATCATTGCCTTGCTGAAAATAACAACGTGCTTCTCAGCAGATCATCTTACACTATTGCTGTTCTTTTGTATACGGTACATTTCACTCTGCTTCAGTTCATGTAGGTCTTTCCAGGTTTTTCTGATAGCATCCTGTTCATCATAACTTTTATATAGTATCTTTTTTTGTGTTTTTTGTTTTGTTTGTTTTGTTTTGTTTTGCAGGGCAATGGGGGTTAAGTGACTTGCCCAGGGTCACACAGCTAGTAAGTGTCAAGTGTCTGAGGCCGGATTTGAACTCAGGTCCTCCTGAATCCAGGGCCAGTGTTTTATCCACTGCGCCACCTAGCTGCCCCCACTTTTATATAGTATCTTAAACTTGACAAATAATTTTCTTCACAATAGCCCAGCAGAGTAGATACCATACGTTTTGCCATATAGTCAATCATCATAACTATTTCCCTCCATACTTTTCCCTTCCCATGATATTTACTCTATTTTCTATCTTCTTTTACCCTATTCCTCCTCAAAAGTGTTTTACTTCTGACTGCCCCTGTTTCCTTTGTTGTAAAATGGGCATAATAATAGAATTTTTCCAGATAAGAGGGGGCCAGGTTATGAAGGGCTTTAAAAGGCAAACAGAGGATTTTATATTTGATCCTGAAGGAGCTAGGAAGCCACTAGAGTTTAAAATGGATTAGAGTGGGGAGAGACTTGAGGCCCAGAAATCAGTAGTCATGTCAGTAGTGAGGTGATGAGGGCCCACACCATGATAGTAGCAGTGTAAGAAGAAAGACTAGGACATATATGGGAGATGTTGCAAAAGATTCGATGTGGGGGTGTCGAGGATGACCCCAAGGTGGATAGCCTGAGTGACTGGGAGGATGGTGGTACGTACTATCAACAGGAAGAAGGAAGTTAATAAGAGGGGAGGGGCTAGGGGGAGGGAAAGATAATGAGTTCAGTTTTGGACATGTTGAGTTAAATATGGCTACTGGACATTCAGTTTGAGATGTCCAATAGGTAGTTGGAAATATGAGACTGGTGGTCAGGAGAAAAGTGATTGGGCTGCATAATCAGATCTAGGAATCACTAGCACATGAATCCCATGAATCCATGGGAACTGATGAAATTACCAAGTGAAATAGTATAGAGGAAGAAGAGAAGAGGGCCCAGCCATAAGATAGAAGGAGTAGGAAAGGAAAATATTTAAGATCAAAGCAAGTTTGTTGCTTATGGATCAGGCATTCCAGAGATCACAGTGAGAGTAGTGGGTAGCTTTAGAATGGGACATTGGCAGCAGGGAGGGGTTGGGCTGAGGGGAATGGGAATAAAGTAGTGGACAGTAGGAGACAGAGAACAAGGTTTGCAGGACAACTCCTAGGGGTTCAAAATCACTGGGATAGGGAGGGTAGGAGACAGGAGTTGGCAGGAATTAATTCAGGTAGGTTTTCATTGTCCACAGGGATTGCCTTATGGTGGAGTCCTCTCAGGGCCTTAGGCAGCTCAGGTGAGGGGATAAGTCCTAGGAACCAAAAGAATAGTGTTACTCCCCTTCCCCTCAGATGTGATGGAAATGATAAACTCTAGTGGCTTCCTAGCTCCTTCAGGATCAAATATAAAATCCTCTGTTTGCCTTTTAAAGCCCTTCATAACCTGGCCCCCTCTTATCTGGAAAAATTCTATTATTATGCCCATTTTACAACAAAGGAAACAGGGGCAGTCAGAAGTAAAATACTTTTGAGGAGGAATAGGGTAAAAGAAGATAGAAAATAGAGTAAATATTATGGGAAGGGAGCAGGAGACCTGATGAAATCATTGAGTGAAATAGTATAGGAGGAGAAGGAAAGAGAGGCAGTGTGCTGGAGAAGATGGGGTGGAATGGGATCACTTGTGCATGTGGAGGGTTAGTCTTGGCAAAGAGAATAGCCACTTCTTCAAATGAGAAAGCTTCCTTGTTACCCTGACATTCCCTCAGTTACCCAGGCTTACATCTCGGGTGTCATCCTCCATTTCTCTTTCATACTCACTCCAAAAATTCAGTCTATTGTCATATCTTTTTTCTCTACCTTCCCAATATCTCTCGAATATGCCCCCTCTTCTCTGATGCTGCCACCCCACTAGTGCAGACCCTCATTACCTCCTGCATGGACTACTAGAATAGCCCATAAGCAGGCTGCCTGCAGGCCATGGAGCCACCAAAGTGATCTTCCCAAAGTCCCAGGTCTGACCTTGTCACCCCCTACTCAGGAAACTCCATTAGCTCCCTAGTGCCTCCAGGATCAAATAAAAAGTCCTATTTGGCCTTTCACAAGTTGGTGCCTTTTTATCTTTCTATTCTTATGTGATTCAATGACAGTGGCCTTCTGGCTGTTCCCAGCATACAACCTACATTTCCTTCCTCTTTACTTTTGCATTGCCTGTCCCCATGCACGCCATGCACTCTCTCTCTCTCTCTCTCTCTCTCTCTCTCTCTCTCTCTCTCTCTCTCTCTCTCTCTTGTTGTTTGTTTGTTTTGCAGGGCAATGAGGGTTAAGTTACTTGCCCAGGAGCTAGCAAGTATCAAGTGTCTGAGGTCCTCCTGAATCCAGAGCTTGTGCTTTATCCACTGCAGCGCCACCTATCTGCCCCCATGCCATGTTCTCTTTCTTCCTGTCTGGCCCTCTGCTTCCTTGGCTTCTTTTAAGTCTGAGGTCAAATCTCACCCTCTACCAGAAGCCTTTCCTAGGCCTCCCTCCCTCCAGCCACTACTAGTGCCTTCTCAGATTACTTAATTTCCATGACTCACTATATATTCTGTGTAAGCCTAGTCATTCATATGCCGTCTCCCCCAATTAGAATGTGAGCTCCCTGAGAGCAGGGAGTACGTGTCTTTATTTTTGGGTTTGTGCCTTTGTACCTTCAGCCCTTGGCCCGGGATTTGGTACTTAGTAAGCCTTTAATAAATGCTTGTGGACTAAGCGACCAAGGGAACTGTTGTTGGCCCAGAGATGATGCTGTATCTACATGGGTGCGGCCACTCAGGGGACGTTTGGATATGGCTAAACGGAGGTCGTTCCTGGCTCTGTGCTGCAGGCTCCCGAAGCAGCTCTTTGTTGACCCAAGAGCAGCAGGAGAGAAGTTTGTCTTTCTAGGGTGTATCAGGGACGTGACAGAGGGAACCTTCCAAGAACTGTCAGACCAGATGATTGCTCATCGGACCATTGGACACACTGGCACAAATGACAATACCAGAAGGAATCTAGAGAGTGTTGCTAAAAACTGGAGTTTCTGGCAAGAAACCTGAGCCCTGTGATGCCCAGGTGGGATTTTCATCAGCGCGGCCAATGGAAGGCAGGGCCTTCAAAAGACAAAGCCAGATTTGGGAATTGGAAAGAGCTGCTCAAGCACAGGGCTCTGGAAAAAGTGATTGGGCTTTCTGGCTGGGGGCTTAGAATGCCAGGTTCCCAGCCAGGGGTGGAGTGCCCATAAAAGGGGCTGGGATAATGTCTTTTCCTAAGTCTGGCCAATCTAATGAAAAGGGCTCTAAACTGAAGAGGAAAGGGGAGGGAGACAACCACCTCTGTATAGCTCCCAAGCCAGAAACCAGACGGTAGCTACGGGGGTGGGTGAAGAGTAGTAATGGGGTGCCTAGCAATTCACAGGAGACAAAATCAAAGGAAGGAGAGAGCAAAGACCCTGTGAGCACAGAGATCTATACATGAATGCGCAAAGCATGGGTAAGAAGCAAGGTGACTTAGAGCCCCTGACTCCAGGGGGCAATTGGGACTTGGTGGCTAGCACGGAGACTTGGGTAGTCCTGTATGTTGGATATGACTATGGAAAGGTTTGCTTTATTCAGAAGGAGGAAGACAGGTAGGGAATGATTGGCTTAGCATTATATATTAAGGTCTTTGCGTGTGAAGAAATCCAGGGTAGGGGAGCATGGTGGGAAGTTTGGGGGTGAATATCAATGGAGGCAGCAATGTCGTCGATGGAGTCTAATCTGGACCATCTGCTTGGGGGTCAAAGGCTTGGCTTAGGAATGTGTGGCATTCTCAGGGTCAGCTTCAGTTAATTGTCCCTGTGAAGAAAGAGGAAAGAAATGAAGATTTGGGCAAACATCATAAGCCTGGCATGGAGACAGGACATAGTAGTGAGCTGGGATGCCAGGAGAAGCTTCCTGCTCACTCAATCACCAGGCATTTCTTCTGTGTCCACCATGCTTCTGGGAACGGTGCCCATGAGGAACGGACTGCCCTGGGCAGAGGCCGAGCGCTTTCCATGCTAACTGCTATAGAAATGGGCATTCTCCATTGCCAGATTTGACTTGGCTAGTGGCCTCTGAGATCCTGTGCATCTGGGGGGCCTCCCAGAGCCTTTTCGGGGCTTAGAGCTAGAGTTTCTACTGAACCATCTCTCAAAGCCCAGCCCGAACTCCTAGTCAAAGGGCCTCCAGTCTGCCCTCTCCTGGTTCCTCTGCCAGCCACCCCTTCAGTACCATGTCCATTATCCAGCTCTCTGTTCAGATGGCATCATTCTGTGTCCTGCATAGCCCTGGCACTTCCCCAAAGAATGTTCCTGGGGACAGATCCCTGTGCATGTTGGAGAGTGGTGGGGGTGGCACCAGGCTGATTGGTGGCATCAGTTCTTCATACCTCCAGGAGGTGCTCTTCCTGCCCCCACCTCCCCGCACCCAGGTCTGAGTCTTTAGGAGCCATGTGGCGGAGCTGCTGGGGAACCACAAAGACTGCTCTCCCTTTAGCCTGGGCAATTCTTTGGAGCAAGAGGGAGTCTACTCTCCTCATTCCCCTCTCTGACTCTCTGTGGAAACCAGGAGAGGGGCAGCGTGGCCCCCGGCTCTGGCAATCCCAGAAAACCTTTCCTTCTCATGAGGTTGGATTTCCTGGTCCTCCCCATTACAACCCATGGAAACGAAAGACCACTTCAAGTGGTCAGAGGGAGCCAACACGGAGGTGTCTCTGCAGTTCTGCTCATGGAAGGTTCTTAATGTCCTAACAGAAACATAGGATTAATGGCTCATCTCCTATCCCACTGCTACCCCCACCTCAGCAGGCTTCCCCAACAATGCACCGCCCAGAGCTAGACAGAAAGCTGCCCAGCCAATCCCTACCGCACATTCGGACCACAAAGGGACACAAGGAAATGGAGACACATTTCCTTTGCCCACAGTTTCGTCCAATGGACCCCGAGGCTCCAAATGCTACCTTGCTACCCTTCATGCAGTAGGGTTGCACCCTGCACCAGGCTCCCCTGGGTCTGAAGAGAGGGAGAAGATGGAGATGGGACTTCGGCACATCAGGGTCCCCAAACACATGGTGCTTTCCCACCTCCTGCTGGCTCAGCAGAGCAAGGGAAAGAGCTCAGAGGCAGGTGCCAGTCTGCTGCACTCGGGAAGTTCCCAAGCAAGAGGGCCTTGAAATTGGTAAATGAATGAAGGGGGGTCTGGAAGTGACAGTGGCCCTGCATGCTGTGGGCGTGCTGAGGAGGGTGTCTGGGGGGCAGTTGGAAAGTTGGGGGGAAGGGCACACGAGCCAAGGGTGACCAGCACTGTAAAGCGATAGGGCTGGGCTGGCTTTGGCTTCCCGGAGGGTGTGATGAAGATGGATTTGGCCAACGCTGGGGCATGGTGGGAGGGCTGGGCTAGGGGGCATGGTGGGAGGACAGGGTACCTGGGGAGGGTTGGGCTAGACTGGGATAAAGACACAGGGGGAAGAGCTATGGGCAGGAGGTGGGAAAGCACCATGCGTGCAGAACTGGTCTTTGCTCCTTCGCCTCCAACTCTGTGCACCACAGGCTCTCAGTGCGGAGGTAAGACTTGACCCCACTTTGTTGGAAACTGATCTCTGGGCTGCTACGTGCCAGGGTGGGCAGGCCCAGGGGGATGGCAACACTTCTTTCAAAGAGAAGAAGAGTTAAAGTTTCCCTAACTCTCTCTCTCGATATTATCCACAAAGGATTTTGTACAGAACTTTGACCATAAAGGCTTTTTTATTTTATTTTTTTGTTGGGCAATGAGGGTTAAGTGACTTGCCCAGGGTCACACAGCTAGTAAGTGTCAAGTGTCTGAGGCCAGATTTGAACTCAGGTCTTCCTGAATGCAGGACCAGTGCTTTATCCACTGCACCACCTAGCTGCCCCCACAAAGGCTTTTGATTGGCCTTCTTCTTGCCAGATGGGATGATGCAAAGAGTGTGGGATTTAGTCAGAGGACCTGGGTTCAAATTCTGGCTCTGCTACTTGCAACCTGTATGACCTTGGGCAAATCAGTTCACCTCTCTCTGGACCTCAATTTCCTTCTCTGCAAAACAAGGGGTTTGGATTAGATGGTCCTTAATGTCTCCTCTAAACTTCTGATTGGCTTCATCACAGCCTCCCCTGCCCCAGGGAGCATGTGCATAGAGTGCCCGGTTGTACTCCCATGTGCTCACTTAGCCACATCACAGGGGCTGGCCCTGGGAAGGCCCTGAGTCCGTGTCCAAGCCCCTGACTGTGAAAGTGATCAGGGATGGCCAGCCCTGTGCTCACCCAGAGCTGAGCCTTCCTGATTTCTCTTCGTGTCCCGCTGGCCTCCATGGAGGCTACTAACCTTACTACAGCCCACCACATTCCCAATCACTAGTAATCAGCACATTGCCCAGAGTCATAGGCATCGAGGAGACACCCAAGGAAGTCCAGCCCCTCCACTACCCGATCCCCAGTTCTCTCCAGCCTTTCTGTCCAGTGATCATGCAACTTCTGTGAGAAAGCCTAATGTGATGAGGAGATCGCTCCCCTTATTTCGGATGCTTCCCGGCCAGCAAAGTGGTAAAAAAAAGCAGATCCCACCAAGGCCTTGGTAATCAGCCTCCATATATTCAAGAAGCCCCTGCAGCTTGTTAGTGCTCCCAGACAACTAGCCTGTTGTTGCTGTTGTTTCCGTCATGTCTGACTGACTCTTCATGGCCCTGTTTGGGGTTTTCTTGCCATTTCCTTCTCCAGATTATTTAACAGACGAGGAAACTGAGACAAACAGGGTTAAGTGATTTGCCCAGGGTCATCCAGCTAGTAAGTGGCCGAGGCCAGATTTAAACTCAGGACCTCCTGACTCCAGGCCCAGCACTCTATCCACTGCACCACCTAGCTGTCTGTAGGCATTTCAACCAAATACCTTGGTTGAAAAGTGGCATCCTCAAAGTTTGGCTCTGCCCTGTCCAGGGGCCAGATCTCCAAATGGTCTTCATTCCTTGCTTTCACATTTCTGGGAGCAAAGATGATCATTGACTCCTAGATTGGCGCAGTCCGGAGGTAGCTTGTGCTCACCTCATTTGTCTTGCTTTCTGGACAGCTTGAAGGGGCATGCGGTGCCACATTCCGGACTCTTACCATGTGCAGCCCTCACTAGACGGGTCCCAGGCAAGCCATGGGGGAATGCCATGGGAACATTCCATTCTTATGCTATACATAGGCACCGGCATGGGACATTCTTCAACCCCCTCTCTGGTCTCTGTCTCTCTCTCCTTGTTCTCATCTTTGTCTAAAGGAGACTTAGTTGATATAACTGATAGGAATTAGGGGGTCCTTTCCTTTAACCTGGAAAAAGATTCGGGATTTCCACCCACAGAGAAGGGTTTAGTGCTTGAGAGTTACAGGAAATCGGGGGGTCAGTGACACAGGGGCAGAAGTAGCTTTCAAGGGATGAGGAATGCACCCTGGTTGGGGGTAGTGTTCCAAGCTTAAGCCTCCAGAGAGAAGGTCTTTGGTCTTCTTGTGGGCTAGTGTTGGTGGCAGGCTGATTTGGAATCCTCCCTGCCACCCCCCCCCCCCACTGCCCCCAACCTCAGTATTTTTCACGCAATTGCTACCTTCCAAAGCCAGTATGAAGGAATCTCAGATCATTTGGGGGCTGAAAAAACTCCACGTTCAGGGCTTCTTCCACTGAACTATACTTTTCTTTCTTTTAGAGCATTGATCCCTCTCTCTCAGGTCTTTCTAGTCTACATAGTGAAATGAGGCCGCAAAAGTGACATTTGAAACTAGGTTTGGCAGCAGAAACATTTGGCAGGTGGCTCCTGTGAATTTCAAGGACAGAAAAATCAGCATTTTGCTGAAGTTGAAGAGAGCTGTTCTCTAGCCCATAACTGCTAGTCAGATTGGGAAGAGTGCTCATTGGAGCCAGAGAGTCTCATCTTTTCGATGTTATATGAGGGGAACGAGGGCTGAGAGGCCATAAGGTTTCCATTTTAGCTGCTGTCAGACCTTCAAAGCAGGACCTCATATACCCCTCAACCCAGTGTTAAGAAACACTGAGAAACCCAAAGAAATCCTTTCACAACCCCCACATTCACTTCTCAACCCACAGTTTATTTGGTTTTGTTTGGTTTTTTCAGGGCAATGAGGGTTAAGTGACTTGCCCAGGATCACACAGCTAGTAAGTGTCAAGTGTCTGAGGCCGGATTTGAACTCAGGTCCTCCTGAATCCAGGGCCTGTGCTTTATCCACTGCGCCACCTAGCTGCCCCCAAGAAACCCTTTCAGATGGAGATCCAGTGTGACATAGAAAAGAGATAGTGGTATCTCAAGTTTGGGTGTCAGTGTTTGATGCTTTAAAACTTGCAAAGTGCTTGACAGACATTATCCCACTGGAGCCTCAGCAAAGCCATTTGAGGCACATCCTTTACCTCCTTTGGATCAAACCAGTGATTTTATGGTATATGGAAGCTCCCTAAACTCAGTGATGAGTTCCCTCTACAGCCTATATCTTAGAGAGTTGCCTGGGAGAATGAGAAGCCAGTATGTGTCAGAGTTGGGACTTGAACCTGGAGGTCCTCAAGACTAGCTTTTGAGTTATTATTCTACAATGATTTTCAAGCTACACATATATGTGGGCTACACCCATCCATATCCAATAAAGTCTTCATCTCATGATGTGGAGTTGACCTTGGCCTTTGGGGGAGGGGTGGGGTTTGTGGCAGATTTCAAGGTTCCTTACCAAAAGGCCAAACTTGTCCACTTACTAAGTAATTCCTTTACTCTACATGCCATCTCCCACCTAAGAGTATTTGTCTGTACTATCTCCCACTCTCATGCTTAGAACGCATTGCCTTCTCATCTCTCCCATTCCTTTTAGGCTCAGCTCAGGTGCCACTTCCAACATGGACCCTTCTTTGATCTGTGGTTGTCTGGTCTTCCCTTTGTTCTCTCCCCCCCAGTGTTATACTCATTTATATGAATGTTTCCACTCCAGTAAAAGGTAAGCACTTTGAAGGCAGAGGCTATGTCATGTACAAATCTTCTAGCTTTACTGGTAGGAGGTGCTTCATGAAGGTGCTAAATTGGCTGGGATGGTGGGATACCTCTACCTGTACAGTGCGCTCACTCCTATGACTGTGTGTGTATGTGTGTGTGTGTGTGTGTGTGTGTGTGTGTGTGTGTGTGAGAGAGAGAGAGAGAGAGAGAGAGAGAGAGAGAGAGAGAGAGAGAGAGGGAGGGAGAGACTGACAGAGATGGACAGACAGAGACAATGAGACAGAGACAGTAAGGGGGGAAAGAGAGAAAAAGATGACGAGTTGAGAGCTGGAGCCCCGTTTGGCCCATTTACCTTTCCTCAGCTATGCTGATGGATTACTGGGCCTGCTGAGCTGGCTAGCTAATTGAACCTGAACTAGGTGTCCTTGGACACCAGCTTCCTCTGTTTACCTCTTGCAGCTCTGGGTTCTTTCGGAGCTGTAGGCCTCTCAGTTCCCGAGGGCGGGATCTTTATGCCGTCATATATCCTTGGTGAAAGCAGTTTCCTCTGACAAGCCAGCGAGCAGTCACGGCCTGGCCTCCCTTCCCTTGAGGCCCACGTCACTGATTTGTGAGGGACAGCAGGGAGTGAGGCCTGGCCTGAGTACCAGGCAGGCTCTGCCTTTTGCTTATTGGGGGACCTCAAACAAATCTCATTTGGAAAAGTGAGGGGTGGGTGGGTTTTAATGCTCTCTAGGGTCCCTTCTAGCTCTGACTTTCTGGGACTTTCTGGGGCCAGTGATGGAATTGGAGGTGAAGGGCATGGAGACCACCAGCCCCATTTATTCCAGTGGGAAAAGTCCATCGTGTCGCCCAGCTTTGTCCAGGCCTCAGTACACAGCCACCGGCAGGCTCCCAGGCAGCAATGGAGAGTCTCAGTGGGCCTCCTACAGCGCCTTCGAGAACTGACCCAAAACATCATGAGCAGGGCCCCTTCCCCGCCCCCACCCCTCTACATTTTACATTTAACATGACAAGCAAATGCACCATTTGGAAGGTTGATGGCTGAGTGAGAGAGAGAGAGAGAGAGAGAGAGAGAGAGAGAGAGAGAGAGAGAGAGAGCAAGCATTGCTATAAAGTTAGGGTCAAAGACACAGGCTTGTGGGAAATTCCCAAACGGACTTTCCCACAGAACTGATGTGAAGTGTGTGTGGGGGGGAAATGGGTTGGAGGGGCAGGATGAGAGCATTTCATTTAGTTATTTTAGCATTAGTCTTAAAATTTTGCGATCATTGAAACCAGAGAAACTCAGTAGGATTTCCGCATGGGCCATATTTAGGAAATGGGGAAGGTTTCAAGGGCACAGGCAGCTTGAAGTTACCCATTGGCGATGAAGTAATGAGAGAGTCCAATAATCCAGAACACCGAGACTCCCTAGTCCTCGACATGATCCCTACCAGGGAATGTGGGCAAGGATGTGCCTTTCCATGGCTCTGATGTTCATGCCAGGGTTACCCACACCCACCTGTGCCACCAAACCAGCCCCGCCTCTGGCTTTCCTTGTCTACATCACTGTAGTTGGTTTTTCCTCATCTCATCCCCCAAATCTAAGAAGGGATCAATTCTTTTTGGTTCTTTGGTCAACATACCTAGCACAGTGTTCCTTTTCCTCTAGTCCCATGAGCACTTGCCTCACATTTGGCCTAATAGCTGCTTCCAGTCTCACCATTGCCAGCCCACTGTCTGATCAATCTTCCTAAAGCCCAGTTTTTGTCATATCACTACATTGCTCAGAAACCTTCTGGGACTCCTCACTGTCTCCTGAATGAAGTCTAAACACTTCAGCTTGGCATTCAAGGACCTTGATGCTCTGACCCCAACCACTCTTTCCAGCGTCATCTCCCACCACTCCCCTATATGTGATGTTAGAGTCCAAACCAGGCTTCTGCTACCTGTGTGGAGATAGATAGCATGATGTTCTAACATGAGACAGGGCAGGGGGTAGGGGTCAGAAGCCTCAGACTCTGGTCCCACCTAACTCACCATGTAACCTTGGGCAGGTCATTATAAAATGAGGAGATTATGTTAGAGGGTTTATTCATTCATTCAAGAAACATTTAGGATTGGTGGATCCTAGCTCTGCAGTGGCACAGAACCTAGAAAGCCATTGAGTCCAATCCCCAGCAGAGAGGAGCTCCAAGTGATTCCCCTAAGATTACCCCAAGTTCAGCTCTTACTCCCTATTAGGCAGTGGGTTAGATAGAGCAGAGGAGATAAAATGTACGCACAGGTCCCTTTCATGCATAAGTGGGTAAGGGGAGGCAGAATGGTGTAGTGGGTAGAGAGCTGACCTCAAGGTCAGGCTAACCTGGGTTCAAATCCTCCCTCTGACATATGCTACCTCTGTAACCCTGGATAAATCACCTGGCTTCTCATTACCCCCAGTTGCTAAGACGAGAAATTGCAGGACAGTTGGGGGGCTGTGTGCTTGATTTTGTGGGAGGGTTATGGAAGAGACAATCCCCGTGCTGTGCCTTGGAGGGTGAGCCGGGACCTCCAGCTTGGTGCTGGGCACTGCCAGGCTTCAGATAATTAGTCCCTGAGGCCATCCAGCATCTTGGAGGGCAGGCTCAGCCCTTTGCTTCCCCCCCAGCCCCCGCTGGGGGAGCCAGGTCCTCTTTATGAGCCACATCCCTCAGCAAGTGGTCTCCATCACAAGCCTGCCAGCTGGGCACACACATAGGGCATTGGTTGGGGCACAAAGTATGGATTTCACCCAAGTTTGCTGAGCCATGTGCAGTCTGCTGGAGTTAACTATCCTTCATGCCTCTGTCTCTCTGTGTCTCTGTGTCTCTGTCTCTGTCTGTCTCTGCCTCTCTGTGTCTCTGTCTGTCTCTGTGTCTGTGTCTCTGTCTCTGCCTCTCTGTCTGTGTATCTCCCTGTCTCTCTCTGTCTGTGTCTCTCTGTCTGTCTCTGTGTCTCTGTCTCTCTCTGCCTCTGTCTCTCTCTGTCTCTGTGTCTCTGTCTCTCTATTTCTGTGTCTGTGTCTCTCTGTCTGTCTTTGTGTCTCTGTCTCTGTGTCTGTTTCTCTGCTTCTCTGTCTCTCTCTGTCTCTGTGTCTCTGTCTGTCTGTCTCTGTCTCTGTCTCTCTGTCTTTCTCTGTCTCTCTCTCTCTGTCTCTCTCTGTCTCTCCCCCCCCCCCTCCAGTCTCTGATCTATAGGGAAGGGAGGAAGCTGGTCAGTTGGGCCTTGGGACTCAGTGTAGCCAGGGCACCACACAAGTCTCACAGCCTGCCTCGGCTGGGGAGATGCGTTTTGGCCTTGGGCATCCAGACAGCACCTGAGGCAAAGGGCCAGGCCGGGCTGGGCACAAAGACTGTGCCGACATCTGGCCCTGGGCAGACTCACTGTGTGGAGGTGAAGCGGATGGCAGGTCGCCTCAAAGCCCTTATCACAGGGAGGCCAGTGCCGCCCCATGGCCTCCAGCCGCCCCATTGCTCTGCCGCCAGGCCTGCTGCCAATGGAGCCGCCATGGTGTACTGGTGAGTCTTTCCCTGGTATATGGGGGCAGACCTGGGTGCATGGTGCCACGGAGAGAGAACCAGATTTGGGTTCAAATCTCAGCTCTGCTATTTCCTCCCTATGTAACCTTGGACAAATCTCTCCCATCCCCCAGTGGTCTCGGTTCCCTTCTCTACTTAAGGAAAGAGATGGAGTTAATGACCCCTCGGGTTCCTTACAGCTCTAACAGCCTGTGATTCTCACGTGCTCCGAAGCCCAGCACAAAGGACTTGGGGATCTTTTGTTCTCTTGTCTTCAGTCAGTTTGCTCATTTCAGGGAGTGTGGAATCAGATGGAACTCAAGTTCTCCCCTCTTTGGCAATGAATGCAGGTTATCTCATGTGTCTTCAGCCAAGGTACCAAGCAGCTCAGGGCCCAGGACCACTGAGGCAGGGTTTCTGAGGAGGTGAGTACTGGCTGTGGCAGAATGAACCAGCCCTTGGCAGCGGCCTCTGATGTGAGTGGTGTGAGTCCTGTCATATTGGCTCATGCCTCACAGTCTCAGAGCAAGTGCTGTCATGGTCCTCTTTTCCAGAAGAGATGTCAGGGGACTTGTTCAAGGTCACACCAATTAAGTGGGGGATCTGAGAACTGAACCCAAATCAGATAGTCTTACTATTAGGTAACCTGGTTAGTTGTGTGCTGTAGAGTTCCTCCTTGCGTTTTTGGTGCGCATTTACACCTCAGAAATAGACTAATGATACAAATGAGGGCTTGATTTATTGCTTTCTTAATTGTCTGGACTTAAGAAAGTGATGGGGAAAGTGTTGATAGCACAAATTAATCTTCAGAGTATGTTTCCCATCCATTTCCCTTTTGGAGAGCTCTTGTTCAACATTGACTGTAAAGCCCTGCCAATCGCCCCAGGAGATCTTCCTCCATGACCGAGGTAGGAGGATGTGAGCTTGCACAAGGCTGTGGTTGAGCCCTGGCGTTTGGCAAGGGTGGGCACCATCCCTGGGTTGGCAGACCTCCCAGTACTGGGCTGTCTGCCATGCGGCAAAGGACAATTGGCGCCCATCTCTAGAGCTCACTTTTCTTTTCTGACTCAGTGGAAAAGAAGGGAGCATTGACTTCCTCTGGTCCTCAGACCCCAGGGCCCCCTTCATGCTTTTGCAGAAATCGCTGAAGATGGGAATCCTGCCTAGGGATGGGAACTGGACAACCCTTAGGCCCCCAGCACTTTGGGGATTCTCCGGTTTGCCAAGTCCACATTGTATGAAACAGGAAGACTCCTGTCTCTGCCCCCATAGAGCGGCAGGAAGAGCTCTGCATTTGGAGGCAGAGGACCTGGGTTCAAAGCCCAGCTCAACCACTCATTGCCTCTGAAGCCTTGGGCAGTCAGTCAGTCAACAAACATTTGGGTGTCTCCTGAGTGTGTGGTACAAGTGTCTTCCCCTTGCTGGTTATCTCCAATTTAGCCTGTCTAGCGCTTGCTTGTACATGATTTGTGTCCCCAGGGCTTAGCAAAGTGCTTGGCACATAGTTGTTCATTCTTTTTTTCAGCCATGTCCCACTCTTTGTGACTTCATTTGGGGTTTTCTTGGCAAAGATACTGGAGTGGTTGACCATTTCCATTTCCAGCCCATGTTACAGATGAGGAAAACTGAGGCAAACAGGGTGAAGTGACTTGACCAGGGTCACCCAGCTAGGAAGTATCTGAGGCCAGATTTGAGCTAAGGAAGATGTCTTCTTGACTCCAGAACTGGCACTCTATTCACTGCAGTGCTACCTGACTGCCTTGGCATATAGTAGATACTTAATAAATGCTTATTGAGTCTGACTGACTAAGGATTAGGGATACAAAGAGAGGCAAAAGACAGTCCCTGCCCTCAAGGAGCTCCCAGTCTGCTGGCAGAGACAACACACCAAGCACTAGACAGCACAACAGCTCGTCTTTGGCTACTTGTAGAAGGTGAAATTTAGCTGAGACTTGAGAGGAGCCAGGTGGGCAAGGGGTGCCTCGATTTCCTTCTCTCCCCTCTCAGGCTCCCCATTGTTCTCTCTGGCTGCTCACTGGCCCTAGGGACTTTAACATTCCCTCATGACTCCTGCTCTCCTTGTATTGTATAGCAGGGCTCACATTTTAGGGCCTGTCCCTTCTTGGAACCTCATTTTCTCCATCTGCAAAATGGGCATGATATCCTTGTACTCTCTACATTCCAGGGCTGTTGTGAAGAATGGGTTTCGTAACTTGTGAGTCCCATAGCAATGAGACCTCTTGGGCCTGGCCTGGCCCCACAGCCTTTGTCCTGGGTTCCTTAGAGCCACTGCTTCGCATACATCTTCACATGTCTGGGAATCTTGGCTCCCTAGCTCCCTTCTGTCTTCTCAGCCTGGCACTGAAGGCCTTCCTCAGTCAGCTTCCATCTCCCTTCCCACTGTGTCTTTGAGGAGGCTGTGCCTGGAATGTGTACTCCTTCCTCCCCTCGGCATCTCAGAAACTTAAACTCCCTTCCCAATTCAGCCCAGGCACCCACTCTGGGAAGGCTGCACAGATTTCTTCGAGCTCAAAGCCATCTCTTCCTCCTCCTCTTGGCTTCTCTGGGACATCCTGCCTCATACCAGCTGGGGGCGCCACAGTGCACAGAGCACTGGACCTGGACTTAGTTCAAATCCTGCTTCAGGCACCAACTCCTTGTAGGAAACTAGACAAGTCATTTCACCTCTGGCTGACTCAGTTTCCTCAACTGTAAAATGGGAATCATAGTAGCAGCTGCCTTGCAGGGTTGTTGTGAGGAATCACACGAGATCATGTTTGCTATAGAAATACCACTTGGGCTCATTATTGTTAGTGTTATTATTATTCTGACATTCTTCCCTTCACCCCCTTCGCCTTTCAGAGAAATAGCAGCTCCTGGGGTAGGGCTGATTTTCGTGCCCCAGTGTCTTGTGTGGGGCTTGGCCTTCTTGGGCAGGCCCTGGCTCCTGCTGCCTCTGCAGCCCCTCCTGGACCCTGGCCTTGAACTCAGTCCTCCCAGGCCTCGGAGCTGAAGCTGGACACATCCCTAAAGCCCCTCACGCCAGCTGTGTAAACACCAGGCCTTGGTGTCCTGCCAGACAACGAGCTGGAGGGAGCCCAGCCAGCTGTGCTTGCTTCAACGTACCTGGCACGGGTCCGAGGGCCTGGCCCTGCTGGGCTCTGCTGCCAGGTAGCCAGCGGTAGGTTGACAACCACATTTTCCTAGGAAGGAACACCTCAGCAAGGGGGAAGGCTTCGGAACAGAGCACAACCACGTTTATTCTGTGTTGTCTCCCGGCCGGGCAGGCGGGGCCATAGCTAAGGCCGGCCGACCAAGGGTCAAACTCCCATGGGGAGGTAACGGTATCCATCCTCAGAATCCTAGCAGCTCCTACAGCACTCCAAGGTTTCACAGACATCTGCCAGACCAGCCTCATAGCAATCCTTTAAGGAACGTGCAGCAGGTATTACAAGCCCATTTTAGAGACACAGGTTCAGTGACTTGCCCAGGGTCACACAGCTCATAGGTGCCAGGGGTGGGATTTGAATACAGGTTTTCCTGGCTGTTGGCCCAGCATGCTATCCATTCTATGTCCTCCCATCTCTGGGGAACACGCGGCTCCCCTCTTTGATTCCCGATGAGCAGGAATGAGCCCCGGGGAGCTCAGCCTCCCCCCTCTTCCTCCTCACTGGATGAGGAGTAGGACTGGGCAGTAAGCTCTCTCCTCTCTCCAGGCTTCCCCACCCCCGCCAACAACCAGGCCGGAGGTGGAAACCCAAGGACCATGAGGACTGGGGCCAGCCCATGTGGAAACCATCAACGTCTGCTCTGTGGAGCCGGAGCACGGGGCCCCTCCGAATGGCCCTGCCAGGAATTCCACATATCCTGAGAGGTCATGGGCCAGCAGGAGAGGGGCTGAGCCTCCGGAGCAGGCATGTCTGTGCACACACTGGCCTGCTCCGTTCTGGGCCCAAGGAGCAGAGAACACTGGGTGACTCACAGCTGTTCTTTGATCCAATGGAAACAGAAACCCAAGCCGAGGGAGGAGAAGAAGAGCGCAGCGGGGGCTTCCCGAGCCTTCCTGGCTGGCTCAAGCTGAACTGCAGGGTTGAGGAGCTGAGGCAGGCAGGACGGCAGGCCTCATGGAGGGCCCAGTGCTGGGAGGAAAGGAAGGAACACTGGGGCAGTGACTCCTCCAGGTGGCTGATATCAGGGCTCCGAGGGCCCCAGGGAGGAAAGTGGGCACTTCAGGGCTCGGAGGGCAAACGTGCCTTTTGGTTCTGTTAAAAATCCTCATAGCTCCCCTGAATATACATACATTCCTGAACCAGCAGAGAGGGGAGAGACAGGAAGGCTGACAGCACACATCTCTGACCCTGCCGGGGGCTTTGGGCACCAACCTGTACCTCAGCAGAAATCCTTCCTACACGACCCTGGCCTCTGCTGGGATACTTCCAGTGACGGGGAACTCACTACCTTCTAAGGCAGCCCCTTGTACTTTGGGACATCCCTAATTGCTCAGAAGTTTTCCTGATATTGAGCTTCCCCGCATCCCCTTCCTGCCATGGCTGTTCCTGGTTGTGCCCTCTGGCGCCAAGAGAGATTACTCTCTTCTACATGCCAGCCTTTACAAAGACTGCATGACAATTGTCATGCTCTTCCCAGCTGTCTTTTTTTCAGGTTAAGCAGCTTCACCCAGTGCCAGCATGGTACCATCTCTACTCCCTTTGCCATCCTGGGGGGCCACCCTACGTGCCCATTCTACTTGGTCAAGGGGTTTCTTACAACTCATACCCAGACCTGAACACAATGCTCTGGGTTGGGGTGGGAGTGGGGGTGACTGGGGAGGCCTGAACAGGCCTCTTCCTTCCTTATGGAGCCAGCCAGCCCAGGAAGCCAGGAGCCAGAAGATGCTGGCGTCGTCGCCTTCTCCAGCCATGCAGAGCACCCGGTTCCTCCTTGTTGGTCAGCCAGAGCCACCTGTGAAGAGCCTTCACTGCCAAAGGAGGGAGCCCCTGGAACTTCTCAGCAAGGTCCACGGATGAAGCATTTGATTACATTTAGATTATGGCCTCCATGCTTTTGTATGTCCGCAGTGTACCATCTCATTAAGAGAGGCAGCATGAACAGTTGGACTTGGACTCAAAAAGACCTGGGTTCCAACCCTGCCGCAGACATGTGTTATCTGAGTGACCTTGGGCAAGATACGATCTCATCTGTAAAATGAATGGGTTGGCATTGTTTACCTCTCAAGTCTCTGTTAACCCTAGAGCTCTGATTGTAGACCCTGACTGCCTTCTGGGCTCATGTCAGATTCCATTTCCTATGTGAGGCCTTTTCTCACCCTCTTGCCATGACTTACACTTTGGGCTTGGCTAGCTTGTTTTCTAGAGTGCAGGTTCCTGGAGGTCAGGGACCGTTTCCTTTGTGTTTTTGTATGCCCAGCAGCTGGCACAGATGTTTGGGGAATTGAAGGGCATTGACTGGACAGAAGCCTATCTTCCACCACCTGGGATGCTTCTGTAGTCTTTCAGGGCTTACAAAACATCCTGGGTATGTGTGACCTCCTTTGAACAAGGTGGGCCCAGGGCTGGAACTGCCTGTATATACTGAAGGCCTAGGTAAGAGCAGGCAGCAGGCCAGGCACCCAGAGACTCTGCATTACAAGTAGGGCTTCCCAACTGGACCAACCCTTTGCCTCAGTCAAGGAGGTGCTAGCTAGACCTTCCTGAGACCAAGGCAGGCCTCTGATGTGGCTAGTATGGGGCTGTGGCCAAGCAGGTGGGAGGGCCTGGTTGCTGTGGGGAGAGGGGTTGAGAGGAGAGCAGGTGCTACTGGGCAGGCTTTGCCACAGGGTGATCTTGCCGCCAACAGTCCTCTGGCATGATTTCTGGGCACAATGACAAGTTATACAGTTGGGCTTTCAGCTTCTGCGGCTTTTTCCTTCCTACCTCTTGGGTGGGTACCATCTGCTCCTGAGCATTTGCCTATTACCTGAGCATGACCCACTATTTGGTCTGGGTTTTGTTATTGTTCAGTCATTTCAGTTGTATCTCACTCTTCATGACTCTATTGGAGTTTTCTTGGCAAAGGTAGTGGAGTCGAAGAGGTACTGAGGCAAACAGGGTGAAGTGAGTTGCCCAGGTCACACAGCTACTAAGTGTCTGCTTTTGAACTCAGGTCTTCCTGACTCCAGGCCTGCTGCTCTATCCACTGTAGTGCCACCTAGCTGCCCCATTTCGTCTAGTACCTCCAACCTTTCCCTTGCAAGGGCTGGCTTGGGAGTGGGTAGAGCATTAACACAGAATTCTTGGACCCAGGCACTTTCACTGGGGGACAAGACACCCCGAGTGCAGTCGTTTCAGCAGGTGGTCAGCCCCATGGAACCCTGAGATATATCTGATGGCCCCCAAATCCCCAGCTGGGGGAGGGTATGACAATGGGAAATGTGGGCCCCTGCATAGGGTGGCAGGGGTAAGATCAGGGCTGGCCAAATGGAGGTTGCCATGTGGTACAGGATACTGGGGCCCACCTGAGGATCATGCCTCAGTGTTGGCATCTCTGGGTCCTCCTTAAGACAAAGAATGGAAAGTAGGCTGTCCCGTTTTCGTGGCCGAGCCACCCTCCTGTGATACCACTGAGACTTCAGCTCCCTCTTGTGCCCAAGGAGCTCCTGACCTCCTCTGATCAGAACATTTCTCTTTGGCACCTGATTGGTCCCACTATAGGGCCTTCCCTGTGCCCAGCACCTGGGCAGTCTTCCCATCCTTTGTAATTTGGCTTTCCCTCTCCAAAAGCCTTCTTGGCATTGGCAGCTAGCAGGCAAGGGCTGGAGCTAGGGTCCCACAAGTTTGTTTGGATTCCACTAAGGCCTTGTGGGGCTTACTGATGGTTTAAATACTGTCTTTCATTTTTTGTAGTCCCTGATCTCAGTGACTAAGTTCAGGAGAGGCTCTTGGCTCTCCCCTCTGCTGTTGGGGTGCGGAGTTTGTTATTCCACAGTCTGATTTGGAAGGTCCCCCACAGAGCCCATCATGTACAAGGACAGGAATCTCCCTACAATATCTCCAAATGGTCACCTTACTTTTGCCTGAAAACCTCTAGTGAGGGCCAAGCCACCACTTCCCAAGATATCTTGGTCGTCTTCCCTCCTGCTCTCCTTGGGAAGGAGATTTTCCTTAGAAAAAGTCTAATTGTGCCTCAGTGGGATCTCTACTCATTGCTCCTAATTCTCTTTCTGGGGTCAAAGAGATCATGGTGTTGATTGCTCATTGATTTATGGAATTATGAAATGGGGCAGGTGTGCCTGCTTCTTTGGATACTCTCCAGAAAAGACCACTATGGTCTTGCATACATGTGGTGAGGCTGCAATCCCACTGTAATGAGGCACAGAGAATGGACAAACCAATGGCACAGAAGGTATGCAGAGACAAGCAGCAAAAATGGGCAGGGGACAGAGGCAGACAGTGTGGGGAGGGGAGTAGTGAAGGCTGGCAGGCAGAGATGACAGGGAGGGGGGAGAGGCACAGAGAATCACTCACATAACTTTGAATTCTAATTGGGAGCATGGATTCAAATGGAGGGGAGGAAAAGAAAAAAATAGAAAGAAATGATGAGCAGGATACTATCAGAAGGACATATGAAAAATGAAACAGAGAAAGAACTGATGGTATCTGAATACAGATTGAAGTATAATTTTATTTGTCAGTTCCTCTTTCTAAAGTTATTTTGTCTATTTTCTTTCACAACCTGCCTAGTATGAAGATGTTTTGCATGACCACACATGCATGACTTATATTGAATTGCTTGATTTCTTAGGGAGGGGTGAGGAGGGAGGGAGGAAGAAAATTTGGAACACAAAGTTTTAAAAAATCAATGTGAAAAAATTTGGAGTTTTTTTACATGCAACTTGGGGAAAATTCTAAATTAATTAATTTAAAAAATCAAATGGAGGGGAAGGAGCCCTGGGGCAGGGCAAGAGTTTGGGGTCTCATTTTTTTTTTTGCAGGGCAATGAGGGTTAAGTGACTTGCCCAGGGTCACACAGCTAGTTAAGTGTCTGAGGCTGGATTTGAACTCAGGTCCTCCTGAATCCAAGGCTAGTGCTTTATCCACTGCGCCACCAAGCTGTCCCTTGGGGTCTCATTTTATGGGGTTTTGGGGGACCAGGCTAACTCTTCTCTGTGCTACCTTGGCATGAGTTCATTCATATGCCAAAGTCATCTCAAAGTTGTTGGTAAAACTTGAAAGTTAACATACCCACGTCACCTCAAAGTTATCAGCACCACTTGGTGATCTGCTGGTCTGACTGTGAGTGTCTAGAACTCACTTGAGATGTAGAGATCATACTACCCAAAGGCCCTGATGGCGTCTAGATGGCTCCCCTGATTCAGCACACAGTCTCAGGAGGTGATCTTGGGTTGCTATAAGATACAATTTTTCAGTGATGCCCCTTTGATCTTTGGGACAGTTTGGACATGATTTCTAGATTCTCTTTGCAGTCTTATTTACACTGGTTACTTATAAACTTACTATTACTGACTAGAAGGGGGCAAGAGGATAGCACCATGGCAATGTAGTTACTTCCTTTACCCAGGGCTCTGGAAGCTATTCTTCTGCCGGGAGTCTGGTGCCCAACATTGGAGTCCTCCATGGGCTTCCTTGGAGAGTGGACTCTGGAGAGGTTCCAGTCCAGGCTCATTGGGTATCCTGAAGAACTCCAAGGCCATCTTGTGAGTCCATGTAAACTAATGGATAGAGTCCTGGATTTGGGTCAGGGAGACCTGGGCTTTTATCATGTTTCAGACACTTGCTAGCTGTGCAATCCTTGGGGAAGGTAGTTAATGTCTTCAGGTTCCCCATCTGTGAAATGGAAATCTGTAATGAGGTTGTTGTGAGGCATAAAAGTATTGTTCAGTTGTTTTTCAGTCATGTCCTACTCTCCGTGACCCCCTTTGGGGTTTTCTTGGCAGAGATGCTGGAGTGGTTTGGCATTTCCTTCTCCAGCTCATTTTACAGATGAGGAAACTGAGGCAAACAGGGTGAAATGATATGTCCACGGTCACACAGCTAGGAAGTGTCCGGGCCGCTTTTGAACTCAGGTCTTCCTGACTCCAGGCCTGGCGCTCTATCCATTGCAGCGCCACCTAGCTGCCTACATAAATGAGACCCACACATGTAAATGAGCTCATATATGCAAAAGGACTTTGTGAAATCTTTCAGCCCCATGTAAATATTGATGCTCTGATTCCCCTGGCCTACCTCGGACCTCCTTTCAGCCCCATGAGAGCTCCCAGACCCATAATTATGGTGTCACTAAGCATGCACTTAAGTAATGCTTTTTGAATGAATGAAAATGCCCACCCAGGGCTAATCAAATCCTCAGATTCAATGCCATTTCATAGGCGCTTATTAAGGGCCTCCTTAATAGCTCTGTAGCCATGGGCAGGTCAGTCACCCTCCGGATGTCATCGGCAGTGCTCCAAGAGGACCCTTTCATTGTAACCTCAAGTAGCTGATTTGCATAGATGGATGGAGTCTCCACACTGGGAGTTCCAAGAACTATTGTGAGTGAAGCCCAAACCATCCAATTTCCCTACCCCCACATCCCCACATGCCCATCGAGCCTGAGCTCCCTTAGCCTCATTCCTCCTGCTTCCATCCATGTCATCTTCCTCCCCTCCTGGCCTTTCTTTCCAAGGTTACGACCTTGGCTACAGCTGGCAGGCACCAGAAGGCACAGATTGTTAAACCAGGGGTCAAGAAAACCTGAGTCCAAGAGGCAGCTAGGTGGTGCAGTGGGTAGAGCACCGGCCCTGGAGTCAGGAGGACCTGAGTTCAAATCCGGCTTCAGACACTTAACACTTACTAGTTGTGTGACCCTGGGCAAGTCACTTAACCCTAATTGCCTCAGTAAAAAGAAACTGTTTGCCTCAGTTTCCTCATCTGTAAAATAGGGTTCATAATAGCACCTACCTGCCAGGGTTGTTGAGGATCAAGTGAAATATTTGGAAAGTGCTGTGTGAGTGCTAGTTAATAATAAGAATAACAAGAAAAAGAAGGAGAAAGAGGAGGTGGAAGAGAAGGAGGGGGAGGAGAAGAAGGAAAAGGAAGAAGAAAGAAAGAAGGAAGAAGGAGAAGGAAGAAGGAGAAGAAGGAAGAAGAAGGAATTTGTCACTTATTCTCCACCTGCAGATTTCCCACCATTGGCTCAGGAAATGGTCGTCTAATCAACAGTCATGGTCGCCTTGATTCTTGGAAGGGTGTGCTATTCTGCTGGGCTCTGGTTCCAGGCATGATCCCTAGGATTCAGGGCTCTGTGCCCCGGCTATCATTCCCTGTTCTGTTGCTGCTGGGATTGATTGGCTTGGGCAGTGGGAAGGATCAGTGATTGTGAGCTGGCCACCTAGGTGTCAGATGCCACCTAGTCCAATTCCTCCCCCACCCCATTTTACAGAAGAGGAAGCTGGCTTGCCCACTGTCACACAGGCCCGTGAGGGCAACAAGGTCAGCACTGCCTTTCCTTTCTGAATTCTGAACAAATCCACTAAAAGGAGTTAACTGGCGTGGTAACCCCCAGGCTTCACACGTTTCTACTCACACCAGAGTCATCAAGAATGCTCAGATTAGAAGGGATCTGTGGCCTCATGACACCACTAAATGATAGGATTTAGCTTGGAAGGGATCCTAGAGGCCTAAGCCTCTCATTCCCAGAAGAGAAAACTTTGGGCCAGAGAGAGGAGAAAGGATTTACCTGAGGTCCCTACTGTGCATGTATGTGCGAGCACGCACGCGCACACACACACACACACACACACACACACACACACACACACACACGCGCATACACACGAGGAAGGAGGAGGTCCAAGTGAATGGCCAGAGAGGGAGGAAGCCCGGGTCTGGGAATCCTGTCGTCAGCAGCAATCACTTGATCTGCGAGGTCAGTAATCTCGGAGAGAAGGCCCTTGCTAGACAATGGGAGGGGTATAGAGAAAGAACAACAGGAAAGAAGGACGTGGATTTCAGCTGAGTCTTCAATGGAGACAGGAGGCAGAGGTGAGGAGAAAGAACATTCCTGGGGGTCAGGAAGGAGATGAAGTGAGTAGCAGGTACAAGAAATGTGGGGGCCACTGTCCTGGAGTGTAGAGTACACAGCAGGGCAGGAAGTTTAAGTACATTGGCAAGGTCATGGAAAGGAAATGTCCTGGAAGGCCTTCACACCTCCAATCAGTAAGTACCACGACCAATGATGATGAAGGGTGCTGCTTACCCCTTGGGAGAGCTGATAGTGTACACATTCAGCAGAGCCAAGATATAGCCTTTCCCTTCATTGTAATTTTTTTTCAGGGCAATGAGGGTTAAGTGACTTGCCTAGGCTCATTCTACAGCTAGGAAGTGTCAAGTGTCTGAGGCTGGATTTGAACTCAGGTCCTCCTGACTCCAGGGCTGGTGCTTTATCCGCTGCGCCACCTAGCGGCCCCTCATTGTACTTATTTGTTACAAGAGAGGTCCAGGGCTGCTGCCGCTGCCACTGCCACTGCAGGTGCTCCACTCTTGTTGGTTGGCAGTGGATGCAAAAAGAAGAAAAAGAAAGGAGCGTCCAAAAGATATTTCCAGGATGCATGGGAGAGCAGTAGGAAGTTCCAAAGGGCCCCTGGACAAGGGGGGCAGCCTTATTGCTCTACTGTTAAATGTCATAAACACAAAGCCAAACTATGTGATGATTCATAGTTCAATCTCCAGCCCCTTTTTCTGTTCTTTATATATTGACATGTTAAGATTTGTTAAGCTCTTTTATAATAAAAGAAGAGAAAAACCAGTGGGAATGAACATTTTAAACTGACTTATTTGATGTTTTTAAAAAACTGGAAAGGTAGGGAGCGGTCGAGTTGTGAAGGGCTTTAAAAGCCAAACTGAGGAGTTTAGATTTGATCCTGGAGGCACTAGGGAGCCACTGGAGTTTCCTGAGTAGGGGGTGACAAGATCAGACCTGAAGTTTCAGATTACTTTGGTGGCCAAATGGAGCATGGCCTGGAACCAGGAGAGACTGGAGGTAGGCTGACTCCTGCCCCGGCAGCGGCAGCGATTGCAATAGTCTAGGTGGCAGGAGAGAAGGGAGCAGAGTCAACAGATATTTTGAAAATAGAAACAAGACTGAAACCACTCTCTCCAAAGTTTCCAATGCTCTGGTCATTGTCAGATTGAAGAACCTTTTCCCAATCCCCCTCCTCCCCCTCCTCCCCCTCCTCCCCCTCCCCATCTCTGTAGCCAGCCTTTCACACTGTTGATCACCCTCTCCCCCAGGATACTCTTTTTTCTCTCTAGGTTTTCATTATACTTCTCCTTCCTGGTTCTCCTCCCTTTCTGACAGCTTCTCAACCAGGTCAGGCCTGCTATCCCTAGATGTCCCCTAGGGCTCTGTCACTTCCCTTCTCTGGCTATACTGTTTCACGTGCTGATCTCAGCTCTCATGGATTCTATCATTGGCTCCATTCAGATGAATCTCAGACCTAGTTCCCCACTCCTAACCTCTCTCTGAACCTCCAGTTTGGCATCTTCAACTCTCTCTTGGACATCTGGAACCACATCTCCCACTGATATCTTTAACTTAACATTTCCCAACCTGAACTTGTTATGTTTCCCCTAAGTCCTCCTCTCTTCCCAACTTTCCTATTACTTTCTTTTTGTTTGTTTATTCGTGTGGGGTTTTCTTGGTAAAGCAATTGGGGTTAAGTGACTTTCCCAAGGTCACACAGCTAGTAAGTGTCAAGTGTCTGAGGCTGGATATCCAGGGTGGGTGCTCTATTTACTGTGCCACCTAGCTGCCCCTTCCTATTACTTTCAAGTCACTTTCCTATTACCACCATTCCCCTAGTCCCCCAGGCTTACCACCTAGCAGTCATATTTGATGCCTATCTCTCACCACCCTTATCTAATTTGTTGCCAAGTCCTATTGATTCTGCCTTCACAACACCTCTCAAATATACTCCTTTCCTTCCTCTCCCACTTCCACGGCCCTCCTCACCTCATACATGGACTATCGTAATAGCATGGTGGTAGGTCAGGCTGCCCAAGTCTCTCCCCATTCCAGGCCATCTTTCATTCAGCCACCAAAGGGATCTTCCTAAAGATTGACCTAATCTGACCATGGCACCCCCTTATTCAAGAAACTTCATTGGCTCCCTATTCCTTCAGGATCAAATATAAAATCCTCTGTTTGGATTGTAAAGCCCTTTGTAGCCTGGCCCCTTCCTACCTTCCCAGACTTCTTACACCTCACTCCCTTCCATCTACTCTGGGCTCCAGCGCACTGGCTTCCTTGCTTTTTTGTTTTTTTTGATGAGGCAATTGGGGTTAAGTGACTTGCCTACGGTCACACAGCTAGTAAGTGTCAAGTGTCTGTGGCTGGATTTGAACTCAGGTCCTCCTGACTCCAGGGCCAGTGCTCTATCCACTGTGCCACCTAGCTGCCCCCAGTTTCCTTGCTTTTTAAAAACAAGATACTTCACCTGCCAAGGCTGGGCATTTTCTCTGGCTGTTCCTCATATCTGGAATCTCTCCCTCTTCATTTCTGTCTCCTGGCTTTCCTGGATTCCTTCAGGTCTCAGATAAAACCCCACCTTCTGCAAGGAGCAATTCCCAGGTCTCTTTAACCTTAGTGCCATCGCTCTGAGATTCTCCCCAAATTATCCCATGCCATCTTGTTTGTACATGGCTGTTCATATGTTTCCCCCATTAGACTGGGAGCTCCTTGAGGGCAGAGACTGGTTTTGGCCTTTCTTTTTATCCCTAGCACTTGGTTCACCAAAGAATCACAATGAGTGTAGCTGACAGTGATAAGAGGGATTGGAGGTCATAGGGTGAGGGAAGGCTGAGGGAAGGCCAGAATGATCAGAGATTATGGACAGATAAAGGCTGAGTTCTTCAACATGGAAGTGGGGCATGGACGGATGATGGGAGGCCAATGATGCAGCCATATCGGTGGGCGACAGGTGGCATCGAGGAAGGATTGATGTATTTCAAAGTCCCCCAGTATGAGGAAAGGACCTGACCTCACTGAGGAAGGAAAGAGAATGAGCTAGGAGTTGAGAGATGCCTCCCCCTGCCTCAGTTTCCTACTCTATTAAATGTGTGGGCTTGGGCGAGTTCCTTCCCCCTCTGGGTCTCAGTTTCTCCTCTGTAAAATAAGGGAGTTAGACAAATATTTGCTTCCCTCTTTTGATATGTGTACGGGGTTATTCCTTGGAAACTCTCTCCTCCCTCCCCAATGGGTACATGTTATCACCGCCCCTCCTCCAACTCATCTTGTGGTCACTGTGTCCTCAGGCCCAGCACAGTGCCTGGCACACGGGAGGGCCTTAACGAAATTATTGTTGAAGCCGCTTGAAGTCAGTTGAATATCCCTTTCAACTCTAGCATTCTATAGACCAGCAGTATGACCTAGGGTGAGTCATTTACCACTTCTGCTGTGGGTGTCTTGGTTGAACAAGCAGAATCAAATCTCTCTGCCCTCTGGGTCTTGTGCCTCCATGCCCTCTGGCCAGAGCCCCAAGCCCCTGAGCCCTTGGCTTCCTAATGAGCAGCTTGGTCCCAGTTCTCTGGGATCATCCGAATCTTGCTCTGTCTAGCTCTCAGCTAAGGTGTTCTCCATGCCCTCATGGACATTGCAAGTTAACAAGGCATGAGATAGAGGCCACAGTTCTTCCATGCAATAAGGAACACATTCATGTGCACAAAATGCCTAGGAAGCTGGCGCCCTGGGTTCAAACCTCAGCTCTGCCATTTAATAACCAGGTGACTTTAGGCAAGTCCTTTTGCCCCTTTGTTTCGTCAAGTGTAATGACTTGGGTTAAGAGACCTTGAAGACCTCTTGTAGGCTGCAGTGTTATGGATCTTTAAACACAGACTATTTACATTTTGGCTACAAAGCAATGATGGTGACGGTGGTGGTGGTTTCAGAATCGTAACCACATGGTGGGTCCTCTTTGTAATCTGTTTCTTTATGGTGTTGGGGTGCTTTTGTGGGACAGGGTGCATGGCTTGATAATATTGGGGTGTCTTTGTGGGGTTTGTACATGGTTTGAGTCAGTGTGTGTGTGTGTGTTATTTTCATTATACCGATCTCCTTTTGCACCTCACTTCCTATGACTTTTCCCTGTCTCCACTACCTCTGAGTTGGAACCACCCCTGGCTAGGGATCTAGCCAGGGGTGGTGGACCTTTGTTTCAGGGCACACACACTGGGCTTAGGGGGCAAATATGTGCTTCCGATCAGGTGTGTGCTGGTCAATATTTACCCATCTTCCCAATGTACTCAAGACATGTTTTGAGTGGAATCTGCCTGATTAGCATTTTCTTCATCACATTCTTAAGTCTAGACAACCTAGAACATCCAACAAGGAAGGAGCTTGGGGCAGCTGGCCCGGCTGCAGCATGAGGAGCCAAGGCTCCTCCCCCCACCCTGGGCACCTGACCACAAGGCTCCTTCTCTCCCTTCCTTAGGCTGTAATCGGAGCAGCTCAGGGGCCTTGAACCCTAACTTGGGGCTTCAGCCCCAACTTGGGTCAGAGCGCTGAAGGTCAGCTGCTCTTCTGGGCTCTGGGTCCTTCCACACAAGTCCAGTAGAGGGCGCTCCAGGCCTCGAGAACAGCTCTCATTGCCTCCCAGTGCTCTTACCAAGTGCTGCCTTAGAGGCGTTCCTGATGGTCAGGCCCTGCAGAGAGAAGAGGCCACACCCTGCAGCAAAGGAGTTTTGCATTGGAGGAAAATCCCAGGTCCTGGGGGATGCCACTGATTTGTTCGGAGGTCCTAAGCGAACTTCAGCTGGTGATCCAGACAGGACCGCAAACCACTAGTTTACACTGCTTCCCCCCCACCCCCACCCCCATGAGCTGCTGCTGCCCCTGAGCTCTCAGAGCTGTAGTGGGAGGGGGCAGGAGACTTGGGCCTTAGGACCAGCTTGGCTCCTAATGTGGGGGGGGGGCTAGGCCCCCCACCCCTCTCCCCTGCCTCAGTTTCCTACTCTATTAAATGTGTGGGCTTGGGCGAGTTCCTTCCCCCTCTGGGTCTCAGTTTCTCCTCTGTAAAATAAGGGAGTTAGACAAATATTTGCTTCCCTCTTTTGATCTGTGTACGGGGTTATTCCTTGGAAACTCTCTCCTCCCTCCCCAATGGGTACATGTTATCACCGCCCCTCCTCCAACTCATCTTGTGGTCACTGTGTCCTCAGGCCCAGCACAGTGCCTGGCACACGGGAGGGCCTTAACGAAATTATTGTTGAAGCCGCTTGAAGTCAGTTGAATATCCCTTTCAACTCTAGCATTCTATAGACCAGCAGTATGACCTAGGGTGAGTCATTTACCACTTCTGCTGTGGGTGTCTTGGTTGAACAAGCAGAATCAAATCTCTCTGCCCTCTGGGTCTTGTGCCTCCATGCCCTCTGGCCAGAGCCCCAAGCTCCTGAGCCCTTGGCTTCCTAATGAGCAGCTTGGAGCCCCTGCCTGTGGTCCTTTTAGGCAGCCTCTGTGAGTGCTCCGGGTCTGACTCTGGCAGCTCAGGGATCATGGAGACTTTGGACTTGATCAAATGCTGGACCACGAAACCCTGGCTGGAGGGCAAAATGGGTATCTCCTACTTCCTGTGCTAGATATACCCTTTGTGGTGCTTAGCACAGGACTGGCTGTACAATAGGTCACCAGTAGGTACTTGTAGAGGGAGAAGGTGTGGGGGGGGGACAGAGGGAGGAAGAAAAGAAGGAAGGGAGGGAGGAAGGAAGGAAAGAAGGGAGGGAGGGAAGAAGGAAAGAAGGAAAGGAGGGAGGAAAAAAAGGGAGGGAGGGAGGAAGGAAGAAATGGAGAAAGGAAAGAAGTAAGAAAAGGAAGAAGGGAGGGAGAGAAAAATAAAGGGAGGAAGGAAGGAAGGAAGGAAGAAAGGAAAAAATGAAGAAAGAGAGAAAGGGAAGGAGAAGTAGAAGGAAGAAGAAAGAAATGGGGTGGGGGGAGCTAAGTGGTGCAGTGGATAAAGCACTGGCCCCGGTTTCAGGAGGACCTGAGTTCAAATCTGTCCTCAGACAGTGACCCTGGGCAAGTCACTTAACCCTTATTGCCCCACCAAAGAAAAAGAAACAGAGGGAGGGAGGAAAAAAGGGAGTGAGGAAGGAAGGAAAAGAAGGCAGGAGGGAGGGAAGATCAGAATCCTTTCTGTGCTTGAAAGTAGTCTATTGGACAATAGACTACTAATCTCCCTGCAAACTTTTCGCCCCAATGGCTTCTCCCTTTCCTCTCTTGGCACACTGGAATCTCCGACCTCTAAATGTGTCAGCTTCCCCCTGCTCAGATTTCCTCACCTTCTCTCCCACAGATTCAAGGATGGAATGGTTACTTACTCCCAAAGTTGGCATCTTTGGCAGCCAGTTCCTCCTTACTCCTCTGAACCAGGCCCCACCCCTGGAAGTGTGGAGTTAGCCTTAAGATACGCCAGGAATTTATCACTGTTCTACTGTTGGCCCAGAGAGAGCATGTCAGCAGATTGTCAGGCTGCTACTTATTAGCTGTGTGACCTTGGGAAAGTCACTGACCTACTGTTTGCCTCAGTTTCTTCATCCGTCAAATGGGGATAATGAGAGCGCCTACCTTATAGAGTTGTTGTGAGGATCCACTATAGTCATAATTGTAAAATGTTTTGCAAACCTCTGGGTCAGACTTAAGATCTAGCTCTCAAATTCATCATCTGTTTCCCCCTCTTTGCTGGGTTCTCTGCTATGGGTTCTCTTCCTACTACCCTTCTACTGCTCTATCCACCAGTGCTCTCACCACCAGGCTTCCCCTTTCTGGTCTGTGGGTTTCCTTACCTCCATCTATTTTCTTGGTAGATGCCCCTTTGAGATCACCCAGGGCCCCTAAGATTTCTTGTCTCTTGTGCTCTCTAGGGACCTACCTTCTGGGAATAGAATTTGTTCCAAGGTCCATCACCAGAAGTGTGTAGTGCTTGTTAGTTTGAAAATGCTTTCCTTCATTTTTCTCAGGCTGTCTCCCTCCAGGAATCCCTTCCTATCCCCCTTCATTCCAGTGCCTGCCCTCTGCTTGCTATCTATCTCCAGTGTGTCCTGTCTAAGGCTTGTTCCTACCTGGTTGTTTGCATGTTGTCTCCCCCATTAGATGGGGGGCTCCTCAAGGGCAGGGGCCATCTTTTGCCTTGCTTTGTATCTCTACAGCTTGGCACAGGGCCTGGCAAACAGCAGGCAGATGTTTATTGACTTGGTGATTTGACAGGGCCTACAGCACGTACATGACCTGGGAAGATAGCTTCATCCCTTGGAGCCCTTTGAAGAATTGCTTTCATTCTGCCCAGAGACACTTGGTTGTTGGAGAATCCCTTCCAAAACTTCACTTCGAGTAGGGAGATTGGCTGCTCAGTGGCCATTGAGATGTCCTGGAGGAAACACTCCTTGCTGGCTGCTGAAAAATCTCCTTTTCCCTGTGTACCCTCTGCCAGTCCAGCCCAGCCCAGGTGCTCCCATTACTCTCCCAGCCAGAATGTGGGACCTGCTCTACTAGTCTTCTTTTCTCTCTTCTGCCTTCCCAAAGTCCTCGGGCTGCATCACACTGCCTTGCTCAGCAAACCTTTAATGGTTTGTCATTGGCCTGAGGATAAACTCCAAGTTCCTCTTGCTGCCTCTCTCCTCCAGCCCAGTCTCCTAATGGCAACATCCAGAAAACACAACAGGCACATTTCACCTCTTCTTGGCACCTGCCTGTCTCCTTCCTAAGTCCCACCTCCTTCATAAAGGGTACTCTGACCGCCCCAGTCCACTCTCAAGGAGCTTACAATCTAAAGAAAGAGACCACACACAAAAGGAGGTGGGGAAGGGGGCAATGGAGCACCAGGGGGTGGGGTCCCCTGTGTGGGAGCCTTGAAGTCAGGCAGGGCAGCAGATGCAGAGAGGTTCTGCCTTCTATAAAGGAAGGCATTGGGAGGAGTTTGGTACTTCCCCAAACAAAGGGGAGAGGAGGCCAAGGGAGGTGGTGGCACTTGAGGTCTGAGTTAGCCACATAGTGGTGAGTTCAGAAGTGAAGAGCTTATCTCAGGAGGGGCATCTTGTTCCCCGGAGTTGACACCAGGCAGGGAAGCAGATGCAGAATAGAGATGACTACATGGAAATACCCCTTGACCCCCAACCTTGCCATGCCCCAATACATCAGCACACGCAGCTACTGGTTCAAGCAGAAAGTTGGGGGCATAGCCAGAGAGGATGCCCGGTTGGGCCAAAGAAATGGGCAGGCCCAGTGACAAGGAGGACAATGAGTATAGTGGAAAGAGCCTGGGACCTGGAGTCAAATCTCTGCTCTGTCACTCCGTGGCTGTATGACCCTGACTGGACCTCAGCTTCCCCTCTCTATAACATAAGGGGGTCAGCCCACGTGAGCCAGACTGCTATCAATCTACGAGTGTGACCTCTGCCCCGACTGCTACTCCCTGAAGTAAAAGCATGGCAGTTGCCAGGATCCCAAGGCCTTTGACTTCTCCAGCGTCCCCCCCAGCACCCCCCGCCCCGCTCAGCCTCAGGTGGAGCTTTGAATCTTGGGCTTCTAGGATGATCATACAGCTCAGTGAGCCAGGCCAGTGCTTCTGCCTGGGGACGGTTTCCTGTTAACCAACATGGAGACTACAGCTTTAAGAAAGGACGAAGCCAGATGGGGGTGAGAAGGGGGGTGACCAGTTTCAGGCAGGCTTCAGAAGGCAAATCTGGATTGAGTTTAGGAAGGAAAAAAAGAAGAGGTTAGCTCTGGTCCTGCCTCCTTCCAGGGAGCTGTGCAGAGCCCCAGCTGCCTGTCCTCTTGCTCTTCCTCTGCTTGGTGAGCAATGGACATGCTGAACTTCTGGGCACGGTGCTGGGATGACTAGGTAGGTGGTAACCTCTATGTGGGGCCCTCCATGCCCTCATTCAAGCATGGTTTCAGACTTGCTTAGCAAGATGTGGGGGATTATGGTAACACAGGTCTGTCTGATGGGAAGAGGGGGCAGAGAGGCAGACATGGACAGACAGAAAGAGGGACAGAGAAAGAAGGAAGAGGGGAGTGAGAGAGGAAGAACAGAGAGAAGGAGAGAGAAAGGAGAGAGGGAGAGAGAAAAGGAGGGAGAGAGAGAGGAGAGAGGGAGAGAGGGGGAGAGAGAGGAGAGAGGGAGAGACAGAAAGACAGAGACAGAGAGACAGTGAGAGACAAAGACACAGAGAGGCAGAGAGACAGACAGACAGACAGAGGCACAGACAGAAGGGGACAGAGCAAGAGCCAAGGAGCACTGGACTTCCCTCAATGTCTGCAGAGATGAGAGAAAAGGAGGAAGAGGCTCATGGGGAGGGCACCAGCCTAGGAGTTGGAAGAGCCTGAGTCCAGGCTAAGTTTTGTCCTTGACAAGTTTGAGACCTTAGGCAAAACCCTTAGATTCTCTCAGCCTCACTTTCTCAATCTGGAAAATGAGCACGCTTGGACAGAGGGCCTGTAGAGCTCAATCATCCGGGTCATTGCTCTCACTCGAAGACTCAGGGAGGGTCAGGGATGTGACCACATAGGCAAAAAGCAGAAGAGTTAGAGGTTCATTTAGTTAAACTCTGCAAACATTTATTAAGTGCTTACCAGGCACTGTTCTGTGCTCTGATGGGTCCCTACCTCACATAGACTACAATCACTAGGTGGGGGTGAGGGGGGGTAGGGGGGCACACAGAAATGCAGCTAGGTGGGGCTGCAGTGCTTATAGTTCTGAGTCTGGAGTCAGGAAGACCTGAGTTCAAATCCCATCTCAGACACTTACTAGCTGGGCAAATCCCTTCACCTCTGTCTGCCTCAGTTTCTTCAGTTGTAAAATGAGGATAATAATAGCACCTCCTTCCTAGTGTTGTCATGGAGGCTCAAATGAGTTCATATTTGTAAAGTTCCTGGCACCGGTGCTTAATAAATGCTTGCTCTTTTTCCTCCTTTCCTCCTTCTTATGTAAGTGAAAATGGTGTTAGAGAAAGTGAAGATGGGAAGAGTAGACAGGCCAGGTGAAGCAGCCTCAGCCGAGGCTGGAAAAGAGAGGAAAGCGCCAACAAATCAGAGCTGTTTCTGGATTCCCAATCCAGCGGGCATCAATAGCCAGGGCCCCTCAGGAGGCCTTTGCTCTTGTCGGGATGTGTCATGGGGATGCCATCTTTAGCGGGAGAGCTACACATGTATCCTTGATGAAATGATGAGAGACAAACAGGCAAGATCGTTTCCAGCCTAGCACAGTCAGTCACACAGAGAACCCAAGGGCCCAGCATAGTGCTTGTTGATTACCAAAAATGCAAATGAGGCAGGAGCTGCCTCCACCTGTGTGAGCTGGAGAGCTGCCAAGAAAGCTATGCCAAGCTAAGTATGGCTCTCATTTCCTCTCCCCTCCACCTTCAGCTCCAACCATGCCCAACTCACTGGTCTGGGGGAGGTCGGGATTTGGGTGGATTTATCCAGTCATCCATGTTCAAGGAACAGTGAAAGCTCCCTGGCTCCCATTCTTGTAGCCACAGTCCCCAAGTTCAGGAGCATTTGGCACAACTTTCTTTACTATTCCATGACCTGCCATGGGCAGGAGAGTCCATGTGCAGCCTCCAACTCAGCTCAGCTCCACAAGGGCCTAAGGAAATGGTTTCTAGCCATTCCTGCTGCCATACATCACTTATGAGCCTAGACGGGGGCCCCCACCCTCCTTTCCATAGTCCGTTATCTGGGTGCCACTAGAGCCCCTAGCCAACATGGAGTCTCTCAGCCCTATTCATTAACTGTTAATATCAACATAAGTAACAGTGTATGGTGGTTTGGGACATGGAATCAGCATGATCTGGGTTCAAATCCTACCTCAGACACCTACTAACTGTATGACCCTGGGCAAGTCTTAATCTCTCTGTGCCTCAGTTTCCTCATTTGTGATCCTATGCACTTAGATACATAAGCACAGAGCAAGAACTTAAATGTTCTGTTTATATTTGTCTGTATATCTGTGTCTATTATCTATCTGTCTAATCTGTCCATCATCTGTCTGTCTATCCATCTATCCATCCATCCGTCCATCCATCCATCCATCCATCCATCCATCCATCCATCCATCCATCCATCCATCCATCCATCCATCCATCCATCCATCCATCCTTCTGCCTGTCTAGATGTGGAAATGGCTCGTTAGATGGTCCTAAAGCTTCTGCCTTGCCCTTTGCTGCATCTCATTTCCTCTCCCTCTTCCATTCTTTGCTCTTCTCTGTGACCTGAGGTCCGACTCTTCTGGATCAGTCAGGGAACACTGTCCAGGACCTGGTCCTTTAGCTGAAGCCTCCTGGCTTATCTCTTGGCTTAGGTAAAGCCCTCAGGCCCTTAGGAATGTGCTCCCCTAATTCTGTATCCTATGTTGTAGCTGCTGCTGCTCTTATTGTTGTTTGCCCTTCATTCTGGAAGAGGACCATGACCTTGAGGTGCTGTCATGACTTGCAATGAATTGGATTTAAGTGAGGGAGGACTGTGCAAAGTCACCAGCCTCACTCTCTCCTCCAGAACCATCTGGGTCCAGTGGCAAGATATCCAGATGACTGGAGATGGCCCTGAATGTTCAAGACAGTTGAGGTTAAGTGACTTGCCCAGGGTCACACAGCTAGTAAGTGTCTAAGGTGAGAATTGAACTCATGTCCTCCCAACTTCAGGGCCAGTGCTCTATCTACTACACTACCTACCTGCCATGTTGTAGCTGCTACACTCAGTGATATCTGGCTTAGTGGCCGGAGGAGGGGAATTTTCTTCCCCCTTCCTGTTCCCCCAAACTTATGGGAAGAGCAGGTGGAAATAAGTTCTGATCTGTATCTCAAGGGATAAAGATACACGGATGAGATCACAGACCCAAGTTGTCATTGTTGTTGAATCCATTGTAGATTACTAGAGTCTATTTTCAAATCTCCAGGCAAATTTTTACTGTCCATTGTTAGACTGGCTCCTTTCCTGGACAAGAGCCTGGAAGCCATGGGGCCAGTTTCCTAACCAGGGTTCTGCACAATTCCACAGTGGGTTATAGGGTGGCCCGGTTATCTGTGTAGATAGGAGATTCTACATTGGAGCTGGAGCAGACCTCCCTCACTGATCTAGTGATGTCCAGAACTCCACCCTTCACCCTTCTTTGCTCTGCATCCAGTCATACAAATCTTTCCATGTTTCTCTGATCCTTCATAGTCGTCATTTTCTGTTGTACCAGGATATGGCATTACATTCACTCAACCATCCCTCAAACAATGGTCACCCGAGTCATTTCCAGTTCTTTGGTGGCATGAAAGTGCTGTGATCAATGTTTTTATATATTTATAAAATTATATTATATAATTATATACCCTTTTAACCTATTATATAAATTATATACCCTCTTCTCTTTCCTTGATCCCCTGGGGCCAAAGGAGCCGTTTAGAAACTTTTTTGTGTGTATTTCTAACATGTTTTCCAAACTATCTGGACCAGTTCATAGATTCATTTAACAGTTGAGGAAATTGGTGCTCAGTGAGGAGTGACTAAGCTAACATTAAATAGGTAGGAAGTAGGAGGGCTGGGGTTTAAACCCTAGCCCTTGGATTCCAGGTCTGACACCCCTCCCACTGTGCCAGGTGTGGGAGGGGGTCCTGCATTGGGTATGAATGTGAGTAACCCTAACCCTTAAGAAACTCCAGGGGGCAACTAGATGGCACAGTGGATAGAGCACCGGCCCTGGATTCAGGAGGACCTGAGTTCAAATCCGGCCTCAGACACTTAGCACTTACTAGCTGTGTGACCCTGGGCAAGTCACTTAACCCTCATTGCCCCGCAAAGAAGAAGAAGCAACTCCAACCTACCCTGAGATGCTCTGATTCTAGGTAGATCAATTCTAAGTGAATTAAGGCTCAACTCTCTCTCTCTCTCTCTCTCTCTCTCTCTCTCTCTCCCTCCCTCCCTCTCTCTGTCTCTCTCTTCCTCTCCCCTCCCCTCCCTCTCTCCCTCCCTCTCTCTCTCTCTCTCTCTCTCTCTCTCTCTCTCTCTCTCTCTCTCTCTCTCTCTCTCTCTCCCTCCCTCTCTCTCTGTGTCTCCCTCCCTCTCTTTCTCTGTCTCTCTCTCTTCCTCCCCTCTCCCCTCCCTCTCTCTTTTCCTTCTCCTCCTCCTCCTCTCTGTCTGTCTGTCTGTCTGTCTGTCTTCCTCCTCCTCCTCCTCCTCCTCCTCCTCTCTCTCTCTCTCTCTCTCTCTCTCTCTCTCTCTCTCTCTCTTCCTCCCCCCTCTCCTCCCTCCCTCTCTCTCTGCCTTCTCCTCCTCCTCCTCCTTCTCTCTCTCTCTCTCTCTCTCTCTCTCTCTCTCTCTCTCTCTCTCTCTCTCTCTCCCTCCCTCCCTCCCTCCCCCTCCCTCTCCCTCTCCCTTTCCCTCTCCGTCTCCCTTTCCCTCTCCCTCTGAAGAGCATTTAATTAGAAAACAGAGGTGCCTGAGGCACGGCAGCCTGTCTGGGCCCTGCTGAGCTGTGAGTCACCAGAGCCTCATTGAATGGTGGTGGGTACTGATGTCTGGTCAGCAAACACGGCCAGCCTGAGCACGGGGGGAGCCGTGAGCTGTGAGGGGAAAAGCAGCTCAGCCAGGAAGACTTGGCTGCTGTGGATTCTCTGCAGCAGCTGCCAGGCCTCCCTATGCCTGGGAAGGAAAGAAGAAGAACTTACGTCTAGTCCAGATTTTCCTATCCAGGATTGGAGAGAGGTAGGAAATGTGTTGACGCAGGCCTTTCCCAAATCTTGGACGTTGGCCTGGCTCAGTGGGACAAGCTCTGGATGGGGAGTCAGAGGGCCTAGGTGGGAATCCTGTCTCTGCTCACTGCTCTGGCAAGTTGTTGGCCAAGGCCCCTCCCCTCTCTGGGCCTCAGTTTCTTTATCTAGAAAACAAGCTGGAGGGCCTCTAGAGCACTCCAAACACCTGCTTGAGGTAGGGATTTGCATGTGCCATGGTCCCTATTGGTCCCCTAAAGGGAAAACTGAGGCTCAGAATACTCAGGAGACCTGTCCGAATGCAGGGAGAGAACTGGAAGCCGGGCCCTTGTCTCCCAGTCCAACATTGCCTCCTGCCCCTGGGCTACCCTCTGTGGAATCCCAGAAAGGGAAGTATGGCTGTTGGGCAGGTGGAGTAGGGAAATGTGTGCTCGGGCTGGGATGGGGTCTTTCTGTCCTGTCCCAGCAGAGCCTTGTTTGTCTTCCTCAATTTCTGCAAGAAGTGTTTTTGTAGCTGTCTTTCCCCAAGTCTGGAGTGGCTCTTGGTAGATGGGTTCTGAGAAATCTCTGACATTTTGTGGTTATTGTGAATGGGATCATTCCCTCCTGGTTGCTGTTATTGCTGTCAAATAGTGATCCCATTCAAAATCACCAAAACGCCAGAGATTTCTCGGAGCCAATCCCTTCGCCAGTGAGTTGTTGTGGATGGATTTTGTAGCCTGTGATTTCACCGCAGTTCACTTTCTTGGACTCTTCGGCATTTTCAGATTTTCTCCTGCTATGCAAGAAGGCCATAAAGCCTAGTGGTTATGTGGGTGGGTGAGCCTGTTCTTCCAGATCTCAGAGAACAGCACACTTAGAGATCCTGGCCCTAATGCACTCACTTGTGGTCTGCTTGTGGGAGTGTGCAGGCAGACGGATGCCTGGCAGCCATGGCCCCATCAGCAAGAACAGTCTTCCCTTTGGAAAAAGAGCAACTTTCTCTCAGTCCTCAACTAAGAATGAGGAAGGGATTACCCATCCCTACAGTGAGTGTGGTGGAGACAGTGAAGGTGTGACCTTAGACAACTCACTGGGTCTCCTTGGGCTTCAGTTTTGTTTTTTGTGCGGCAGTGAGGGTTAAGTGACTTGCCCAGGGTCACACAGCTAGGAAGTGTCAAGTGTCTGATATCAAATTCGAACTCAGGTCCTCCTGAATCCAGGGCCGGTGCTCTATCCACTGCAGTGCCACCTAGCTGCCCCAGGACCAGATACTCTGAGTCCTTAATCTTTCTCACCACGACTCCGTTCCGACCACACGGACCTCCTGTCTCCCCTAGAACAAGGCCCAGTCATGTTCCCAATTCATGGGAAGCAGATACTAGAAAGTCCCATTATCTAGAATCCCCAGAGAGGCAGCTTTTTGCTCCGAGTACGCAAAGTGATGATGTTCATCCTGGAAACCCTAAGATGCTGCAAGATCTCAAATGGCCTTAGGGATTAGCATCCAGGAAAGATGTTCTGTCTCCTCTGAGTACTGAGTAGTTTCGATTATATCTGAATTCACTGCAAATTGCTTCTCCTTCTATGAGATGAGCAGTAACTCTCAGTGATTCAATATTTTTAATAAAAGTATTTTATTATTTTCCAGTTACATGTAGAGATAGTTTTCAACATTTGTTTTTATAAGATTTCCAATTTCCAATTTTTCTTCCTCCCTCCCCTCCCTGCCCCCTCCCCTAGACAGGTAATCTGATTTAGGTTTTATATATATATATACACACATTAAACATATTTCTGCATTAGTCACGTTATAAGAGAAGAATCAGAGCAAAAAGGAAAAACCTCAAAAAAGAAAAACAACAGAACCAAAAACAAAAGAAATAGTATGGTTCAATCAGGATCCATATTCCACAGTTCTTTTTTTTCTGGATTTGGAAAGCCTTTTCCATCATGAGTCCTTTGGGACTTTCTTGTACTGTTGTATTGGTGAGAAGAATCTAGTCTATCACAGTTGATCAACACATAATGTTGATGATACTGTGTATAATGTTCTTCTGGTTCTGCTCATCTCACTCATCATCAGTTCATGCAAGTCCTTCCAGGTTTCTCTGAACTCCTCCTACTCATCGTTTCTTACAGCACAATAGAATTCCATTACATTCATATACCACAACTTGTTCAGCCATTCTCCAAGTGATGGGCATCCCCTCAATTTCCAATTCCTTGCCACCACAAAAAGAGCAGCTATAAATATTTTTGTACATGTGGGTCCTTTTCCCTTTTTCATGATCTCTTTGGGAAAAATACCCCAAAGTGGTATCGCTGGGTCAAAGGGTATGCACAGCTTTATAGCCCTTTGGGCATAATCCCAAATTGCTCTCCAGAATGGTTGGATCAGTTCACAGCTCCACCAACAATGCATTAGTGTTCCAATTTTTCCACAGCTTCTCCAACATTTATTATTTTCCTTTTTTGTTATATTAGCCAATCTGATAGGTGCCAGGTGGTCCCTCAGAGTTGTTTTAATTTGCATCTCTCTAATCAATAGTGATTTAGAGCATTTTTTTCATATGGCAATAGATAGCTTTGATTTCTTCCTCAGAAAACTGCCTGTTCATATCCTTTGACCATTTCTCAATTGGGGAATGACTTGGATTCTTATAAATTTGATTTAGTTCCCCATATATTTTAGAAATGAGGCTTTTATCAGAAGTACTGGTCATAAAAATTGTTTCCCAGCTTTCTGGATCCCTTCTAATTTTGGATGCATTGCTTCTGTTTGTACATCAGTGATTCAATATTAAAGCCGAATCTTCAGTTCACCCAAACACACCATCTGCCAACCGCCCAAGAAGAATCAAATAATTAACAAGCAGGCACAGTGCTAAGTACTAGGGATACAAAGAGAAAGCACAAATAGTCCCTGTCCTCAAGGAGCTTCCATTCTAATTGAGGAATGTGAGTTTACTTGGCTCGACCAAAGGGTATGTCCCAATCAACTGACTCTTAGCCTTGTGTGGGGTCCATGGTTGCTTCCTTTTGCTCACTTTCAGTCACTCAAGCTAAGGTACCCTCCCCTCCTTCTTGGTCATACCGGCTCTCCGCTCTTCTTTTAGATGGCATAGCCAACAAAATGGTATAATGCCACCATCTCTGGTACCTTCAGTTTCCTCACTCACATCCTTTGGCTATTTCTTACTTGTCAACCCTGAGCCCTGGATCAACCCTATTTGGGGCTTCCTTGACCCAGACCATTGATGGAGAGAACCTTAGAACTGAACTGACATGGCCTTCTCCAAATCTACACCATCTAGTTGCTGCTTGGGTCTGGCCTGGACACTGTAGTCATGTTGATATAATAGTTCATAATCCCCAAGAGAAATTCTGGGTTTTTTGTATTTTTTTTATATTTTTTTTGCGGGGCAATAAGGGTTAAGTGACTTGCTCAAGGTCACACAGCTAGTAAATGTCAAGTTTCTGAGGCTGGATTTGAGCTCAGGTCCTCCTGAATCAAGGGCCAGTGCTTTATCCACTGCATCACCTAGCTGCCCCACCCCAAGAGAAATTCTAAACCTTTGCCTCTTTCCCAGAGGAATCCATCCCCCTCTCCATGCCCTACCCCTTACCCCTCACCCCTCACTCAATGATGTCCTCTCCTACTTCAGTGAGAAAGTCAAAGATATCCACCCCTTGATCTTTGCTTTGGTATTCTAACTTTTCCTCAGTTTCTGCTCTTTACCAAGGCTTACTCCTTTATCCATGCTCTCACCCCCCCACCCTCTTCCTTCCTTTCCAAGCTCTTTATTTTTCTTTCTGCATGTTTTTTATTTAAAAATTTATATTATTTTATTTTTCTCAATTAACAAAAATAATTTTTTCTCCTCCCCCCCTCCCCTGAAAAAGAAAGAAAAACAAAATCCTTATAACAAATATGCATAGTGAAGCCAAACAAATTCTGACATTGGCCACATCTGAAAGATTTGTCTGAATCTGCACCCTGAATCTGTCAGCTCTCCATCAGGAAGTGGGGAGCATGTTTCATCAAGAGTCCTCTAGAATTATGGTTGATCATTGTGCAGTTGTTTGTCTTTAAAATATTATAGTTATTGTAGAAATCATTTTCCTGGTTCTGCTTAGTCCATTCTGTATCAGTTCATATAAGTCTTCCCAGGTTTCTCTGTAATCATCCCTTTCATCATTTCTTATAGTGCAATGGCATTTATTTCTTACAGTATAATAGTATTTTTTATAACAGTATGATATAATTTTTATATTCATATACCATAATTCCCCATTTGTTCAGCCATTCCCCAATTGATGGGAGAAACTTTGCCATCACAAAGAGAGTTGCTATAAATATTTTTGTACATGTAGGTTCTTTTCTCCTTTCTTTTATCTTTTTGGGGTATAGAACTAATATTGATATCACTGGGTCAAAGAGTTTGGACAGTTTAATGTCTTTGGGGACATAGTTCCAAATTCCTTTCCAGAATGGACTCCAATCCAGAGTTCTGTCAAAAGTACATTAATGTATCTGTTTTCTCACAGTCCCTCTAAATTTTGTCATTTTCCTTTTCTGTCAACTTTGCCAATGTGTTGGGCATAAGATGTAATGCCAGAGTTGCTTTAATGTACATTTCTCTAATTATTAGTCATTTGGAGCATTTTTCTATAATTATTATAGCTTGTGTTTCTTCTTCTGAAAACTGCCTGTTCATATTCTTTGGCCATTTAACAAATAGAGACTGGTTCTTTTTCTTTAAAAAATTAATTACTTCCCTACATATCTAGGAAATGAAACCTTTATCAGAGAAATTTGATACAAAGATTTTTTCCCAGTCACCCACTTCCCTTCTAATTTTAGCCGTGTTAGTTTTGTTTGTGCAAAACCTTTTACATTTTTGTCATCAGAATTGCCCATTTTACCTCCTGTGAACCTCTATCACTTATTTGGTTATGAACTCTTCACCTGTCTATAGACCTGACAGGTAATTGCTTCTATGCTCCTCTAATTTGTTTTTGATGTCACCTTTTATGTCTAAATCATGTCCCCATTTGGAGCTTGTCTTGGTATATGATATGAGATGTTGGTTGGTCTATACCTAGTTTCTGCCAGAATGCTTTTCAGTTTTTTCCAACAGGTTTTTTTTCAAATAGTGAGTTCTTACTCCAGTAACTGGGGTCTTTGGGTTTATCAAACCCTAGGCTACTGTGCTATTGTTGTTATTTTCTGTGTATTCTATATCAAATCTGTCCCACCTATTGCCCTCTATGTTTCATTTCGATGGTTACCGCTTTGTAAGATAATTTAAGATATGGTATTGCTAGGTCCCCTTCTTCCCCAATTATTTTTTCATTATTTGAGATTCTTGACCTTTTGTTTCTCCAGTTGAATTTTCTTCTTATTTTTTTCTAGCCTTATACAGTAATCTTTTGGAAGTTTGATTAGTGCGACCCTGAATAAGTAAATTAATTTGGGCAGTATTTTCATTTTTACCCACGAGCAATTACTATTTCTCCAATTACTTAGGTATGCCTTTATTTGTATAGTGTTTTGTAGTTGTGTTCATTTAGTGTGTGACACATTCCTGTGTGTGCTTTGGCAGGTAAACTCCCAACTATTTCATACTACCTGTAGTTATTTTAAATTGAGTTTCTCTTTTTACCTTGTTCTGCTGGGTTTTGATGGTAATATACAGCAATGCCAATGATTTGTATGGGCTTATTTCATATACTGCAACTTTGTTGAAGTTACTGTTTCAGTTTTTAGTTGACTCTCTAGGGTTCTCTAAGTAAACTATCATCTCATCTACAAGAAGAAATAATGTCGCCTCTTAGCCTGCACTTATTCCCTCAATTTCTTTTTTAAAAAAATCTCTATAATTAACATTTCTAGCACTATTTTGTCAAATAGTAGGGGCAGTCATTAAGAAGCCTCTTGATGACGGTGAAAGAAGAGAGTGTAAATCTTGGCTTGAAGCTTTACATAAAAAACCCTAAGCTCACTTCCTGGAAAATAGAGGAAGAAGAAATAGAAGCAGTGTCAGATTTTATATTCTTGGGTCCAAAGATGACTGCAGATGGCAACTGCAGTCATGAAATTAAAAGGTGATTGCTCCTAGGAAGGAAAGCTATGACAAATCTGGACAGCATACAAAAAAGCAGAGATGTCACCTTCCCCACAAAGGTCTGTAATAATCGTCAAAGCTATGGTTTTTCCCATAGCAATGTATGGCTGTGAGAGTTGAATTGTAAGGAAAGCTGAGTGCCACAGAATCCACGTTTTTGAATTGTGGTGCTGGAGAAGACTTCTGAGAGTCCCTTGGACAGCAAGGAGATCAAATCAGTCAATACTTAAAGAAATGAATTCAGGATATTCATTGGAAGACCAAATACTGAAGCTGAAACTTAAATACTTTGGCCACATCATGAGAAGACAGGGCTCATTGGAAAAGACCTTGATGTTGGGAAAGATTGAAGGCAAAAGGAAAAGGGGCCGGCAGAGGATGAGATGGATAGATAGTGTCATGGAAACAATGAACTTGAGCTTGGACAGACTTTGGGAGATAGTGGAGGGTAGAAGGGCCTGGTGTGCTGTGGTCCATGGGGTCATGAAGAGTTGGACATGACTGAAGGACAACAACAAAAGGGGAAGTAATAAACTTCTTCCTGCATCTTGGAGTTTTCCCACTGGTCCCATGCATGATTAAAGCGCCTTTTGCCCTTCTCCCTTCCCTTGACCCTGCTGCTCCCTTCTCATCAATGTCCTGTAGTCTCTCCTTTTTTTATTGCCAAGTTTCTTAAGCTATTGCTATTGTGTGGATACCAGTGCAGGTATCTTGCCCCAGGCTCATTTTCTTTTTCAGTCAGACATATTTCTGGGGACATCCCTTACAGCTGCTCCTGCCCACCATCATCTTTTTTTTTTTTTTTTTTTTTTTTTTTTTTTTTGTGGGGCAATGAGGGTTAAGTGACTTGCCCAAGGTCACACAGCTAGTAAGTGTCAAGTGTCTGAGACTGGATTTGAACTCAGGTCCTCCTGAATCCAAGGCCAGTGCTTTATCCACTGCGCCACCTAGCTGCCCCCCCACCATCATCTTTTGGGTGACCCTCAACTTTAATTCAACTAGGCCATGCAGCTTCACTAGCAGTGTATGGATTGATGTTCCAAAACATAAGCTTGCATTTTGGGGAAGCATTAAAAAGTACTGCCTAATTTTCCCAAGGCTCAGTGCTGCTGTTTGCTCACTGCTTATCCTCCGCCTAACTTAACCCCTCCTAAGTGATCTGGCTTCTGCCCCCACTGAAAGTGCTTTCTCATGAGTGAGCTCCTAAATCACCCAACTCAGGGACCCTTTCTTTGCTTTCACCTTCCTCTGCCTCTTCTCTGCCTGTCTGCCTCTCCCCTGCCCCTGCCCACCATCCAGTCAGTCACCAAGCCTTTCTGATGCAGCCCTAATTCCCCAGCTCTCCACTCCCACTGCCACATCCCTAGCTTAGGCCTTTCCCATTCTCTTCTGGCCTCCTCATTGTCTCCTTGCCTCCAGTCTCTCCCCTCTCCAATCCATCCTCCGCAGAGCCGACAGAGTGATCTTCCGAAAACGCAGGTCTGGCCATGTGACTCCTCTGCTCGAGAAGCTCCCTATTGCCTCCAGGATCAAATACAAACTGCCCTGTTTAACATGTAAAGTTGGTTCCACACATAACACCACACCACACCACACCACAGTGCCTAGTCAGGGTGGACTAAATGCTTGTTCAATCAAATTGAATTGAATTGAATTCGACACCATTGTTTACTGCTCCTCCAAATCCTTTTTTGGCTCTGTACCTTCCTTGCTCTTCTCCTACATCTTTGACCATCTGGAATATCCTGCCTTCTCTCTCTATTAAGTCTTTTTTTCCGGGGCAATGAGGGTTAAGTGACTTGTCCAGGGTCACACAGCTAGTAAGTGTCAAGTGTCTGAGGCCAGATTTGAACTCAGGTACTCCTGACTTCAGGGCCGGTGCTCTATCTACTGCGCCACCTAGCTGCCCTCTCCATTAAGTCTTATCCAAGGAAGTTCAAGATTCACCTCCTCTAGGCAGCCCTCCTTGATTAGTCTTACCCTCATCTGATTATTTCCTTATGTATGGAGGGAATGCAGATCCCTCCTCATGGACTTTTATTGCCTCCATCAATTTTTTGTTGCTGACCCTCTTGGGTCTTCTAGGAATATAGTTCTGCCATTTACAAATAGTTACTTAACTCCACAATTGGCCAAACTGATTTTGTTTCTATCCTTGATTGCTAAGACTCCTGAGAATGCCGCTAGTGTTTCTCTGTTGTAAACATATATTAGCTTGTGGTTTTGAATTATATTAAGGGAACAAATGTCTTTGGGGAGTCACCATCCTCAGCAAGTCGCTATCCAGCCTCCGCCTGAAGCTCCTGCCATGTGATTGTGAGGAAGTTTCTAAATTGGCCCGTCACCCCCTCTCCCCCAGCTCCTAGATGGGCCCTCTGGGGCCAAGCATTCCAAGGCACATGACAGCCCTGGCCAAACATCCCATGTTCCTCCAGCCAGTTGGCCCCTCACTATCATGGCCGCCCCTCTCGATGCTCCTCTGTTTACCCTAAGGATCATGTATTCTGCCTCTTCCTGGTATGACTTCACATATTGAATTGTTTTCCTGGCCTTACGCTTGGTGCCATTTGGATTGTGCTCGTTTTTGTAGTGGGAGGAAAGGTGGGGTCCAGACCTTTGATTTCACTGATGGAAGGAACTCCTAGTGTGGAAACAGACTGCAGTAATGCAGATCAGCAGTCACTCTGTTGCTTAGGTTACACTGCGATGAGTGACATTTCAGAGGTGGCACTTGAAGCCAGGCCTCCTGTATTGTAAGGCCGGTGCTGTTGTCTCTCATGTACTAAATCATCACAGACCATCAGATCACAACACCTTAGCCCTCACAGGGAGTTGCAGGCATCGAGGTCAACACTCCAACTTTGCAGGAAAGGAAACTGAGTCTCACAGAGGAGAGGGTAGAAGCCAACTCTTCTGAGCTCGAGTCCAGTGCTCTGCCTATGACATCATGCATGTCAGGAACCACTGTCCCCCTATCCCTTTAAGAGGCCAGGCCAGGGGAATTCTTTGTGTGTGTATGTGTGTGTGTGTGAGGCAATTGGGGTTAAGTGACTTGCCCAGGGTCACACAGCTAGTAAGTGTTAAGTGTCTGAGGCCAGATTTGAACTCAGGTACTCCTGGCTCCAGGGCCAGTGCTCTATCCACTGCGCCTAGCTGCCCCGGGGCCAGGGCAATTCTAAGTTGCCTTGGCTAAAATGTAAAGATTTCCCTTTGTAGGAAGGGAGGATGTAGTATGAGAGTTCTTGGGGAGACTGGAAGAGGAGCCTGGAGGCCCTGCTAGGAGACAGCTTCGTGAGACCCTCCATCTTCAGGGCTCCTTGAGGCCCCGTTCCCTTCTCTTCCCAGATCTCTCCTTGCCAGCCCTTCCTCTGTGCTTCCCGCCCTCTGCCTCCCCTCATTCCAAGTGACCTCAGTAGTAAAACCCTCCAAGCTTTTTGTAGCCCAGCCCAGATTCTGAGCTGTGGCTTTGGCCTGAAGCCTCTCTCCTTCCTGCCATTTCCAAAGCCCCAGTTTCCAGTCCTAGAGCAAGCCTCCCGATATGTCAGGGCATCAGGAGGCTGGGGCTGGGCGACCATTCCTCCCTTTCTTTAGGGTCCAGGAGCCTAGTTCAGGCTTAGCAGGCAGCCCTTAAAGGGTCTCATCATGGTCCAGTGTTGCCCTCCCAGGCCCTTTGCACAGACCTCAAGACTCTCCTTACAGCCCTCCAGGTAGGTAGATGTCTAAACACCGGATATCCATGCCAGGCTGTGGCCGACCAGGTTACTGCTTCCATATGAGTAGAGCTCATATGACCAAACGTGAGGGTCAGTGTGGCACCATGGATAGAGCACTGGGCCTGCAGGCATGAAGACTTGGGGTCCAATCTGGCCTCGGACACTTGGGAAAGTTACTGAGCCTCGGGCAGACTTGAAACTCTTAGGTTATAAGGGATGATTATCAAGGGTCGTGTGTGTGTGTGTGTGTGTGTGTGTGTGTGTGTGTGTGTGTGTGAGAGAGAGAGAGAGAGATGTGGGGTAAGGAGTGATTTCGTGGAGAGAGTTCCCACACTGGAAGCCCTCTCACCTATAGTCCTGATATATTGACTTAGATCCTCCTGCTCATTACTCCGGTATAGTTTCTGGAGTCTGGAAAAAGCCAGGAGGCTTTAGTTGGCATCACAGTTCTGACATTTGCTGTGCGACTTTGGGCAAGTCATTTTTCCTCTCTGAGCCTCAGTTTGCTTGTGTGTAAAATGGGGATAATGCTACTTGTATTCCCTGGCTCAGAGGAATGAACCCTCAAGGGGCCCAGAAATGGGGAACTGGCTGTTACTGTGTTAGTGTAAGGTAGACCTGCCTACTCCTGCTTGATTTGGATGCTCCTGGACCTCAACACTTCTCAAGGCCTGTTCTCAACAGGCTTTGGCCTTTATATCTCCCTGGAACATGTGTCGGTCCATGCCCCTCATCTCCTGTCTGGGTCCATCCCCCCATTTCCTGTCTGGCTTCATCTTCCTGTAGCCTGAGTCTATCCCCCCCATCTCCTGTCTGGCTCCATCTCCCTGTAGTCTGTCTTTTCTGGGACCTCCTTTCTTGATTCTCTCAGCCAGTAGTTATTCTCCTAAGCCCCCTGGGAGGCCCTGTCTTCCAAATGAACTTTTATAAATGCAGAGCCCTTTGCTTTTGCCCTATGAAGCTCTCTAACAGTGTCTCAGAAAAGAGGAGAGAATAGAAAAGAGCACTGCCAACTGACCAAGGAACTGGAAAAGAAAGGATTCACATTTGGAGACATCCCATGGGACTCTGCCTGAGCTAGAAGCTACTCACAAGCACTGGGGTCAGTGAAGGTTATTGTTAGCTCACCAGGAGTGTTAACTGAGGGCCCCTAGCTTGCTCCAGACTGAACAAATGGGCCCAGGAAATGATTCAGAATCCTTTAATTGGGGGCGGGGGCAGAGAATGGCCAAGTGGGTCTATTTACTTCCCAGAATCTCTGAGCTGCAAGAAATCTCAGAAGGCAGCTAGGCTAGCTGGGAATTGAGGAGGAAAAGCCTCTAGCACATCACTGCAAAGTGGCTGTCTAGTGTCTGCTTGGAGACAGAGAGCTCACTACCTCCTGAGGCAGCCCATTACACTGAGGGAGCTTGACTTAGAATCCCCAAATGTCAGAGATCCATGGTGCAATGGAAAGAATGCTGGAGTGGGAGGCAGAGGATCTGGGTTTGAATTCCACCTCCAGTGTTTAGATTGTTGTAGGTGAAGAGCAGTGAGTGGATGTACTATAGTAATGCATAAAAGGAAGCCCAGAGGTTATGAAGTCCAGATCAGGAATTCATTCTTCTCGATGCTTCTCTTCTTGCTCCCCCTCCACCTTTTGCTTGCTTTCCTCTGTATCTCCTCCTTGAGTGACTATGGAAATATAATAGTTCTATGTGGTTTTGGTTTTGTGGGGGTTTTTTGCGAGGTAGTGAGGGTTAAGTGACTTGCCCAGGGTCACACAGCTAGTAAATGTAAAGTGTCTGAGGCCAGATTTGAACTCAGTTCCTCCTGAATCCAGGGCCCTTGCTTTATCCACTGTGTGACTTAGCTGTGTGGTTTTAAGGAATTTCCACCCAGTCCAAATTATAGTGTCTAGAGTATACCAGCTGGTGGCAGCTAGGTGGCGCCATAGTGCACAGAGTGCTGGGCCTGGAGTCAGGAAGATTAGTCTTTCTGAGTTCAAATCTGGCCTCAGACACTTTTTAGCTGGGTGAACCTGGGCAAGTCACCTTAGTCCTGTTTGCCCTATTTTCTTCATCGGTAAAACAAGCTGGAGAAGGAAATAACAATCCATTCCAGTATCTCTGCCAAGAAAACCGCAGGTGGGGTCACAAAGGGTTAGTCGTAACTGAAAAATGACTGAACACCACCACCTCGACTGTCAAAAGGGGCCATTTCTACTCTGCACTGGCCTCTGCTCTCAAACCCTGGACCCCTGGTTGTCTTCCCGCTGAGTCCTTGCCAAGCCTCAGCCCTGGATTACTCTCATCACCCTCCTTCTTTGCTCCTATTCACCTGACATGGAAGGGAGGCCAGCAAAGTCCCCCAACCGGGCAGCTAGGGTCTATTACAAAATCATGGGCCCTCACTGCAGCAGGACAGTCCTTTTATTCCTTCCTAATCCATTCCCTCTCTCACTCCCCACAAAATCTTTTCCAAACCTTCTCTTCAACGCTCATGCTTCCCACACCTCCCCTATGTCCTCTTTCTCCCAAACAACTTACTTCCTCTTTTATGAAGAAACTGAAGCCATTAATCTTGAGTTTCTTCTCTTTTCTTCATCTCAAAGCCACTAGGAGCAAACATAAAATCTATTTAGCTTTTAAAACCCTTCACAATCTGGACCCTTCCAAGTTTTCCAGTCTCATACCTTATTCCCTTCTAGCGCTCTATGAATCAAGTGATACCATCCTCCTGGCTCCTCTTCCTAACCTGGGACTTGGCATCTCCCACTTCTGGGTATTTTCCCTGATTGTGCCTTCTCTCATGTCTGCCTCCTGGCTTGCCTAGCCTCCTCTAGACTCAGCTTAGCTAACTTTTTAACAGGAGCCCTTTTTGGGTTCTCTTGGCAGAGATACTGGAATGGTTGGCCATTTCCTTCTCCAGCTCATTTGACAGATGAGGAAACTGAGGCAAACAAGGTGAAGTGACTTGCCCAGGGTCACACAGGTAGGAAGCGTCAGAGGCTGGATTTGAACTCAGGTCTTCCTGCCACCCTGCCCAGCACTCTATCCACTGCAGTGCTACCTCACCTAGGAGATAGTAAGGGCGTAAAGACTGCTTGTTAACTGCAGAGTGTCTCCATGGCTCCACTCTCTCTCCACTCTGGCCTATCCTCTGCACTGCTGCTGCCAAAGTGATTGGCAATCCCATACTCAACCAACTTGGCTTCCCATTGCTGCTGTTTAGCTTCTAAAGCCTCAAGCTATCCTTCCAGCCTCCTTGGACACTCTCTGTTCTGTGTCCTTCTCATATGATGTTCCATCTCCTGCCAACATGTCCCTGCACTGGCTCCTGGAATGCTGTTTGTTCCTAGCCCCACCTCATAGACTACTAGCTCTTCCTTAAGAGCTCACACACTGCCTTCTGCATGAAGTCTTTCCCAATCTCCCCAACTGTTAGTGTGCTCTCTGAAAAACTGCTGTGTAGAGATTGGTACCTCAGAGCCACATGCTTTGTTCCATACCTATCTCCCCATGAGAAGTCCAAGGATTTCTTTCATGGTTTCTCTCTGCCCCCTTCCCTTCCCTTGCCCCTAAATAAACTACCATCTAAAAACTGCTGTGTATTGAGCTACTTTGAATATATTTGTATTTGTTCACGCAGGTGGATATTTTTATTTATTCACTTTTCTTTATGCTTTTTATATTTCTTTTCCTTTCTTTTCTTTCTTTCTTTCTTTCTTTCTTTCTTTTCTTTCTTTCTTTCTTTTCTTTCTTTCTTTCTTTCTTTCTTTCTTTCTTTCTTTCTTTCTTTCTTTCTTTCTTTCTTTCTTTCTTTCCTTCCTTCCTTCCTTCCTTCCTTCCTTCCTTCTTTCTTTCTTTCTTTCTTTTTTGTGGGGCAATGAGAATTAAATGACTTGCCCAGGGTCACACAGCTAGTAAGTATCAAGTGTCTGAGGCCAGTTTTGAACTCAGGTTCTCCTGAATCCAGGGCCGGTGCTCTATCCACTGCGCCACATAGCTGCCCCTATATATTTCTTTTTTTTAGTCATAAAAGTATTTTATTATTTTCCAGTTACATGTAAAGATAGTTTTCAACATTTGTTTTCGTAAGATTTTTAGTTCCAAATTTTTCTTTATCCTTCCTTTCCCTCCTTCCTCCCCAAGACAGAAAGCAATCTGATATAGGTGATATATGTATAATCACATGAAACATATTTCTGCATTAGTCTTGTTGTGAAAGAAGAATCAGACCAAAAGGGAAAAACCTCAAAAAAAGAAAAAAAAGAAGTAGAAATGGTATGGTTCAATCTGCATTCAGATTCCACAGTTCTTTTTTCTGGATGTGGAGAGCATTTTCCATCATGAGTCCTTTGGAATTGTCTTAGATCATCATTGCACTGTTGAGAAGAGCCAAGTCTATCACAGTTGGTCATCACACAATGTTGCTGTTACTGTGTACAATGTTCTCCTGGTTCTGCTCACTTCACTCAGCATCAGTTCATGTAAGTATTTCCAGGTTTTTCTGAAATCCACCTGCTCATCATTTCTTACATATGCTGTTTATATTTCAACATGTCTTTGTTGTCCCATTTCACCCCTGCCCCCCCCCCACTAGAAGGTGAGCTCTCTGTGGGGTAGGAATCACCTCATCCTTTGTACTTGTGCCTCCAGAACCTAGCATAGTGTCTGGTACATATAATGTACTTAAGACATGCTTCTTTAATTGATCAGTTGAATATTTGAACTGCACTAATGTGTGAGAAGACTGCAAAGGTAGGTAGAGGTCAGGTTGTGAAAAGCTTTCAATGCCAAACAGAACCATTTCTGTTTAATCCTAGAGGGACTAGGGAGCCACTGGAGTGGGATGAGAGGACAATGTGGAGGCATGGCCAGACCTACTAATGTTGTCAGCTGTGTGGATGATGGGTTAGAGTAGGGAGAAACTGGAGGCAGGAAGGCCAAAGAGAAGGCTATTGTATTACTCCAGGTGAGAAGTGAGGAGCTCCTGCACCAGGGTGGTGACTGCATGAGTAGAAGGAAGGGGACACTTTGGAGAAATGTTGAGAAAAAAAATGACAAAATTCGGCAATGGATTGGCCCTGGAAATGTATTGGAGCTAACACAAGGGGGTGTGGTAGCCTCTTCTTTGGCCTGTAGCTTATTGCCTTGGTGGTGGAGTTGGGGTGGGAAGGGGATGATAGAATCATAGATTGTTAGAGCAACAAAGGCCTTTGGAAACCACCTAGTTCAGCCCCTCACTTTTCAGGGTCCAGAGAAGGTAAGGGACTTCCCCAAGGTCATACAATGAATTATTTGTAGGGATGGCCAGAAAGCCTGAGAGGGAGAGATAGATTTCATTTTTTGCAGTTAGAGGGCTCACTGAAACAGTTATTTTGGTAAATCAAATGGGGTCACGAAGAGTTAGACACCACTGAAAAATGACTAGACAACAAAAATAATCTAAGATTATAGGACATGTCCTATAAATCCAATATGTATAATAATTAATAAAAATTAAAATATTAATAACAAACCCTATAATCCTATATGATAATTATACATAATATAATTATTATATAATCTTCCTATTTAGGAAGGGCCATAATCTAATCCCTATTCTGGGCTACTTTATGTATTTGTTAAGTTTTCATAAATACCTTTTTTTTGGTGGGGCAATGAGGGTTAAGTGACTTGCCCAGAGTCACACAGCTAGTAAGTGTCAAGTGTCTGAGTCTAGATTTGAACTCAGGTCCTCCTGAATCCAAGGCCTGTGCTTTATCCACTGCGCCACATAGCTGCCCCTAATACCTATTTTTTTAATACCACAGTTACCTCTCAATATACTCTCCTTTGTAAAAAGGACAAAAAACCCAAAATTAATTAATAACATCTGCACCCGTGGTCCCCCACCTTCATACTGTAAGAAAGAAAATATATTTCATCATCTGTTCTCTGGGACCATGATGGATCACTGTAATTGTTATAATATATATTTATAGCTGGAAGGGACCTTCATCTAGTCCAACCCCTTCATTTAAGTCCTCCAGAGGATAAATGACTTATCCAAGGTCATAGAGGTAGCAAGTTGCAGAGCCAAGTTTGAAACCAAGGTCTTTTGACTCCAAATTAATTAATGGAAAAAATAGGTAGCATGTTATAGTGGCTAGGATACTGAACTTGGAGTCAGAAAGACCTGGGTTCAAGATGTAATGGTGGGAAATGGGGTACGGGTTGGTGGGAGTTGGGGTTCTTAGGAATTCCTCTTTAAAGAATTACACCCTCTTGCACACAAAACGTAGTTAGAATAAGGTGATAGTTTATTTAGGAGCAAGGGAAGGGAAGGGTGGGGGGAGGGAAACCATGAAAGAAATCCTTGGACTTTCATGGGGAGATTTGGCATAAAGCACATGGCTCCGAGGTACCAAATCTCCTCGAACAGGAGACTGGAAAGTACTTTTATAGAGGCCTGATGGGGGTGGACCATCTTCCTGTGGAAAGTTCCTTTAGTGAGGGAGGACCATCCCCCACTGGTGGTAGCTGGGGGAATTGGGTGAGGGGTGGTTACGGATCCCTCTTCAGAACACAAAGGCCGCGGCCACACCCAAACTTATCTCCCCAGGGTAAGGGAGACCAGAATGAAGGGTAGGAATCCCAAGCTAGCTCAGTCTTATCTCTCTAGGCGTTATCTGTCCTCTGGTTTAGTTTCTCAAGGAGAAGCTTCCTTGGTGTGCCCCAGAGAACTTCTGTGGTGCCCTGCACCCCATGACAAAATCCTACTCAGCCACTAGCTGTATGACCCTAGGCAAGTCACTTAACCTCTTAGCCCTTCAGTTTTCTCAGCTTTAAAATGATAAGATTGAACTTGATGGCCTCTAAGATCTCTTCCAGTTCCTGTATATTTATTAAGCACTTCCTAGGTACCTAGCACTGTGCTGCGGGCTAGGGCTTGAGATACTAAAGAGAGACAGTCCCTGCCCTCTAGGAGTTCACATCCCAATGGGGGAGACAACACCTACCCTAACGGGAGGAGAGGAGTCAGGGAAGGGTGACACCACAAGGATGCTGTGGATGGCTCCATAGGATGGTTGAGTGATCTTTCCTACAGTAAGATGGCCTGGTGGGCTGGCTGGGGCTGGCTGGTTAGACTGAACTGAGGCCCCAGAGCAGGAGCTTGAGACCACTTAGGGAAGGGGCTCTGTGCTCTTTTTCTCAGCCTCCAAAATTAGGCTGAGTCACTTTTAGTGTTGCTCTCACTTATATTATTGTGGTTGTTGGTATATAGTTTCCCTGCTTCTGCTGGTTTTGCTGTTCATATGACCTCTGATTTCCTCTCATTTTTCATTTCATTAACATTCCATGATATATCTTCCAATGTGCTGAGCACCCCCCCAATCAATGGACATCCTCTGTGTTTCCAGCTTTTGTGGCCCAAAAGTACTGCTCTAAATAGGCCTTTCTTTCTGGCACTGTCCTCCTCAGTACACTCAGTCGGAGGGGAGCTGGGTCAAGGACTTCAGTGTGTTTGCTCATATCATTCCCAAATGGTTGGACCAAGCTCAGTTCCACTGGGAATGTATGAGTGTGGTGGTTGTCTCCTCACAGCCTGTATAACATTTCCCATCTCCATCCCTTGGCCTCTTTTCCAGTTGGCTGGGGTATGCCAATTCCAGGGCTGTTTCGCTATTCTTAGGGGTTGGGAGCATTTTTTTGTTATGTAGGGCTTGATTATTTGCATTTCTTCTTTTTTTTTGTTTTTTTTTTTTTTTGGTTTGGGGTTTTGGGGTTTTTTTGGTGCCCAGGGTCACACAGCTAGTAAGTGTCAAGTGTCTGAGGCTGGATTTGAACTCAGGTCCTCCTGAATCCAGGGCCTGTGCTTTATCTACTGTGCCACCTAGCCGCCCCCTGCATTTCTTCTTTAGAAAACTGTTCCAGGGGCAGCTAGGTGGCACAGTAGATAAAGCACAGGCCCTGGATTCAGGAGGACCTGAGTTCAAATCCAGCCTCAGACACTTGACACTTACTAGCTGTGTGGCCCTGGGCAAGTCACTTAACCCTCATTGCCCCGCATTAAAAAAGAAAGAAAAAAGAAAGAAAACTCTTCCTTACCTGTGACTGCTTGTCTACTGTGGGTAGCCAGAACCAATTCCTGGTTCTGGGGGGCAGGAGGGACCTGGTTCAGGGAGGTTGTTGTTTCTCACTTACCTGTCAATGCAGTCCTGGCTTCCTACTTTCTGGCTTTCCTGTCAGGGTATCCTCTCAAATGAGTCCATCAATAAGCATTTATTAATCACCTGTTACATGCTAGGCATTGTGCCAAGCCTGGGGAAACAAAGAAAGGCAAAAGCCTGTCCCCACCCTCGAGGCACTCCCCGGCTAATGGAGGAGACAACATGCAACAACAATGCAAAGCCAAATATGGCCAGGATAAATTGGAGATAGTCCAAGGAGCAAGGCACTGGTGGCATTGCTAGGGGAAAGGAGATAGCTTGCAGCCACTTGCAGCCACTTGCAGAAGACAGTTGGATTGGAGCTGAGTCTGAAAGGAATCCAGAGAAGCCAGGAGGATGAGGTGAACGAGCAGAACATTCTAGCAAGAGGGGACAGAGATGAGAGATGGAGCACTGTGTTTGGGGAATAGCAAGTAGATCCTTATGGCTGGGTTAGAGGGCGACTGGAGGGAAGTAAGGAAGAGAATGACTAACCCTAAAAAAAAGAAAAGAAAGTGATGAGTACTAATAGTCATTTCTATAGTGCTTTAAAGTTTGCAAATTCTTTACGAATATCTTATTTTATCCTCACAACAAGTAGGAGGAAGTAGGAGCTATTATTGGATAGGTGCTATTATTATTCCCATTTTATGGATCAAGAAATTGAATCAGACCTAGGTCAGGTATTATGCCTAATTCGTGTCTGAGGCTGAATTTGAACTTGGGTCTTCATGACTCTAGGGCCAATGCTCTACCCACTGGATGTGGAGGAGGGAGAGTTGAAGGTGATGCCAAGGACTAGGAGGAGAGGATGCTCTTGACAGTAATAGGCAGGGGGCTTTATAGGGGAAAGCTCATGAGCTCTGTTTTGGACATGTCTATGGGCCATCCAGTCTGAGATGTTGGTAATGGAGACCTGGAGCTCAGGAGAGAGATCAAGGTTGGATGTATCATTGAGCCCATGGGAGCTGATGTGAGACTGTGAGAGTGTAGCAAGAAGAGGGCCCGGGCCAGAATGTTGGATGTGATCTGAGACGGACTGGTCATACAGGTAGGAGGAGAACAGGAGAGAGAAGGATCACAGACATGGAGGGAAGAGAGAGTATCCAGAAGAGGAGGATCATGGTTTATAAACCACAGCGTTGGGCCAGATATAGGCTGCCGTCTCCCCAAATGTATCTTTTACAAAATTTGAGTGTGGCCCATTAATCCTTCGGTTGATTTTGGGGAACAAAACCAATCTTTATTAGTATCTTTTTGATTTTTCTATAAGCTACATTTCCTCTGTCCCCTTCTCTCCCAGATAGCCATCCCTTAGAATATAAAATAGAAGAAAGGGGGGAAAGACCCAGGCCAGCAAAGGCAAACAAGTCTCCTGCGAACGTTCATTCCCAGCAGAGTGCTCCTGAGAAGCAGCACAGCCCAGTGGGAAAGATGCTGGGTTTGGAGGCAGAGGGCCTGGATTGTCATCCCAGCTCTGCCTCTCACTATCTGACTGATCTCTGGCAGTCGCTTCACTTCCCTGGGCCTCAGTTTGCTCCCATGTAAATGGACAGGGTCAGATCCTATGACCTCTAAAGTCCTAGAATCCATAGTCCCCCACCTCTGAAAAGAAGAGACCTTTGGATAGTCCATATTGGCTTGGCCCAATAAGGCTTCCTGTAGTAAGAAGCAGAGACTGGCTATAGGATTTTTAGTATGTTCCTGCATCCACGTTTAGTATGTCCATGCCCCAGGACAATATGTGGGTCTGTGGATTTGCTGGGATTGTCTTCTTCCCTCTGAGTACCCCTTATGTCTTCCCTGGCTTCTAGGACCTGACCCAGTGGCCCCCACCCCACCCCTTGGCTCTTCTCAGATGGCCAACTATCCAATTGTCCCAGAAAATCTTTAGCAATTTTGTATAATTGTTTGTCAGTGTTTAATATTTCTTTGTTATTTTTCCTTTCAAAGAGCTCTCATTTCAAGGCTCTGACATACTTGGGACTTAACTATATTCAGATCCAAACCAAATCAATCAGTCGATCACATAGTATTTATTAATGACCCCACTGTGTGCCAGGCCCTGTGCTGGGTGATGGGCATGAAAGTACAAAGAATGAAACAATCACTCCGTGTGAGGAGCCAACATTCTACTTGGGGCAGGGAGGGGAAGAGCCACAAGTACATACAAAAACATGCACTCCAGAAACCTAAAGTGCACATGTGCAAATATAATCAAAGTCGTGAAGTACCAGGTAGCTTGGGAGGGAGGGCATGAATAAGTGGTTGGCTCAGGAAAGATTTCCTAGAGAAGTTGGCACCTAAATTGCACCATAAAGGCAGAGGGGGACTCTATGGGGCCAACATAGGGAGGCAGTGCATTCTAGGCATCATGAGGCATAGAGATGGGAGATGGAGGGTCATGTGTGAGGAATAGCAAGAAGGCTGCAAAGATAGGTAGGGAGGGCAGCTAGGTGGTGCTGCAGTAGATAAAGCACTGGCCCTGGAGTCAGGAGGACCCAAGTTCAAATCCAGCCTCAGATACTTGACATTTACTTGCTGTGTGACCTTGGGCAAGTCATTTAACCCTTATTGCCCCGCAAAAACAAAAAGATAGGTAGGTACCAGGTTGCATAGGAGTTTAGAAGCAAAATAGAAGAGTTTATCTTGTAACCTTGAGGCAACAAGAAGCCACTGGAGGTGCTTGAGTTGTGGACACACAGTCAGACCTTTGCTTAACATGAACTCTATTGGAAACAACAGTGGATAAGATGGACTGGAATAGGGAGAGACTTGAGGGCCTAAACTAAGTTGGTGGCTACAGAGTAGAGAGAAGGGGTTGGATACAAGAGGAGATTTGGCAGTTGCCCAATTATGGAGCAAGGGAGAGAAGATCAACAGTTGGGGTTAATGTGAAATGTATGAAGCTGGGAGCCTGGCAGACTGGTAGTACCTCCAACAGAAAAAGGGAAAGTTCGATGATGGTGGGCTTGAGGGGAAAGATCATGAGTCCAGTTTGGACATGTTGATGTTTGAAGGGTTGTCCAGTCAGCTACTGGTGAGTGGGGAGATGAAAGTTGGGGGAGAGACCAAATCTGGACACATGCACACAACACACATATACAGACACACACACAAGTAATCTATGCATTTCTGTGTGTATACACACATGCCCATGGAAACTGATGACGTCACTTAGAGAGACCATCTCAAGAGAAAAGAGGTCCCGGGATAGAACTTTGGATGGGAATAATGTTCCTGAAAAGGAGACACAACTGTGGGCAGGCAAGAGGCAAAGCAGAGAGGAGAGAGGGTCCAGTAGGAGTGAGCAGATCACCAAGCCTTCAGGGCTTCTGGCTGCCCTCTCTGGCTGCACTTCTCTTTCCCATGCTGGATTCAGTCTCCCTCTGTCTGTCTGTCTGTCCATCTCTGTCTCTTTCTCTCTCTCTCTCTCTCACACACACACACACACACACTGTAGTTTATTCTTCTAAAAAGCTTTTCTTAAATGCCTGGCATGTGAAATATTCTCAATTAGGGCCCCGTGTTCAAGGTGCCCACAGGGAAGGAGATAAAACTTGTATATTTGCTATGTGAGGAGGGACATAAAGTGCTGGGAGATCCCAGGGAAGGGAGAAGCCCCTGCTAGCCCTCTCTGGGAATAGTCACGGAGGGTGGTAGAACAATCACGCAAAGGGGTTCTTCTCCCAACTTTGCCACTCCCTTATTTACTCTTCATACTTTCTGGGCCTTAATGTCCTCATCCGGAGGCAGCCAGGGGGCACCACAGTGCACAGGGTGCTTGGCATGGAATTAGGAAGACCTGAGTTCCAATCCTGCTTCAAGCATTTCCTAGCCGTGTGATCCTGGGCAAGTCACTTCACTGCTCTCTGCCTCAGTTTCTTTATCTGCAACATGAGGATCATAATAGCAGCTACCTCCCAGGGTTGTTATGAGGACCCAGTGTTTCAGGATAAGCTTCACTGGCTCCCAACCCCAGAAGTCTCTTCTCCCATGAATCTCCTGCCTCCCTTCCTGCTCTGAGCTTAGGAGGCTCCCACTCTCTGGCAAAGGTCTCTTGCAAGGTTCCCGATTTAGAGGATGTTGACAGGCAGAGATTGGTGGGGATGGGAGGGGAGGAGGCACTCCAGGCCCTGGGCACAGAGGCCAGTCAGGCTATGTTTGGGGGTGCCAGCACAGACAGCAAGTAAAGAGGAGTTATACAAATAGATACTGTGAATCTGAGTCTGGGGCCTTCTCTGTCTCTGTCTCTCCCCAAAGGCCCCATCCTTGACTCTAACTGTATTCAGGCCCAGAGCTGGCTCTTGGGCCTCAGCCCTGGGACACCCCACTGGAACATTCAGGGAACAGATGTGTTCAGCTTTAGTCTGCTGCCTGGCCAAGGCCCCAGATCATTGTTCTTGGAATCGAGTCATTTTAGTGCCTGATGCATTTGTTGTTTTGCTAACGTGGTTCAAACAGAAATGGGAATGTAGAGCAGGGCAGGCTCCGGGTGGGTAAGGGTCTCTGAGGGGCTGATTGAGGAAGTGCACCTCCCATGGCCCAGCATTGTCCTTTCCATTTCTGCCCTCATGGCCTGAGCTCAGGTTGGCCTCTCTCAGTGTCTCAGCCATCACAATAGCCTTCCCCTGTGCCCCCACGGGCATTTATAAAGTGCCCACTATGTGCCAGGCCCTGGGATCCAAAGACTAAAGAGAATAGTCCCAGACCTAGAGTAGATGATGATCTCCTGGGGGCAACAATACATATACCCATAAACATATACAATGTCATTGTGGGGGTGGGGAGTGGTATGTGACATGGCATCAGGAAAGGCTACCTGTAGTCGTGTACTTGGACCAAACTTTGTAGCTGCAGATTCTAAGAGGTGGAGGTAAAGAAGGAGAGCATGCCAGGCATAAGGGACAGCCTGAGCAAAGGTATGGAGGTGGGAGATGGAATGTTGTGTACAAGTTTGGGTAGATGCAGAATAATGCACAATTATCCTGGGCTGGAGCCATGTTGTGAAGGCCTTGAATGCTAAAATAAGGAGTCTGTAGTTAATCCTAGAACTGTGCTTTGGAAGCTCACTCTGGAAGCTGTAGGAAGGTGGTGGATTAGAGAGGGGAGGGCCCTGAGGCAGAGACCAATGAGAAACTTGGAAGTGTGAATGCAGGAGTCAAGAGACGGGAGGGAGGGAGGGAGGGAGAGAGAGAGAGAGAGAGAGAGAGAGAGAGAGAGAGAGAGAGAGAGAGAGAGAGAGAGAGAGAGAGAAACTGCTCACAGTTGAATGCTGCATGTGCCCTCTCTGCCCTGCCATATCATCAGGGCTCAGAAGAGTCAGGAGCGGCTTGGTTTCCTTCTGTCTTGATGGTCTGAAAAGAAGGGCAAGGGAGAGCAAAAGGAATCTACTGGGCAAGGACAGAAGGTTAGGGGAAATTATCTCATAATATCAAGGGGTCAGAGGGAGAGTGTTAACACTTGGACCTCACTCCCTTGGAAGACTCATGTCCCTGAGTTCAAATGTGACCTCAAACACTTATTGTCTGTGTGACCCTGGGCAAGTCACTTCACCTGGTTTGCCTCCGTTTCTTCATCTGTAAAGTGAGCTAAAGAAGGAAATGGCAAACCACATCAGTATCTCTGCCAAGAAAACACTAAAACAAAAGATTAAGGGAGGATCAGTCCTAAGCAGAACAGACTCTAAGGATATACAACATTTCTAGCAGCTCTTTTCATGATGACAAAGAACTGGAAATTGAGGGGATGCCCATCAATTGGGGAATGTCTGAACAAGTTGTGGTATATGAATATAATGGAACACTATTGCACTGTAAGAAATGATGAGCAAGCAGATTTCAGAAAAACCTGGAAAGACTTACAGGAACTGATGCTGTGTTAAGTGAGCAGAACCAGGAGACCATTGTACACAGTAACAATATTATGAAGACAAACAACTTTTCAAGAACTAGGAACTCTGATCAGTATAGTGACCAACCAAGATTCCAGAGACTAATAATGAAACATGTTCCCCGCCTCCAAGAGACAAATGTTTTTCAGGACATGGCCAATGGAGGAAATTGTTTTGCTTGACTATACATGTTTATAACAAAGATTTCAAGGATTTTTTCTTTCTCAAACGGTCTTGGGAAGAAGGAAGGCAGATTTTCATTGACTAGGAAAAAATTAATTTAATTTAAAAAAATAATGCAATTATAATAATCAACATGAGATCTGATGAGGACCTGATTCAGAATGGTGACTGTGTGAGTGGAGAGAAGGGAAAAGATGCCAGAGGTATTGTAGAGGAAGAATCCATATGACAAGATAGGGCAACTGATTGGCTATGGGGGTGGTGGAGAGTAAAGAATTGAAGATGACTCAGGTTGCAATCCTGGGGGACTGCAGGGATGGTAATGCTGTGGACAAAAACAGAGACGGCTCCAGGTGGAAGAGGGGTGGTTTGGGTCTGGTGTGTTTGGGGAGGGGTGGGGGTAAGCTCTGGAACATGTTGAGTTCCAGGTGGCTATGGGACGCCCAGTTTGAGGCATCCAATAGGCAGTTGGTGATGTGGGACCAGAGCTCAGGAGAGAGGTTAGGCCTGGATAAAGGGATCTGGGCATCATCTGTATAGAGATGGTCACTGAAGCCAGAAGAGCCCAGGGCCTCACTTGAGCGGGGTGGGGGGCACAGTAGAGAGAAAGAGGAAAGGGCCAAGAACAGAGCCTGCTTAGAAACCTTCAATAATCCCTCCTCCTCCAATGCCTAGAGATGAAAGGCTCTTCAGTCTTGGAGTGCCTGTTCTGGTTTTGTGGAACCTTGTGCAGCTGAGCTCACATGTATCAGGACTTCAGTTTCCTCCTGTGTCAGATGAGCAGATTGAACTGGATGACCTTATCCGCTACTTTCCACTCTACGATTCCAAGCTTTTCTAATATTCCTCCATTCTAGCCAATCTGCTCCTTGTCAGGTTTGCCCTGAATCCACACCTGTACTTGTGACCTCCATACCTTTCCTAATACCTCCTTTCAGTCGGGTGTCTTCCCCATGTTTGCATCCCCCCAGCCAGCACTGGTGTTTGATGAATGCCTTTTTACCCTGCTCCTTCTTTCAGCCATTTTGTTCCTGTCTTCAGCTCCCTTACTTCCCCTTCACTCTTTGGTGAAAGTATGGTGGCCATAATTTGGGCCTTGAACTTTCTCAGATTAATTTTCTGGGTTATTTTAAGAATTTGGATGTGAGGCAAGGGCAAAGAAAAGATCAAAAAGGAGGGAAAGGGAGGTGAGGTCAGAAATTTGAGATGAGCAATGGGAGGTCAACTTCGAGGAGGAGAGAGTCTTGCACCCTTGGCAGCCACTGGCCTCCTGCTCTCTTTCTACATTGTGGCATCCCCAGGGGAGATCCCTCTTGCCCTAATTACTGCCTGGGCAGCAACAGCAAAGATTTCTCTCTCGAATATAGGCCCTTTGAGAACTGCTGCCAAAGCTAAGAAACACTTTTCTTCCTCCAGAAGGAAAAGATGACTTGATTTCTGTTTTCAACATTCCACAATCATTTATCGAACCCCCAAATCAAACCTGCCTTTCCCAGCCCTGGAATATTTCCTGCAAGTTCAGCCTTAGCTCACAAGCCCTTGTTTAAACCACTGGAACAATGCAGACCAAGCTGAGAAGGGGAAATGTCAAACAATACCAGGGGGGCAGAAATTGGCTAAGAATGTAATTGCCTGAATCTAATGTAATTACTGGGAGCTGACATCAGACAAGCCTGGCTGGCTCCAATTGGGTGGGAACCCTTCCACAAGGCATTGAAATCTCTTTGTACCCTCAGTGCCTGCCTGAGAAATAGCAATGAGAAAATGACTTTTCCTATGTCCAGTGCTGAACTCTCAGGGATGTCTGAAAAGACTAATGTGGATGCACAGGGAGCTCACCAAACAACTCAGATTTTAAAAATAAATGTACAGCTGGGTATGGTGGCTCACATCTATATTCTTGCTGTAGTTGGGGGTGGGAGATTGCTGGAGTTTGGGAATTAGGAGCTACAGTAGGGCTAAAGCTGATCCATGTCCACACCAAGTCCGGCACTAGTACAGTGAGCCCCCAGGAGTAGGGGGCTTCCGGGTTCCTAAAAGAGAGGCAACCTGACCCAGGATGGAAATTGAGCAGCTCAGTCAGAACTTCTGAGCTAATCATCAGTGAGGCTGCATTTTTGGCTTGAGTGAGGTAGGAAGATCCAGTCTCAAAAAAAAGGAAGGAAGGAAAGAAAGGAGGGAGGGAAATGGCAGCAAGGCCGGGCAGCAGAGAATGGAAGAGTTGGGCACAGTCCTAGAAAAAGTGTCAGGAATATTAAACCTCAGAGTGAGAGGAAGCTGATGAGGGAAGTTAAGGACAACAACAAAAGATTTGGGTTTTTTAGCTATATTGGGGGAAAAGAGAGGTTTTTCAAAGAAGAGCTAGGACCTTTGCTTGGGACAGATGGGGTGATGGGAGCTGACAGCAGAGAGAATTTAGAGATGCTCAATCCTTATTTTTGCTTTGGTTTTCTCTGTGTGGTGTGGTACAGTGGATAGAGAGCCAGCCTTGGAGCCAGGAAGAACCAGGGTCAAATTCCACCTTTGACACATGCTGATTGTGTGACAATGAGCAAGTCATTTAACCTCTTTGAGGTCTTGGCGGCTTCCTGAGATCATAAGTTGTGGAGAAGGGGATGCCCTGTACTGGCAAAGGGAGTTTTCTTTTTGGGAGCTAGACCAGTGAAATCACAGTTCCAGTCTCTATCCTTAACACCTTCCTCTGCCAAGGAGAATGACCCTTGTCCTTGAGATGACAGAACACAAGTGGCTTATGGGGAACTGCTATCCAAGAAATAAGGAGGGCACAGAGCTTTCCTTGATCAACTCAAGTTACTTGGCCTAGATGAATTCCATCCTCAGGACCCGAAAGAATGGATAGATGGGATTGCAGAGTCACTGTCAGTTGATATTTGAAAGATCATGGAAAATGAAAGAGAATCACAAAAGTAGTGAAGGGTAGGTGTCCAGATTTTCAAAAAAGGGAAGAGTCACCAAGCCTTAAAATTTAGGCCAGGGAATATGGCTTCAATTCCTGGGGAAATTCTCGAATGGATCATTAAAGGGAGGGTTGCCAAAACTCTAGAAGCTGTGATGATCAAGAGCCAGCCTGGCTTCCTCAAGACCAAGCCATTCCAGACTTGCCTCATTTCCTTTTTTTTCAGATAGGATTAGTAAACAAGTAGATGATGGGAATGCTGTAGATAGAGTCTATGTCCATTTTAGCCAAGATTCTTCTAAAATCTCTCCAGCTATTGTTGTGGAGAAGATAGAGAGAGCATGGATTAGACAATAAGACAGTCAGTGGGGTTCAGAAGTGGCTGGATTACCAGCCTCTAAGAGAAGTTGGCCATTAATAGCTGCATGTCAACATGGTGGGGAATCCCCAATGGAGGATACCCCCACCTCCAGGGCTGTGCTTGACCACGTGTTTGTTTGTTTGTTTGGGGTTTTTTGCAGGACAGTGAAGGTTAAGTGACTTGCCCAGGGTCACACAGCTAGTAAGTGGCAAGTGTCTGAGGCCGAATTTGAACTCAGGTCCTCCTGAATCCAGGGCCAGTCCTTTTCCACTGTGCCACCTAGCTGCCTCCTTGACCACATGTTTTTAATGTGTTCATCAGTGACTTGGCTAACTCAGTGCAATGGCATGCTCATAAGAGTTATGTGGGGCAGCAAACTAGGAGTGTTAGCTCACATGCTGGATGACAGTCAGGATGCGAAAGGATCGTGCCAGACTTGAGCACTGGCCTGGCTCTAGTAAGATGCAAGCCAATAGGGACAAGTGTAAAGTCTTGCATTTGGGCACAAAAGATTGACTTCCCAAGCAAAGCGTGAGACGGAGGAGGTATGGGTAGACAGCACTTGTTCTGGAAATGATTTTGAGGTTTTAGTAGACTGTGAATTCATTATGAGTCAGAAGTGGGAGGTATCAGTCGAAAGTTAATGGGCTCTTGGCTGCAGTAAGAGGGCAGAGCTTCCAGGAGCGGGGAGGCGCTGGTACCATTCTGCTCACCCTCATTAGACTTCATCCGGAGGACTGTGTGGAGTCCCCAGCGCCATCATTTAAGAAGACTGTTGATAAGCTGGCGTGTCTGGAGGACGCAGAACAAGCAGATGGAGGACCTAGGTTGGAAAATGAGCACGTTCAGCCCGAAGGGGGGTGGGAGTGCTGGCTTCGAGGTTCCGAAGAGCTGTCATGGGGGAGGGTATGCACTTGTTCTGCTTGGCCCCTGAGGGCAGAGCCAGGAGCAGAGAGGCCAGTTGGAGGTGGGTGTGGGGAAAACTTCCGGAGAACAAGAGCCGTAGACTGGGCTGCTTTGAGAGGAAGTGGGTCCCTCCTCCTCAGAGATCTTCACCAAGAGACTGGCCGACCATTTGTCAGGTGCGGTACTGTGGTGATTCCTTTGGTGTATGGGCCGGACTGAAGCCCACTAAAGACCTCTGCTAACTCTTGCCTCTGATTCCACGGAAGCTTTCTAACCCTGAAATGCTCTACGTCAGCTCTCATTATAGCATCTCAGCTGCCGACGTATCCATCACCCTAAGGACCACGCTGGGTCCTGAAACTGAGTTCTAGTTCATCTTTCATTGGCTTCCCCAGCCTTGTCCTTTCGAGAATTTTGGAATAGGCCAGACGCTTCTTAGTGGGAGTTTCACTCCATGTTTGATCTTAAACCAATCACTTCCTTTCTCTGGCTTTCAATTTCTTCATCTATAAAATGAGGACATTGTACTAAGGGATGATGTCCAGGTTTCCTTTCCATCCTGTTCTAAGGACCCTCCCAGCTCTAACATTCTCTGGACTGATGGCCCTCCGAGCTCTGGCATTCAGTGCCTCCAGTGCAGAAGCCCCTGTCGGCTCTACCATGCCATGTTCTTGTTCTAAGGGCCCTTTAACCTCGGACATTCTAGGTGGTACATGGCTCTATGATTCTATGACTCCGTCATGATGGCTCACATGGAGAACTGCTAAAACATGGTACCATTAAGATGGGGGTAGATTCAAGAGGAGGGTTGAACATGGGCACTTAATAAAGCTTAGTGAATGAATGAATGAATGACTCAGAATTGGAAGAGACCCCAGAGATCTTCCTAGGTTTCATAGGCTTTTGAGCTAGAAAGCTCAAGTCAGTCCAACCCCGTCCTCTTAAATATGAGACTGAAGCCAGCCTGGACCTGAACTGCCCCACTAGAGGGTTCCCATCACCATGCAGAGCAGATGTGAAATAGGCCCTGACCTTCAAGCCTGATCCTAATGTGGATCTAAAAATGGCCCGTATCGAGAAAGAACAGCACAAGGCCCTGGCCCAAGCAATCTCCGGGGCAGATGAGCTCCCTGCTTATGCAGAGCTGGTCAGGCCTGTTCCCCAGCAGAGCCAGGCACCCTCTCTGGCTTTTTGATCTGCAGGCTTTGACCAAGGATGCCTCCAGCCTAAACAGAGCTTACAAGGCTCCCATTTGTTTTTCGGGTTTTATTTTATTTTATTTTATTTTTAACAACATGTTGCCTTTCTTCTTTGCAATCAGGATGTGAGAAATGAAAGTGCCGCTCCCCACAAATAGAGCAGATACCAGAGGGGGGGCTATTCAGCCTGCCAGGACTGCAAGGTCCTAATGGGAAACTCAGCTCACGTTGCCAGTGACATTTCCAGCTGTCACTCTGAAGCTGCAGACACAGCTTCCTGAGCTCTCTCATCCAGCTGCATTGTCAATTCAGGTAAATAAGAATTCTCCCCATGCAGAGAATGGCCCTGCAAGCTGAATGACAGACACATGGAGGAAATTTAGCAAACTCCATGCTTAGGTTCCCACAGCAACTGCAGCCATTCCTGGCTGCTGGTGGACAAGCATAGTTACTGTGGGAAACCAAATAGTGAGTGAGGGAGCTTCCTGACAGAGCAAAGGAACCCAGACTTTTCCAAGTGAGGCACAGCTTTTAGAGTGGGGCCCCACTGGCCTTTGAAGCTGCATCCACCAGATAAGTACAGCAGGCCAGGACAGCCAGTAGGTGATGCCGAGGCCAAGTGCAAGGCGAAGGCCAAGGGCAAGGCCATGGGTCAGTCAGCCCCCCACATCCACAGCCATAGACCGTTTCCTCTGTCTGGCCCGCTGTCCCCCAGAAATGAAGTGAAGGATGGCAGCAAGTGGGGACTTTACCCATGGCCAGCCCCTTCTTATTGTCGCCTCCAGAAGCAGCTCAGTTTGGGCTCAAATTCAACACCAGCGGTCTGTCTTCTCTTCCCTAGGCTCAATAGCCCCTCATTTCTTCAACCAGTCCTCACATGACATAGTCTCCAGTCTCTTCCACATCCTGGTCACCCTTGTCAGTGTCCTTCCTTAAATGTCAAAACCCTCTGGACACTCTCCCTCTAGTAACACAACCTAAGATCTTGGTTACAAACCTTGACCTTGAATTTCAGCTACCTCCCCTCCAAAACAACAACAGCAAATCTTTGGATTCACATTGTTGTCCAGCCATTGGACTCATCACCTCCATCCTGTCCTTGTTTTTGTTTTGTTTTTTTCTGTTTGTTTTGCAGGGCAATGAGGGTTAAGTGACTCGACCAGGGTCACACAGCTAGTAAGTGTTCAAGTGTTTGAACTCAGGTCCTCCTGAATCCAGGGCCGGTGCTTATCCATTGTGCCACCCAGCTGCCCCCCCCCCAATCCTGTACTTGTGAAGGGGATTTTGTTTGCTCTGAGTATAGGATTGACCATTCCCTAATAGGAAATTTCATCTCAGTAGATTTCACCCATCATTCACTGGTCGAGATCTTTTGGGACCTTGAGTGTCTCCTTCAACATGTTAACTATTCATCCAATTTATGTGTCTTCAAATTTGATGAGCACGATATGGATTCCTTTAGCCAAGTTCCTGAAAAAAACCAGAGCACAGCAGAGGGCTAAGCCCAGGCCCCCAGGGCACCACACAATAGACTTCCTTCTGTGTAGCCACCAATGACTGACTACTCCCTGGGCCCTGTCATTCAACCAGTTCTGTATCCAACTAATTTTACTTTGGGAGAGTTTGCGTCTTTATTGCATCTTGTTCACAGGGCTAACATCAGAGACTTTATCAGATATTTTGACGATGTTAAATGCAAGAATCCAATGATCTGGCTACAGACTAGTGTTCTGGTTGTTCTTTGCTTGTTTCAGTTGTGTCTGACTCTCCATGACCCCTTTCAGAGTTTTCTTGGCAGAGATACTAGAGTGATTTGCCATTTCCTTTTCCTGTTCACTTTACAGATAAGGAAACGGAGGCAAGCAGGGTGAAGTGACTTGTCCAGGGTCACCCAGCTAGGAAGTGTCTGAGACAGGAAGATGAGTCTTCCTGACTTCCAGCCCAGCACTCTATCAATTGTGCCACTCAGCTGCCCTTCCTCCAGACTAGTAATGCTGTCCAAAAAAGAGTAAGATTAGTCTGGTGAATTAGTGCTATTATCTAGGTACACAGGATTTTTCTTTTTAACAAACTTTTTTTGGGGGGTGAGGCAATTGGGGTGAAGTGACTTGCTCAGGGTCACACAGCTTGTAAGTCTTAAGTGTCTGAGTGTTTGAACTCAGATCCTCCTGACTCCAGGGCCGGTGCTCTATCCACTGCGCCACCTAGCTGCCCCCATGGGATTTTTCTTAACATAAAAAGGAAAATTGATTAAGGTCTCCTACCTATATTTAGGACAAATGCCTCTCTAAACAAGTTGGGGAGGGGAGGAAAAAAATCAGTCCATATCCACAATAGGAAAGGAAAAAGAGGACCAGCACACACAACTAGGGTATCCAAATGAGATTTACTGAAATATGCTCTTTAGAGTTGAGCCAAATTTCAGGAGGATTGGAGATGAGGAATCCTGAAAGCAAGCTGGTGATCTAGGTGTCAGATAACCTTCTGGAGGGGAAGGGAGGAGAAGCCCAGCAATAAAGGTGGCTTTCCAGCTTTCCCTTTTTATACAGAAAAGTTCCCATCTTTGTTATGTTCTACGGCTGTTTAAGTAGTTTTGCTCATTTCCTAAGGATTCTAGAGTAGTGACTAGTAGGGGAGCAAATTCATGGTGCCTCTAATCATGGAGGTAGAGGCTTGCTCTCAGGGCCTTGGCTGAACTCAGCATGGACTTGGCTTGGCTCATGCGGCCATTGGCTAGGGACTTCATAGCAAAAGAAAGGACAAAGGTGCTATTAAGTTTGTTCATGGCCTGAGTTTCTGACTTAACCCAGCTCTCTGGAGTCAGTCTTTGGACTCAAAAGTTTACTGCAGGCACTGCAAACGGTGTAATGTACATTTGGGAAGTATCTTGAAACAATGGGATGTGCCAGTAGGCAATTACCAGGACCCCAACCCATTTGGCACGACCTATTCTTGTGAAGTCATTTTGACTCTCTGCAGTCTCTCTTTCCGTTGCTCAAGTTCCCTTACCAACCCCTTGAACATACGTTCTAGAATTTTGCCAGACATAGAAATCCAGCTCAGTGTCCTTTCATCTTCTCTTCTCTCTAGGTTTTCCTGCCATATCTCACTCCTGGTTATCCTCCTATCAATGTGCCTAGTCCTTATCTCTTTTTTTCCTCTTTTTTTTTTTTTTTTGCAGGGCAATGAGGTTTAAGTGACTTGCCCAGGGTCACACAGCTAGTAAGTGTCAGGTGTCTGAGTCCGAATTTGAACTCAGGTCCTCCTGAATCCAGGGCCGGTGCTTTATTCGCTGTGCCACCTAGCTGCCCCCCCCATCTCTTTTTTGTGGTACATCTTCAACCACACCCTAACTGATAATTGTGGGTGTCCCCCAGGGCTCTGTCCTGGGCCTTTTCTCTTCTCCTCTCCTTCTCTCAGCTCCCAAGGTTTTAATCAGGATCATTATGCAAATGATTCCCAGAACAACTTTTACAGGCCTCACCTTTCTCCCAAGCTGCGGTCTCTCATCTCCAACCATCTTTTAGACATCTCAGACTATATGCCCTATAGACATCTTTAACTCAACGTGTGCCAAACTGAACTCATTATCTTTTCTCCCTCAAACTCTCTCCCCAGGGCAGCTAGGTGACTTAGTGGATAAAGCACCGACCCTGAATTCAGGAGGACCTGAGTTCAAATCCAACCTCAGACACTTGATATTTACTAGCTGTGTGACCCTGGGCAAGTCACTTAACCCTCATTGCCCCACCAAAAAATCCAAAACCAAAACTCTCTCCCCTTCCTAACTTCCCAGTCCCCCAGGCTCACAACCTAGGCATCCATATCTCCTCATTCTTGGTGGCTCCTTGTTCGCTCCAGAATCAAACATGAAATCCTCTCTTTGGCTTTTAAAGCCCCTTCTAAGCTGCCCCCTTCCTACAGTCTTCTTATACTCTGGGCCCCAGTCGCCCTGGCCTCTTGGCTGGTACTCACACAAGTCATGCCATGTCCTACCTCCAGGCATTTTCTCTGGCTGTGCCACTTGCCTAGAATGTTTTCCCTCCCCATCTCCTCCTCCTGGCTCCCTTCAGGTCTCAGCTCAAGTTCGCCCTTCTGCAAGCAGCCTTTCCCAGTCCTCCTTGGTTTTAGTGCCTTCCCTCAGACTGCATTTTCCTGGATGTCTGGGGTTTGTTTCTGCATAGTTGTTTGGGTGCTGTCCCCCCCATTACATTGTGAGCTCCTCATGAACAGGGACTATCTTTTGGCTTCTTTGTGTTGCCAGAACTTAGTACAGCACCTGGCACATAGTAGGTACTTAATAAATGCTACTTGACTCCTAGGCTCTGCTTTCGGCCCATTTTGGAAAATCGGTCTTCTGCCTGCCCTTGTCCCAGGTCTATGGCAATTCTCCCATTCTCCATGGCCTTCCAGGGCTCACGGATCATGCCTGGGATGGATGAATTCTTCTGGCTTGACTGACTTTTACTGAGCAAGGGCAGCCCTCATTGACCTTGAGTTTCATATGTATAGTCACTGCTTCTGTTGTATCTTTTCCTGTCATTCTCATGATCCCCAGTTGTGCTTCCTGGGTTCCTTCTGCTAGTGAGTGGTACCCGTGTGAATCATCGGAATCCTCAGGACTGGAGAGGCTCCCCGTCACATCCCATAATATATGCTTTTTGGGGCAGTTGTTGGTACAAGGTTAACATCTGACTGCCTCAGTACTGCACCCCTCTTGCACCCCAGCAGCCTCATCAGCTAGGAGTGTAGTCTTTTCTCTCTCTAGCCATGCCTGGCTGGGATTTTGTGGCTCCATGGCATTACACCTTGAGGCTCGAGGGCCTAATTCCTGCCTCCCCAGGGAGAGCCTTAGGCATCCCGTATGGGCATCCTGTATGGGCATCCTGCAGCTTTGCTTCTCCCCTCTTACCTCCTGGTTGGCTTAGGACTCCCAGCAGCTTCTTTGAATTCTGTTCCTTAGATTTTCTTTGGAACGTTTCTTCCGTTCTTTCTTTTTTTTTGGTCAGGGCAATGAGGGTTAAGTGACTTGTCCAGGGTCACACAGCTAGTTAAGTGTCAAGTGTCTGAGGCCGGATTTGAACTCAGGTACTCCTGAATTCAGGGCCACTGAGCCACCTAGCTGCCCCTCTTCCGTTCTTTCAAGGGACATTCCATTCTCCCTGATGAGCAGCCTTCCTATCTTCTGGGCACTAGAAGAAACGCAGCTGATGTCCTCCAACTCTGCCTGCTTGCTGGAGTCCTCTGGCACCCTCATTAGTAGCTCACCTAGTGAAACGTCTCTTTGCCACACCCATTCTCTGCACCATGGGCACGATGGACAGGGGGAGGGTTGAGAGAGGCTTTATTTATTTCTAGCAGGCTTCTTGCCATTTCTCTGGACTTGTATCTACTGGAGTTGCAGCCTAGTCAGCTGCCTTCGATTGGCAATAGCAAGCTTCCTCTCAAAGTCCCCATGCTAACAGAAACCACCCATAACTGTTGTATGGGAGAGGGTCTTAAGCAGAATCCAATTACTGACCACTTTGGACCTCTTCCAGCCTCTTCTATCTTCTCTTAATAATCAGATTTCCCAGAATCTCAGAGTCAAAAGGCACCTCAAGGGCCATCTGGTCTGACTCCTTGGCGAATAAGAACCCAACAACTGACTGGTCATTTGCATTGGGTCTTTCCTTGACTGCGCAGCCTGGCCTACTCTTGAACAGCTCTCACTGCTAAGGACTTGCTACTGATGCCAAGCCTAAATATGCCTCTTTGCAGTTCCTGCCCACTGCTCCAACTCCTGCCCTGGGGGGGTCTTATTCTTCCTCATTCAGTCCTTCGCATGCTTGAAGAGAGCTAGCATGGCTCCCCTAAGTCTTCTCTCCTCCAAATCAAACAATCTCAGTTCTCTCTATTGGGCCCTTTACCATCCTAGATGGTTTTTTAGCTTGTCAATACCCTTCCTAAACTGTGACCTCCACAAAGCAACCATAATGCCTCCCTTCACTGGAGGTCTCCAAGCAGAGGCTGGCCAGACATCAGGCAAGGATGTTAGGGAAGCTCAGGTATGGTTCCTTCCAGCTCAGGCATTCTGGGAGATAAGCAGGTCCTTGGACTTTCCAGTTGGTCTGCTACACTAAGGGTCTCAGTGGTTGCCACATCTATCTACACATTAGCTCATTTTTGCCTAGCACTGGTCCTCAATTGGAAAATTGGGATCAAACAGTGCCTTTTAGTCATTCATTCATTCATTCATTCATTCATTCAACTGACATTTCCTGAACATCTACTCTGCTCACAGAGAAATGGCAGCAAGGGCTCCATCAAGGGGGTATATGGCCAGAAAAGGAGGTGGACCAGGCCCAGGCTTGGTGTGAGGCTGAAGCGTGGGATGGCTGGCAGGATGGTCCACCCCAGTCACTGCACTGATCCCCAGAGGGTTAAGAGACCTGCCCAGCACCTTGGGTAGACTCTTTCTGGAGGGTTTAGAGGAGTTCTAAGCAATGGCCCATTCTCTTCCCTGTCCCCCTTCCAGGACCTAAGCCAGTGTCTCAGGAGCAGGGCCTGCTTGGTTGGGCTTCATAGGAGTAGTTAGGTGTGGGTTGTGAGCACTGCCTCCAATGGAAGTGACCTGCTTGGATACCACAGAATGGGACAGCGATGTGCTCTCTTATTATCAGGCCCCCCTCCCACTCCAGCTCTTCCTTCCTGCCTTCACTGGGAGAGCTGGCCTGAGAGCTCAGAGGGCCAAGAATCCCTAGAGCAGGGAATGATGCCCTAGTGGCTGGAGCCATTTACTGCAGCTTTCTGAGATAGCACATCTGGCTCATAGCTGACTTCACTGCCACAGACAGCTGGGCAGCCAGAGCTCACTTGCTTGCAGTGCCCTGACTGAGCTGACTTAGCTGGCTGAGGTCATGTTTCAGCCCACTGGGCATCCTGATGCCCCCTACAGCCTGGCACTTGCTCTCCCTGCTTCATGTTCTCGGAGATGGGGGCTTGCCCAGGTTCCCAGCTTGCCTTCCCAGGGCCAGTACTGGCAGGAGGCAACTCTCCCAGGGGCTCAGTGCCATCAGCATGTGCCCAGTCAGCTCTCCCAGTCCCTGGGAAGAGCAGGGAGGAGAGGTGAGGGCCAGCTGTGTCCACAGGGGCTGGTGGCTGACAGGGAGGCCACATTATCTTAGTCTCCTACACACACACCCCAAAGCCGAGGGTGAGCTGGGTCCCTGGCAATGTGGCAATCCCTGTGCACTCAACCACTCCACCTTGGCCAATGGGGTGATGCCAGCTTCTTTAGGGCAGCGGCAAAGATGCCAGCCAAGCACGGGGGTCGAGCTCAACGTGGCTAGAGCCACAGGGAACTGCCCTGCAGGGAGGGGGAGGAGGAGGCAAGGGCAGCATGGAAACTAGGGGTCTATGTGGCAGGAGAAATAAGCCAGCCCCATATTTCCCACAGGGGAGCCCTGGGCACAGGGAGGGGTGGGTGTGAGAGGAGGGGCCTGAGAGGGGTGGAGGAAGGAGGGAGACGGAGGAAGAGAGAGAGAGAGAGAGAGAGAGAGAGAGAGAGAGAGAGAGAGAGAGAGAGAGAGAGAGAGAAGGGGGGAGGGGGAGAGAGAAGGGAAATAGGAGGGAAGGGGGAGAGAGAGAGAGAGAGAGAGAGAGAGAGAGAGAGAGAGAGAGAGAGAGAGAGAGAGAGCGAGAGAGCGAGGGAGCGAGCGTGAGCGAGAGCGCAGAGCAAGCGTGAGCGCAGGGTTAGGAGGGGGGAGGAGAGCGCGCGAGCGAGCGCGCGAGCTGGGGAGGAGCGCTCCCGGCGGGCTGCAGTCCATCCATCGGGAAAGGCCCGGGCTGGGCAATGGTGCACGCCAGGGACAGAAGAGGGCTCCCGAGGCAGGATGGGCGCCGCCAGCAGAGGCAGAGGCAGAGGAGCTGAGGTGATGTAAGCACCTGGGGAGGGGCGCAGGCTGAGGGGAGGCGGTGGCGGAGGAGGAGGAGGGTGCCAGTCCAGGACAGAATGATGGGCAACTCTCACCACAAGCAACTGAGGACTAAGAGGCAGAGCAGGATGCAGCCAGCAACAGGTACTCCTCCCTTCCCCCTCCCTCCCTCCCTCCCTCCCTCTTCCCTGTCTTCTTCCCATCCGTGCTCCCAGCTTCTGTGGGACTCCTGCTGCGGGCTTGACTTCAGGGGAGGGGGTGGCCAGGCGATAGTGAGGCTGGGGCTTCCGCTATCGCCCGAAGTTTCTCGCTTGCTAGGACTGGGTTTTGTCTCTGTGTCCAGTCCAGTCTTATTCTCATGCATAAGGATGGAGGCTTTGCAGAAACTGCTCTTTGTTATATCTAAGCTGTCATGCCCCCCCACCCCCCAGCTCCCATGCACACCTACAGCTTGTTCGGCTGCAGCGCCCATGTGATACATGCAGATAATTGTACAGAGGAATCTGTTTCTTGCTGTGTAATGCCACCCTCCATGCACGCCCACGCCCACGCCCACACCCACACCCACGCCATGGAGGGATCTCTCCTTGAGCTGCACTAGCAGGCTGTCTTTTGGCACTCTCCATCGTGTGGCATGACATGGCCTGCCACCCGACTCCTGCAGGGAGCCAGCCCCCACATTCCCGTCTAGCGTTTTCAGCCAGCGTCTCCTCCCAAGACACGGACGGAGAGCTCTGACATCTCATCTGAGACAGCATCCCCAGGCAGCTCATCACGGTCTGGCTCCCCAGGAGTGATGGGCGGAAGTGGCAGGAAGGCACGTTTCTGCTCACCCAAAGGAAGGAATAAAGAGCTTGTGGGCACTTGGAGTCATCTCCAAATGGAAGGGGCTCCCTCCCTGTCGCAGTAGCTGGATGGCTGCCTGTCAGGCCTCTTGTAGATTTGGGGCTGCCTATTGAGGGACAGCTCCCTCCCAACTCAGAGATCCTGGAAGTCCGTGATTCATCGCAATCTCAGAAGTAGTCCAGATGCAAGTCCGCGGAATGGGACGTTTAAGGTCATTTAGTCCCACTCCCGAAAGCCCAAGGAGGGGAAGCCACTCATCCCAAGGGACACAGTTGAGGCAGAGCCAGGATGAGGAGCGCTGTGGGCCCTGTCCTCCATCCTCGAGCTCCTTTGCCCCTGCTCTGGTCACTGTTGCCTCGCTGCTCATCCCCAGTGCTAGGTCACCCCCACCCCCATCAGCCACATTCTGTGCTCCTCCACCTGAGCTTCTGAATGCTGCTGGGGGACTCCATGGAGCTGCAGACAGAGACCACTACGAGTGACTGTAATCTACCCTCTGCTCTTGGTAGTCTCTGATTGATTACTTCTCAGTTTTCCTGCAGCAGCTGCTGCAAACCTTCAGTCCCTTTTTCTCTGCTCCAGCAGACTCCCCCCCCCACTCTTTCTCAGCAAGTGACCTCACCTTCTACTTGACCAAGAGCGTTGAGACTCCCATCTCACCTGCAGACCTCAAAACCTCTTGGCACCTTCAACTAGTGGTCTCCTCCATTGCGCCAGTGTCAGAATGGGGATGTGAGATGGCTCTTCTGTTGGCCCACATCTTCTCTTGAGTTAGCCATCATCCTCACTTTCATGTTCACCTCTTTCAGGACTCAGAGGCTCAAGGGCAGCCTCTGCCAAACAGCCTTGCCCCAGTCCCCAACTCACAATCTTCTCCTCCTCTTGAAATCGCCCTCAGGCACTTTCTCTTACTCTTTCCTTGGTCCCTAATCACAATCTATCTGGTAGTGTTTCCATCTGTGTCCATGCAAGCAGCCCTGTCTCACTCCCCATCCTCCCACCCTACCCTTGAAGACCTAGACATGTCTTATGACCCTATGTCATGCTCCCATCCCCATCTTTGGATATGCAGCGCCTTATGCCCAATAGGCACTTTTAATAAATGTCTGTCGAATAAAATTTAGCAGGTTTTGCTGAGCCCACTGGGAAGGAGGGAAAAGGTTATTCAAATTAACTTGAAATGGTGAATTGTATATAAAGTCTGTAGTCAATAATTGCAGTCTGAATGTGTGACCCCAGGGATGATTGTCTTCTGAATTCCATGTAGGCCATCATTGGGGTTGGAAAGAAAGTTGTTTGGGCTGCCCTGGCTTCGAGAGGCGGCCTGGACCACTGTGAGAGTTCAGTTGTGCTGGGTCCTGGGCTCACAGGGGCTTTGAGGTCCCTTGGTCTTTGCCTGCCTATGGAGAAGCCGGAGGGAATGGGATGCCAAATGCTTGTGTCATGGCAGAAAGGTCTTCCTGGTCTTTAGAGGATTCCTGCAGTGCTCAGAGGCTGGGCCAATGTTCATTGGCAACCATTGGTCCCTTTTGTGTATGTATAGCACAGTGTTTGGCTGAATAAATGCTTGTTGGTGGGTTGTTTGGTGTGAGGACACAGTCATTAGGCGAGTTGGGAAGCTTTGGGGATGCTGTTAAGAGATCTAAGGAGAACTCCATGTCTAAATGGTCCCTCATCACATTACCTGGTGAAACCCTCTCCTGCAAGACTCAGCCCAAATGCCACTCCATCCAGCAAGTTGGAAATCTTTCCCATGTCATGTCTTTAGCTGCACACCCCTTAGGTACTTTGCTCCACTTGGCCATCCCAAGTGTGGGGCTTTGGAGACAACAATCAGATCCCTCTACTTGATCGTAAGCTCCCTGAGAGCAGGGGCCATAGCTTATGGATGAATGAAGGGATGGAAAAGTATGGATTAAATGCATACTATGCTGAGCCCTGTGCCAAGTGCTGGAGGTATAAATTCATGTTGGTTTGGAAAGTCACCATGATGGGGAAGGGCACCGTGGGGGGGGGGGCGGTAGGGTAGCCTGCCACACCCTTTCCAGGGGCAATGGCAGGGCAAGGCATGTGTGCACAGAAACAGAGTGAATGTCAAGGAGACAGCTTAGGAATGAAGCTACAGTGGGCCAGGGACAGTCTTCATCAGTAGCAACAGTGTCACACTGTGCCTTCCTAGCTCATTGCTCTGTATACAGCAGGAGCTTCATAAATGTCTCCGAGGACCTTTAGGGGATGGGGCCAAGAGGCTGCTGCTTCCCCGGGCCGGGCGGCCTCTTGCCTTCCACTCAAGGCAAGCATGGCTATGGTTGGAGACCATTCATTCTGAGAACCCAAACATGTGCCTGTAGCTTCCCTCCTTGGTTCTATCCTCTGCAGTCCCATGGAAATGCTCTCTCTTTTCCTCATGAGATGCCTTTAGATGCCCAAAGCCCCCAGAGCTTTCCCTCCTCCCAAATAATCAGATTTGGTTCCCCAGTCTTCCTCACAGAACCCAGAAGGACCTTTAGCACCTCCAGAATACCTCAAGGGGCTTTAGTTGTGCACCTATGGGTGCTCTCTCACTGTGCACAGATGACAATCCCTCAAGAAACTCAGTAGATTCTCGAAGGGCAGTTGCTGTGACCAAGCAATTCACCCCTTGCCACCACGATGGAGAGGAGCCTCTCCCACCTTAGCGAGGCTGCCCTGGAATGACAATTACCAGGCTCCCCCTTGGTCTAAGGCCTTCCCTGCTTAGGAGGCATCGAAGGCTGAGGGAGGACTCTTACTACAGGGATTCTCATCCCCACTGGATAGATAAGGAAACTGGCCTCTCCCATAGTCACTCACACAATGAGTCAGTGTCACAGGTGGGTTGTCCCTAATTCCAGGGCCAGCACTCTTTCCACTTATACCACCAGAACAGGTTATCTCCAAGCTGGGAATGAATGAATGAATAAATGAAGCATGTATTAAGTGCTTTTGTTGTTGTTCAGTTGTGTCCCACTCTTTGCACCACCATTTGGGATTTGTTGGCAGAGATACTGGAGGGGGTTGCCATTCCCTTCTCTAGTTCATTTTACAGATGAGAAAACTGAGACAAGCAGGGTGAAGTGACTTACCCAGGATCACACAGCTAGGAAGTGTCTGAGGCTAGATTTGAACTCAGGTCTACTGACTGCAGACCTGGCACTACAGGCACTGTGCCACCTAGCTGCCCAGGTGCTTAACCTGTGCCAACCACTATGCACCCAGGGAAGGGTTAAGCTCTAAATCCAGTGGCAAGGTCCAGAGGTCCTTAGGGTGTAGCAGCAAAGTGGGTAGTCAGGCTTCTTCCTTCAGGTCATTCCCACTGATCAAATCCTTTCCGTTCCTACCGTGAAGCCGTTTGGCAGGCCTGAGGCCTCTGGTGGCCAGACCTTTGTCTTCTGAGTCTTCAGGAGCTGTGGCTGCAGTGCCCATGGGAACAGTTGTCAGATGGTGATTGGAGGGTGCTGGGACAGAAGCAATATTATTATTCCCAGGGCTCTTGGGTTTGGGGTCCTGGGCTGTCCTTACCAGGGGCTTGCATTTCACTCAACACCCCAGATCTTTCATCTCTGTTAAATTTCATCTGTTTAGTCATCCCTCTCAGCTTTGGGCCATCTGGAAATCTGGTGAGCATGCCATCACTGCCTTCATCCAAGGTACCGATAACCCTGTGACATAGGATAGGGCTCATCCACTGGAGACCTGCTGCCAAACAGACGTTGTGCCGTTAATGTCTACACTTAGGGGCCAGCCCTTCCACCAGTACTTGTTGAATGGTACCTAACTGTACAAGAATCTAACCCACAGTCAATCGGTAAGCACTTGTTAAGCACCTACTTACCATGTACCAGGCACTGTGCTGGCACTAGGGATAAAAAAGCAAGAATGAAACAATCCTTACCCTCAAGGAGATTGCGTTTTATCAAGGAATACACATACACGAGCTCTAGGGCTCAGAAAAGGCCCCATGGAGGAAGTGATGCTCGAGCTGAGCTTGAAAGAAGCTAGGCTTTTATTTTAAAATAAGAAAGAAGCTAGGGATTCTTGAGAGGTGAAGATGATGAGGAAGGGCATTCTGGTCATGGGGGAAAGCCAGGGAAAGGCATTGAGAGAAGGCTGTAAATGTCAGGGCCTTGTGGTGAAGGACTTGTAAAATTAAGTGGAGGAGTTTGTATTTGGTCCAAAAGGTAATGGGGGGCACTTGAGTTTATTGAGCAGGAGAGTGACCTGATCAGAGCTGGGTGGTATCACTTTGCTAAGTGCTTTTCTGCAATCCAGGCAGACAAGAGGTGCAGCATTCTCCTTATTTACTAGTCTCAGTTACCTTGTTAAGCAGGAACATCTCCCTCCAGGAAACTGTAGGCACCAGAGGCTCTAAGGGTCTCTGAAATGGAAACCAACCATCAGATTAACACCAGTGCCTGTTCTTGGCCTTACCCATAATGCCACAAGGCAGACAGGAAAACCAGCAGTCTTGCTTTCCCTCTTCTCTCTGAAACAAGGAGCTCACCAGAACCACACACACACACTTCCATAGCTTAAGGTTTGCAAAGAGTCTTGAATTTGTTAGTTCCTTTGACCCTCCCAACAGCCCTGGAAGGTAGGTACAATTATTGTCCCCTTTGACACATGAGGAAACCGAGGTTCAAGAAGAGTTCCAGGGGCAGCTAGGTGGCACAGTGGATAAAGCACCGACCAGCCCTGGATTCAGGAGGACCTGAGTTCAAATCCGGCCTCAGACACTTGACACTTACTAGCTGTGTGACCCTGGGCAAGTCACTTAACCCCCATTGTCCCACAAAAAAAGTAAATGTCAGAGGGAGGATCAGAACCCAAATCTAGCACCCTTTCTGCTACATTGAACTGGGGTGTGGCCGTAGGAAATTGGAAATTGGATGCCATTTGAACTGAAAAGAACTAGGTTGGTGGTGACAAAAGGAATGCATGGGAAAGAGAGTGCAGGAGTAAAATGGCTAGGCCTTAGACACCAATTAGAAATGCTGGGGGGAGAGAATGGGAAGAGTCAATAATGACTGAGATTTGGAGCCTGGCTGACTGTACAAGCCACAATACTCTTCACAGAAAATGAAAAGTCATAAGAGGAGCTGGTTTTCAGGAAAAGAATAGATGTATGTTTGAGATGGTAGTTGAACATCCAGGGGTGAAAATGCAGCCCAGGGGCATGATCCTGGCTGGAGATGGAAACTTGGGAGTTATTTGTACAGAGGTGGGTGCTGAATCATCAAGGAAGAGGAAAGAACAACACCTGTGGCTCTCAAATGGTGATGATGGCAGTAATGGCAGTGATGATGGTGGTGGTGATGGTGGTAGTGATGGCAGTGATGGCGGTGGTGATGACAGTGATGGTGGTGGTGGTGGTGGTGATGATAGCCTTTATACACTTCTTTACAAATGTTATCTTATTTGATTCTCAAAACAACCTGGAGAGGTAGGTGCTATTGTTATGCCCACTTTGCAGATGGGGCAAGGAGGCTGAGGGAGGTCATGTGACCTACTCAGGGTAACCCAGCTGGTAGGCATTGGAAGCCAGGATTTAAGTGAAGATTCCCAGCAGAACAGCAGCCTGGTTTGTCAGGTGTACAGCTCAGATCAGCTCAGAATTGCTGTTGGTCACACATTTGTCCTGCCAGTTAATTAACTCCAAGCCCAGCTCTGTTACTAGGTGGGAATTGACCACCTTGAGGGATGGGAAAGGTGAGATTAATTAATCAATCACCAGCTTTTCTTAAGCTGGTTCCCTAGTGGGTGTCAGGGATAGAGACAAGAGCACTGTAGGTCCTAAAATCAAGGGGTTTTTACCTGCTGACAAGGGCAACAACACGAACATGAAGTAGAAAGAGAATCTTTAGGAAGTGAAGACTAAGTGGTTGGGGGGAGGAGGGGGGAGGGAGGGAAAGAGGCAGACTAGCATCTCAGATCGGGGGACATCAGGAAAGAATTTAGGGAATGAAATGGGGGTCAGTCACTACAAAGGCACTGAGGTGGCAGATGGAGGGTTGAGTGTAAACAACAGTAAGTGGGCTGTTTTGGCTGGATTGTAGAGCGTGTGTATGGGAGTAAGGTGTGAGAAGACTGGAAAGGCAAGAGGAAGCCAGATTGTGAAGGGCTTTAAAAACCAAACAGGGCATTTTATATTGGATCCTAGTGGCAATAGGGAGCCATCAACATTTACTGAGTAGAGTCAGTGACACGTCAGGCCTGTGTTATGGGAAGATCACTTTGGCAAGCAGAGTGAGAATGGACTGGAATGGGGAGAGACTCCTCAAGAGATGGAAGAGACTGGAGGGAGGGAAACCAATTAGGAGGCTGTTGTAGTAATCTAGGAGAGAGATGCTAAGGGTGTGAACTCAGGTGGGAGCTCTGTGAGTGGAGAGAAGGGGTCAAATGGGAGAGATATTATGGAGTTAGAAATTGCAAGATTTGGCAACTAACTAGAGATGTGGAATGAGGAGAGGCAAGGCATTGAAGACAGTGTCAAGGCTAAAAACTTGAGAGAGCAGGAGGATGAAATAGGAAAGTTTGGAAGAAGGTAAGGTTTTAGAGGGAAGATGATAAGTTCAGGTCTGGATACATTGGGTTTGAGATAGCTCTGGGGCATCCAGTTTGAAATGTACAATAAGTGGTTTGTATTGTGGGACTGGAACTTGGGCGACAGACAGGCCCCAGAGAGATAGATCTGGGAATTGTCTATGTAGAGACATGAGGATGGAAGGCTGGGTGATGACGGACTCACCAAATAAGAGAGTGCAGAGTGAAGAGGGCCCAAGATATATCCTTGAGACACACCCATGGTTAGTGATCATGCTCTGCATGAAGACTGAGCAAAGGAGACTGAACAGGAGTGGTCAGAGAGGTAGGAGGAGAACCAATAGAGCCCAATGTCATGAAAACCTAGAGGGGAGAGAGGATCCACGAGAAGAGATTGATTAACAGTGTCAATGGCTGCAGAGGAAGATAAGGAAATGCAAGGAAGATAAGAAATGAGAAAAGACTATTAGATCTGGCAATTAAGAGGTCATTGCTAACTTTGGAGAGGGTAGTTTGGGTGAAATGATGAGTTTCAGGAGTCACTGCAAAGGGTTAAGATAGTGAGAGGAATGGAAGAGGAAGCAATGGATGTAGATGGCTTTTTTCAAAGAGTTTGGCTGAGAAAGAGAAAAAGTACAGGGTGATAGCTAGCAGGGGTGGCGGTGCCTAGTGAGGGTTTTTTGATGGTTGGGAGACTTGGGTATGTTTGTGGGCAGCAGGAAAGGAACTACCAGATGGGGAAAGATTGAAGAAGAGAGGGAGGGACTGTCAACAAGCATTTATTAATCACCTGCCACATGGCAGACACTGTGCCAAGTGCTAAGGACACAAAGAAAAGCAAACCAGTCTCTGCCCTCAAGGAGCTCCCAGTCTAACGGGGGAAACATAGGAATAGCCATGTACAAACAAGATGGCATGGGATAATTTGGAGAGAATCTCAGAGCGATGGCACTAAGGTTAAAGAGACCTGGGAATTGGCTCCTTGCAGAAGGTGGGGTTTTATCTGAGACCTGAAGGAATCCAGGAAAGCCAGGAGACAGAAATGAAGAGGGAGAGATTCCAGATATGAGGAAGAGCCAGAGAAAATGCCCAGACTTGGCAAGTGAAGTATCTTGTTTTTAAAAATCAAGGAAGCCAGTGTCACTGGAGCCCAGAGTAGATGGAAGGGAGTGAGGTGTAAGAAGTCTGGGAAGGTAGGAAGGGGGCAGGCTACAAATGGCTTTACAACCCAAACAGAGGATTTTATATTTGATCCTGAAGGAATAGGGAGCCAATGAAGTTTCTTGAATGAAGGGGTGTTATGGTCATATCACTTACGTGGCTGAATGGAGGGTGGCCTGGAGAGGGGAGAGACTTGAGGCAGGCCAACCCAGGATTGTTGTCCTTTGTGCTTAAAGAAGACCAAAATGACATCACGATGTCGGGGTCAATGCACAGTGTGCCCAACTGTGGCTGATCAGATCAATCTGAGCTTGGGAGGCTCACAGACTGGGCACAAATAGTCCATATGAACATTTGGAGTGGAGATGTCTACATTTACACATCTCGTGTTTCTTCAGTTCTGCTTTGCTCAGCTTCTTCTTTGATGTGGGTACGCCATGCTGTGTGGTCCTGTGCCAATGTCTCCCCATGTCTCCCAATTGATACCAAAGTTCTTCAGAGAAATCTTGAGTGTCCTTGTATCGCTGCTTCTGACCTCTGGGTGAGCACCTGCCTTGTGTGTCAGGCACCTTATCTCACCCGGTGATCTTCAGAATCTTCCCAAGACAGTTCAAATGGAAGCGATTTCATTTCCTGGCATGGCCCTAGTAGACTGTCCAGGTTACACAGGCATACAGAAATGAGGTCAGCACAACGGCTCTGTAGACCTTCAGTTTCATAGGCAGTCTAATAGCTTTTCTCTCCCACACTTTTCCTTCGGAGCCTCCCAAATGCTGAGCTAGCTCTGGCAACGTGTGTGTGTCAACCTCATCATCTATGTGGACAGCCCTAGAAAGCGTACTGCCAAGGTAAGGGGACTTAGCCACGGCGATCAATATTTCTCCATTTGCTGTAATTGATGGCTTCATGAATGGATGATGTGGTGCTGGCTGGTGGAGAGCCTCTGTTTTTGACCCATGAGCCAGGCATGAGGCGATGAAGGCCTGCTCCATCATGGTGGCACTGCCCGAGGAGAAAAGGGGGCATGTATAAGAGATGTTACAAAGGTAGATTCGACAGGATTTAGCAGCTTGTGGGATCTGGGAGGGAGTGACGGGAGAGAGTGAAGAGGTGACAATGCCCCCTAGGTTGTGAGCCTGGGGGAACAGAAGGATGATGGTGTCCTTGACGGTAATAGGGAAGTTAGAGGAGGGAGGGTTTTGGGGAAAGCCAATAAGCTCTGCTTTGGACATGTTGAATTTGAAATGTCTAGTGGACATCTGGCTTCAGATGTCTGAAAGGCAGTTGGGAATGCAGGACTGGAGGTTGGCAGAGAGATTGGGGCAGGATGGGTAGATTTGAGAATTGTCAGCATTGTTCAGTCATGGCTGACTCTCTGTGACCCCATTTGGGGTTTTCTTGGCAAACATACCGGAGTGGTTGGCCATTTCCTTCATTTTATGGATGAGTAACTGAGACAAACATGGTTAAGTGACTTGCACAGAGTCACACAGCTAGTATCTGACACCAGATTTGGACTCGGGAAGAGTTTTCCTGATTCCAGGCTTGACACTATCCACCGAGCCACCTAGCTGCTCACTTCAGTCCATGGGAACAGATGAGATCACCAAGTGAAGTGATATGGAGGGAGAAGAGAAAGGCCCAGGATAGATAGAGCATTGGGAGAGCCCTACAGCGTGCAGGTTTAACTAGAAAGGCCAGCAAAAAGAGGCTTTCTGCTTTGGAGACTTAAATGAGAGTTTTTGTTGTTCAGTCGTGTCCGTCACCCTGTATGGGGTTTTCTTGGCAAGGATCTTCTCCAGCTCGTTTTACAGATGAGGAAACTGCGGCAAACAGGGTGAAGTGACTTGTCCAGGGTCACACAGCTAAGAAGTATCTGAGGCCTTTTTTTTGTGGGGCAATGAAGGTTAAGTGATCACACACTTGTCCAGGATCACACAGCTAGTAAGTGTCAAGTGCCTGACATTGGATTTGAGCTCAGGTCCTCCTGAATCCAGGGCTGGTGCTTTATCTATTTAGTTGCCCCCTGAGGGCAAATTTAAACCCAGGTCTTCCTGACTCCACTGCTCTAGCCATTGAGCCACCTGGCTGTCTCTAAACTAGGGCAGATGTGCGCATATTTGTGGATGGAGAGGAGGCAAGCATTGGGAACTGGGAAGCAGAGATTGAAGATGAAAGGGGTGGAAATGACTGAGGGCTGAAGGATGAGCACCACATGCAAACATGGAAAGGCAAGGAGCAGGCGAGGTGAGGTCAGAGGAAGGTTGGGGAAGGGTGGGAGAAAGGGGGCTCGCATTCAAGCACCTCAATCTCTTCGCTGAAGGACAGCTCGTCCAGGCCTTGGACCTTTCAGGGCCTGGCCCCAGAAGGAGCAGAGGCCCCTTGCTCCAGCATTAAGGGGTAGCAGAGAGGAGGGGATCCTGGTACTGGGAGATAGAAAAGGGCTGGAGAGGAAAGCGGGGCAGGGGGGGGCAACCCCGACCTCTGCAAAGCTGCCACTTTCCTGTCCCAGGCAGCTGAGAGGGGAGGGGGGAGGGGGAAAGGGAGGAGGGGATACAGGGCTGGCTTCATCTCTCATTAGGGCTTCTTTAGCAGCCGCAGAAGTAGAGTCGCATTCCCATTGGTCTAAGAACAATCTCTTAGGCAACATCTGGCTAGCTCAGAGATTGCTGGGAACCCAGTGACTGCAGGGAAGTCAGCAGCAGCAGCAGGAAAGGGAGGGAGAGAGAGGGAGGGAGGGATAAGGGCTCAGGGGAGTCAGGGACCAAAGTGTGCCGCTTTCCAAATAGAACAAGAGTAGCAACCTCCCCCTCCCTGAGCCCCTGGCTCCCTGGGGTGGGGCTCCCCGGGGTGGGGTGGCTGGGTGAGGAGGACAGAGATGGGGCTTACATAGAAACAATCCAGAAAAATTAAAGGGAAGAAGAGGGCTGAGGTTCAGGGGGCCCCTCACGGCCCAGTCTGAGCAACCCTGACAGAAGACACTCCCCTCACAAAACCCTCCCCACACTTCATAGGTGAGAAGAGGAAGAGCTGACAGGTCTGTAGCAAAACTCTTCATCTATGGGATCCCAGGAGCCCTGGGGGCAGCTGCCTCCCAGACTATTGGCCCTCATTTACAGATGAGCAAACTGAGGCTCAGAGAGATGACTTACCTGTAGCTATACAGCTATGAAAGCATCACGTGTGTGAGCTGAACCCAACCAGACCTTCCCAGTAGCAGGTCCCCTGTGCCACACTGTGTCTGGGCAGGAGCCTTAGATGTCATTTCCTTTTTGTGCCTGAGCAGAGCCAAAGGGGGCAGCACCTTGGCCAGCAGCTATGCCCCCCACTGCCCCACCAGAGCCAGTATGAATGACCTCATGCTGCCATCAGAGCTGGTGCCTGGCATGTAGTAGGTGCTGTTGAATTGATGCCCAGTTTCTAGAAACAGCTCCTTTTTCTTTCCGCTTTCCTGCTGCCCCCACTCAGTTCACACGCTTTGGCTTGTCTGCTCACTTGCTGGTATCTCTATGCAAACACTGAGTCTGTCTTGGGCTCCCAATGACATTTCAGAACTGGGTGTCACCTGGCACGTTTGGTTTGGTCAGGCACACCCTCTTGTGTCTCTCTCTGCCCTGTAGTAGCTTCTACCAGGCCAACAGGGGCCTCTCTTTGTTGCTGCTCATTAATTGGTAGCAGGGCCAGCAGATCGGTGGGTCAATAAGAGAAGGAGGAGTAACACATCCTCAGTTCAATCATGTTTTTTCTATACAATGGGAAGGATATGTGTTTAGCCAGCCACTTGAAGGGAGGAATTGACACTAGCAGGTGAGGAAACGCCTCCTTCCAGTGCTGGTAGACACCTTCTTGGAAGCTTCGAGTCTTCCAGAACTGCCTCGTACACTGAAAAGCTAAGTGACCTGCCCAGAGTCCCACAGCCAGGGTATGACAGAGGTCAGTCATTCAGTCAGCCAACTATCATTTATCGAGCACCCACTGTGTTCCAGACACTATGCTAGGAACTGAGGATACAGAGAAAGGCTCAAGGAGCTCCCAGTCTAATGGGGGAAACCGCCTGTCAACAGCTATGTATAAACAAGCTATAGACAAGACAAAATGGACGTGATCTCAGAGGGAAGATGTGAAGATTAAGCAAGACTGGGAAAGGCTTCTTGCAGAAGCTGAGACTTGAAAGAAAGCAGGAGATGGAGATGAGGAGGGCAGGCAGTGCCAATGCCTGGAGGCAAGAGATGGAGGGGGTGTCTTATGCTTTGGAGGAACAGCAAGGGGTCCTGTGTCACCAGCTCACAGAGTACCCAGGAAAGAGTGAAGTGTAATAACCCATGTAAAGGTTTTTCATTCATTCATTTGTTTATTAATTTTTTTGTGGGGCAATGAGGGTTAAGTGACTTTCCCAAAGTCACACAGCTAGTAAGTGTCAAGTGTCTGAGGCCGGATTTGAACTCAGGTCCTCCTGAATCCGGTCCGGTGCTTTATCCATTGTGCCACCTAGCTGCCCCCAAAAAAGAGATCATATTGGATCCTGGAGGTGATAAGGAACCACTACGATTTGTTGAATGGGGAGGAGGGGTGATATGGTTTACGAAGATCAGTTTGGCATTTGAGAGGGTGATGTCTGGAATCGGGGCAGACTTGTGGCAGGGAGATTGACCAGCCAGCTATTACGATAGTCTAGGGCATACACCGTGATGATGGCAGTGTCAGAGGAGAGAAAAAGGAATATACTAGAAATGTTACAAAGGTGGAAATGACAGTACATGGCAACTGATTGTATGTGGGATGAGAGAGGGCCAAGAGTCAAGGATGAGACCCAAGCTGGGTGCCTGGGGAACTGAATGGATGGTGGTACTTTTGATAATATTAGGGAGCTTAGGAAGAAGGGAGGATTTGGGGAAAAGATAATGAGTTCAGTCTTGGAAATGTTGAGTTAAACATTTCTATGGAGCATGCAGTCCAAGATATATAAAAGACAGTTGGAGAGGAGAGACGAGCTCTGGAGAAAAATGAGGGCTGGAAAGTAGGTCTGGAAATCATCAGTTTAGAGATGGTCATTAAATGCATGGGAGCTGAAGTAGGATAGAGAAAGAAGAGAAGAGGGCCCAGGACAGAGGCCTGAGGGAAAACCACAGGGTGACGTGGCTGAAAATTCAGCAAAGGGGACAGAGGGGGCAGTCAGAGAGGTAGGACAACCAGGAGAGAGAGGTGTCCTGAAAACCTAGAGAGAAGAGAGTGTCAAGGTGGAGAGGGTGACCGACAGCATCCAAGGCCAAAGAGAGGTTAAGAAGAGTGAGGACTGAGAAAAGGCCCTTGGGTTTGACAACTAAGAGATTATGGGTAACTTTGGAGAGAGCAGTTGCAGTTGAATGTATGATGGTGTTAGAAGCCAGGTTGTGGAGTTATTAAGAGACTGTGAGGGGGCAGCTAGGTGGCGAAGTGGATAAAGCACCAGCCCCAGATTCAGGAGGACATGAGTTCAAATCTGGCCTCAGACACTTGACACTAGCTGTGTGACCCTGGACAAGTCACTTAACCCTCATTGCCCTGCCCCCCCAAAAAAAGCTGTGAGGAAGGGGAGTGGAAACACTGATTGTAGGCAAACTGCTTTCTCAAGAACTTTAACTATAAAATGGAAGAAGGATATGGGGTGAGAGCTAATGGGGATGGATGGCTCCAGTGAGGGTTTTTCTGGTTAAGGGAGCCCCAGGCATGTTTGGAGGCAGCAGAGAAGTAGCCAGGGAAGCAACTTGAACCTCAGGTCTTCCTAGCTTCAACGCCAGCCTTCTAAGCGCTATGCCACAGCCTTCCACTTCACCACCGTTGATACACAGAAAGAAAGAGATACAACGTTGGGCAAAATTTCAACGAGATGTTCAAGGAGCATCTTAGTGGGAGAAGGATGTCTAACTTGTAACAAGATGCTGGTATTCCTTGAGGTTTCGCTCAACATTGTATTTCTTTCTTTCTATGTATCAATGGCGATCATCCTTTGAACTTTCCCTGCTACTCCCAAGGAAGCTTTCACTTCCACTGATTTAGAGCACTTCGAGACCGGAAGTCAGGCTACCCAGGGCCTCCTTTGCTTGCAAATTGGACACTAAGCCCCTCCGGAGTCCTGAGGCTTATTGTAGAGTTAACTGAGTGAGAGTCTGGGTGGATGGCAGCTAATTAACCTCAGGGGATTACAAGGAAATCCTTTTCCCTTTGACTTTCTTCTTCCAGGTCAGGAAAAGAAAAAAGATAAAAGTGGGTCCTGTTTTTCCTTCCTCCCTTTTGATGGCCTCATTCACCAGGAAAAGGTTCCCCTTGCAAAAGTTCCACATTTGTTCCCCTCTGCTCATCTTGGGGATGAAGTTATTTTACAAGGGCTGGCTGGAAATTGGACTTTGAACTTGCTAGCTTGGAGCAGACTCTTGCTTTGGAAATGTGGGACCTTAAGCAAACACACACGTTTGAACCAAACTGGGTTAGCAACGAGGCCTACAGTCCTGGAGGACAGTTCCTCCCTCCTCGGAGCAGGCTGCTCTACTTGGCCTGGGCTCTGGGTCCCCACTTCAGGCAAGGCCGGTCTTTCTTCCTCAGCTCTAGCACAGTCTCTTTAACCTTAAGCTGCCTCTTCCTCCTGCTTGGTCACCAGCAGGGCTCAGCTCTCCTGCCACGTTCTTGGCCGCAGTAAATGGCCAGGGTCAGAATTCACAGGCTTGTTCCAGGTTGCATGGTGGGGTGGGGGTGGGAGACACAGACAGAGAGACAGAGGAGGAAGGGAGGGAGGGAGAGAGAGAGAGAAGCGGGGGACTTATAGGAACTGCCTCTTTCTCTTCACCCTCCTCCTTTCCCTCCCTGCCCCCTGGGGACCATGGGAAGGAAGGGGGCCCGGGCAATGACAATAGACCAGGGAGCTGACTCAAACAGCCAGTTCCTGCTCATTTCCTCTCTCTGTGGAGCAGGAGTGGGAGTGGACATTGGCTTCTCCGTGTGCTCAATCTGGACATAGGCCCTGCTGGTGGGACAGAGAGTGTCAGCTGAAGGAAAACCAAGCAACCAACCCCCTGCCCCCAAGCCACCTTTCCGCCATTGGCCCAGAAACCTCAGCTGCCCCCTGGGGCTGCCCACATCAAAGAAGAAATGCCAAAGTGACCCAACTTCAGGTGGGCTGGGGAGGGGAGCTCCAGAGAGAGGCCAGGCCAGTTGGGGCACTTGGTGGCTCTGGTATCCCTCCCCCCTCCCCCCTCTGGCTCTGTCCATCTAAGCCAGGGAGGACTTGGGGTTGTTTTCATGTGGATCCTTGGGCACCTGCACCTCTGTGATGGAAAAAGCAGAGTTTTTCACCCCTTCTTGGAGCAGAGCAGGTGAGTTCATTAGAGAAACAGGGAGTAGAAAGGAACGCCGTCTCCCAATGGGCTTTGGTGTGTCCAAAGAGGCTGCAGGATCCCCAAGATCCCCAGGGCTCCCTGGAAAAAATGAGGGGGGGGACCCACAGACACTTGAGAATTGGGTGATGGGGGAAGAAAAAACTCAGACATTTTCAGAGTTTTGAGGAGCCACTACTTGGGGGGTGGGGTGGCTAACTATTCAGGTCTGCTTCCAAATGAGATTGTGGAGCAATTGGGGGGGTGTTAGAGGGCTGGAAACCCCTCATGTGTCATGGGAGGATCAGTTGAGAAAACTGAGGATGGTAACCTGAAGGAGAAAAGACTGTGCGTATGGAGGGGGGTGGGTGTCGCATAATCACTGTCTTCAGCCGCTGACGGGCTGCCATGTGGTCCGCAGACTGATTACTCTTACTGTGCCTCCAGAGGGCATAATTAGGACAGAAGGAGGAGGTTTGCAGATCCCGCCTTGATCCAACCATCAGAATGGGCGCTAATGGGCCTGGTGTAGAGGGGGCTCCCCAGCCCTGAGGAGTTCAGTCAGACTGGCTCCCCATCTATGGGAGATGCCAGAGGCTAGGGATTCCTGCACGGGCTGGGAAGCGGGGCGCTCTGGGGAGCCCTGCAACTCCACAGTGCAGGATTTCATTCCCTGAGTCTGCTTGGCTTAGCTCAGGGGTCTGAGGAGAGAGGGCAGAGACACCCAAAGGCAAGGACTATGTGCTGGTGGACTTGGGACTCTGCAGCAGCGGTCTCTGATCCCCTTCCTGTGGGCAGATTGCCAAGTGTTCTGAAGCCCCCCCCCCCTCGCCCCACTTCCCCCTCGAGGCCCCTCCTCCATGTCTTCACTGAGTGGAAGCTCACCGGCTCAGTTCCGGGCTTTCTCCTGGTACTTTCTCTTCATGCTCTGGGCAGGAACTTGGGGGTCCGAGGCCTTTCTTCCCTCCTCCCCCTCCTCCCCATACTGCGCTGCCATTGTTGGGGTGCTGGGCGGGCAGCTCCTTCTGGAGCTGCTAACAGACAGTCTGGAGGAGGGAAGCAGCAGGGAGCTTTCCTTCTCCCGGGCCGCCCTCTCTAATTCCCCTGGGGATTGTGGGAACATTGAGAACTGGCTGTCAGCTAGCTAGCGGTTCAGAGACCACAAAGTGTGTGGCCTCGTCTGGCCTGGCAGGGCACTGGAGCCTCACCGGGCCCTTGGAGACAGGCATCTCCACTTGGCAGCTCATTTGATCCTGGGAAGCAAACCCTCTTACCCCCTCCATCTATAGAGAGGCTGCTGCCAGGTGACTTGACTGGGCTCACACAGCCAACAAGTGGCAAGCTGGAGTTGAGCGGAGCTAAAACCCCAACTCTCCCCAGCTTAGAGGGCAGGAGGGTGGAACAAAAGCTGTGAGCCTTTCACAGTGTGAGCATTCAGACCGACCTGCAATGGACTTGAAACTCCTTGTGAGAAGCTACAGTTAAGGTCAGGGGGAGGGGAAGACTGCAGCTTCTTTCTAGTTCTCCACGCCCCCCCCCATAGTTCTTTCTCAGGATTATGGCCTCAGCGAAACACATGGCTGAGCCCTTGCTCCCCTAGATGCCCAAGAAGCCTGTGGGCAGGATCAAAGGCCCTTCAGCTTCTCTCCTGTGGGCTCTGTCAGCTTCTGCCTCATTCTCAATCTTCCTTAAAAGCCAGCTTCTCTCCAGCATTTCCTTTGCAGCAGCTGGAGTCCTGAGTTCAGCGCTGAAGGGCTGACAGGCTGCTTCGAAAGAAGGATCCAGCTGTTTCCAGCTGCAGCCTGCCCTGCCTGCTCTGGCCTGCTCTGGCATTCGGTATTGCTCAAAGGAAAGAGGCCTTGGTCAAAATGGTTTCTTCTCTGTCTTGAGCTCTGTCTCTTGGTGTGTTTCTCTCTCTCTCTCTCTCTCTGTGCATCTCTGTGTCCCCATGACAATTGTCATCGATCAGCCTCAGCAGTTAGCAAGCTCATCCTTATTGCTTTCAGTCTGGCAACAAATACCCCATGAACTCTGAACTTCTTAGATTAGTACAGACACTCAAGCAAGCCAACATTAGAAGGACTCGAGGAGAGAATGGATAGTCATGGAGAGACCTAACCCCAGACCACTTCAAGTGGGAGTGATGGCATGTGAGAAAGCCAGTATATGAAATACCTATGATCAAAACCAGAACTAGGCAAGGAAGATGGGGCGTTGTCCCAGGGCGCTAAAAAGTAGAAGTTGCTGGCAATATTTGTATTCCTTCAGCTGGTAGAAATAACTGAATTTAACATGTGGTTGGCAAAGTTGATTATTTAAATGGGAAGCTACCAGACTGTGTACTTCTCTCTCCCTCTTCCCTCCCCCCCACCCCCACTCCCCACCAGCCAGATACCAAGGAAGTTCCGCCCCAGCCAGGTCCCACCCTGCTCCCTGCTTATTTCCCTCTCTCCTTCCACACCTGAATTTGTCTTAAAACATGAATTTGAGGAGTTGTCTGGGTGCCATGACAGTCAGGGCTCTGTCCATGTGGCCATGCTATTTTATGTGACAGAGCCTGAACACTGGCCTGAAATCATGATGCTCCTGGGGCATTAGTGTTGTCTTAGTGACAGACTGTATGACATGTAGTGGATGGCATACACCCCTAAGATCTCCAGCTAGAAGGATCCTTAGAAGTCTTCAGATCCAAAGTCCTCTTACTGAAGAAAGGGGAAGAAAGGCCCAGAGAGGACAACTCGCACATAAAGCCAAGGGTTGAACCCGGGACCTCTTTGCCAGCCCAGTATTCCTCAACGACTCTCTAGTTGCCCCCATCTGGAGCCACCTCCCTTGCCAGCATTCTCTTGTGCTGGTTTGGGATGAAATGGAGCCTCCTCTGGTGGCATTTAAAGGCCTTTCCAAGCATCCCTTCTGAGCGCCTCAACATCACGTGCCCCACTCCATCTTGGGCTACTTTGCTCTTGCTCTGGTCGTGCCCCATGTCTGAACATCCTCCCTCCTCCCCTCTTTCCGCTCCCCCCCCAAATTCTTTTATGTCCACTTCTATTCTGTCTCTGCTTCTTCGGGGTTAAGGCTGTTTTGCTCTTGTCCCTGCATTCCTAGGACCCGGCACAGGGCTGGGTATGTAGTAGATGCCTAATAAATCCTTGTTGAGGGGTGTTTGTTGATTGCTCTCATCACCATCTCCCCAACAGGCCATTGTCATTCTGCCTCTTTCTTTGTGCTCTTCTGGGAAGGGGTCATGCTTAGCAAACTAGGGGGGAAATAATCTGGAAAAAAACCCATTCACTCATTGGAGAATCAAGCCACTGAGGAGCCATGGGCTCCTCCCTATATCCAGTGAGTTTTTAAAGCTCTTGTGGAAAAAACTTGGAGTCACAAAGCCCAAGTTCTGACCCTGATACCTTACTAGCTGTGTGACTGGAAATAAGCTACTTTTGATCTCAGTGAGCCTCAGTTTCTTTATTTGTGAAATAGGGAAGATAATCATGGCTGCATTGGCCACATAGGGGCCTGGAAGGGAATTTTGCACTTCTGTGCTCCAAGCACACATTTTATGGAGGAGGAAACTGAGACCCAAAGAGGAGAAAGGAAAATGCTGCTCTTTATTCGGTTGATAATCTCTTGTTTCTGAGTGTCTGGAGGATGAGATCAGATTCGCCCACAGTCCCTGTCTACCAATGGCAGGGGGAGGGAGAGCAGCAAAAGCAAAGCATGCCTTTGCAAAATGGAGTCTCCTACTGGGTCCCCAGCTGGGCAACATTGAACTAATTTCCATGAAGCGAGAAGCCTTGTGGCGGAGGATAGAGGATAATGCAGGAAGAGTCAGGAGGCTCAGCTCTTCCAAGACATTAACTCTCTGTGTGACTTCAGTTAAATCCCTTCTCTCTGTGCCTTAATTTCCTCTTCTGTCAAATGAAGGGGCTGAAGTAGTTGGCCTCTAGAGGTGCCTTTCAGCACTTCACCAATTTGGTACACCTGGGACTCTGCCTCCCCCTCCCTGCCTCTCTCTCTTTCTTCTGGTTTCCTGTCTACATTTTTAGTAAAATGATGGTCTCTCTATAGCACCTAAATCCCAGGGTTGTTGTGAGGATCAAATGAAATAATATCTGTAAAGAGCTTCGCAAACCTCAAAGCACTATATAAATGCTAGCTATGATGATCAGACTAGGGGCAGGTGGGTGGTGCAGTGGATAGAGCACCAGTTCTGGAAGATGCATCTTCCTGAGTTCAAAGCTGGCCTCAGACACTTCCTAGCTGTGCGACCCTGGGCAAGTCACTTTACCCTGTTTGCCTCCGTTCCCTCATCTGTCAAATGAGCTGGAGGAGTAAATGGCAAACCACTCCAGGATCTCTGCCAAGAAACCCCCAAATGGGATCACAGAGAGTCAGAGATGACTGAAAAACAACTGAACAACATCAACAATAATCCGATTAGATAAACCATTTATTAAGCACGTACTCTATGATTACTCTTCTTTATTCCAATCCTATCCTTTGTTTCCCGTTCAGGTGCCATCTCTTCTGCAAAGCTTTTCCTAACTCCCTCCAGCCCAACAATCTCTCCTATAGTCAGTGGTCTAGAACAGTGGTTCTCAAACTTTTCCTCAGTGGTAGAACTCTTCAGTTCACAAATCTTTGGTAGAATCCTTGTAGTAAAATACTCTAAAGTTATTTTTATGCCTCTTAACAAAATATATGAAGTTCATTTTTTAAAATGTTGAGGTATATCAGTGTCCCTCACAGCACAATTTGGGAAACACTGGTTTAGAGAAATCGTCCCCAGAGAACCTCTGGGAATATTCATACAGTCTCCTATCAAAGACCTTCAGAGGTGTAGAACTCGTCATTTCATTTTTGAATAGCTTTTATTGTTAGGAAATTTTCCTCTGCTTTGAGCCAAAATCTGTCTGTGTAACACAATGTCATGTACATTTTAGATCCTAAACTAGACTGTAAACATCCAGCATGGGGCCGGACACACTGTGCTGGTTCACGTGTTACCTGTAACAACAGAAGAGGACTTCCTTCTTTTCCTGAACAGATCAGCATTCATTGATTCATTGATTCGTTCATCCGTCTATCCATTCATTCGTTCGTTCGTTCGTTCGTTCGTTCATCCATTGTCATGGGATTTCAGTGTTGGGAGATACCTCAGGGTTCACCGCCTAATCTAATATGTACACAAATGGGAATCTGCCTCTACAGTATTCCTGACAAGGGGTCATTCAGGCTTCCGTGTTGGGAAACTTGGTATGAGGGCTCTTTTCCTCTCTAATTCTGCTTTTCAGGGCAGTCCATTTCATAGTTGGGACAATTCTGTGGTTCCTATTCCTCGATTATTTTACAATTTGTTTCTATTTAGATTAATGATCCAATTGGAGCTTATCGTGGTACATGATATGAAGGATGGCTCCCCACCCACTTCTTGCCATCCGGCCATCCGATATTCCCCAGGTTTTGAATGAAATCAAATCATAATTTCATCATCATTGTTGAAGTGCTGACTTTTTATGTACGTTGGATTCTACTCCTGGGTTTTCTATTCTGTTCCGTTGATCTCTGTCACTATTCTTCCTCAAGGCCAGGACAGTGTACTTGCATTTATAATGCCGGTTTGATATTCATTTGGAAACCTGGCAGTGCTAGTTAGCCTTCCCTGGTTTTCTTTTTATAATGATTAATCTTTTTCCTAGTCGACTTTTCCATGAAGATTTGGATTGGTATCTCATTAAATCTATTGTTATCATTAAATTCAAATTGGCTTCTCAGTAAATGAGTTTGGGAATTACTGACCTTTGGATTGTGTTTGCTTAACTTCACCATGAACCAGGGGAGCCCTCCCATTTGCTTAGTTTTTCCTAGGTTTTCATAAACATTATTTTGAGGTAATCTTGAAGGAGGCCTTAAGAGGTTAGTGCCCAAATATTTGTTGGATTCTTTTCATTATAGTCAGAGAATCTATTTCGAACTGGAAGAGACATTAAAGGTCAGCTAGTCTAACACCTGCATTTTTGAGATGAGAAACTGAGACTCTATAACCCCAAATCCATGAGGTAGGAAGGAGCAGCTTGGATTTTGTTTTTGTTTGGTGGGGCAATGAGGGTCAAGTGACTTGCCCAGGGTCACACAGCTAGTAAGTGTCAAGTGTCTGAAGCTGGATTTGAACTCAGGTCCTTCTGAATCTAGGGCCGGTGCTTTATCCACTGTGCCACCTAGCTGCCCCTAGCAGCTTGGAATTTGAATCTAGCTCCTCTGACTCCAAATGCCGAGCTCTTTCCAGGGTGTCACCCTGCTTCTCCTAAGGGGGACTTCTCCTTCTAGAAGTTGCCTTTGATTCTTGGAATGCAAATGCTTTGTGCATTTCTGTGCATTAATATCTTATGACCTTTATTTACCAAAGAGTGGTACCTTTGTTCATTTTTATGCCGACTCTCCTGAGTGGTAAGAGTGGATGTGCCTGGTTTTTATATCTGGTTTTAATCGCAATGTTTCTCTGTTCTATATAACATTAACTCGTGGTTTTCTTTTTAATCATATTAGAGAAGGACACTTCTAATATTTTAATGTCTTTTGCTGAGCACAAATGAATGCTCTATTTTTCAAAGGCTTTCTCTGCACCCAAAGATATGATCATGTTGCCTCTTTTTTCTCTCATTGACATGATTTATGATAATTGATTATTTTCCTAGAATTCTCCCATCCATTTAGAATGTAAAGGATGATTTGAGGCTTTGTTGCTAGATTCTATTTGCAAGGATTGTATATGATATTTAGGCGTTTGATATTCACTAACCATATCAGTGGTGGAGCATGGTGGAGGTGTGTAGTTTTTCCCCTGAACTTTGTCTTTGCATGGTTGCAGGAGCTGGGCAGGTTCTTTCAAAGTTCAGTAGGATTCATTTGTGTAAGATCAGTCTTGTAGCTTGTCTTCTTGCCATTTTATTAGTTTGGGCATTTTATCCTTTTGTAGATCATCACTCATTCCTTTTAGTGTCTCAAATTTCTTAGCACAGAGTTGTGCACAGTCATCTTGGATTGCCTTTATAATTTCATTGGTCCTTGTTGTGGGCTCTCTTTTCTCATCTCTAATTTTAATGGTTGAGGATTCCTTGCTTCTGTTTAAAATTAGATTTTGCTGATGGTTTAACAATTTTATGAACTTTTGAAAAGAACCCAGCTCTTGAATCTATTTATCATTGAATGGTCTTCAGGACAATTGAAACACACAAAGGATCATGGTTCATTTTTGTTTTCTGTTGTTTTTTAAGTAAGTTATTTCAAGGCAGGGACTGTTTTGTATTGCAAGCAGAGCAATCTGACCAGAGCCGGGAGATCCCCCAGTGGAGACACGTAAAGAAGACCTGAAAGGCAGGCTGGGGTAGCTTGCAGAGAACCTTGGAGTTTATCCTGTAAGCAATGAGGCGTCTCTGAGGCTTGTGAGCAGAAAAGTGCCATAGTCCCTGAAGCTGAGAGGCTGTAGGGGAGCATGGAAGAGAGTTAGGAAGGTCAGGCCTCAAGTCCAGACTCTGGGACAGATTTCTGTGTGCCCTTCAACAAGTCCCTTAACCTTCCAGTGCCCACAGGCAGCGAAGATTCTAAATTCTAAAGTACAGATAAGCTGCCCCATGTGCATGAGCAGAGGTAGTTTCTACACTGAGAGGTCTCTCTACCTGTGAAATCAGCTCTGGGTAACAATAACAATGACAACCATGGGCTGATTGATATTTCGGGTGAGTACAAATAGCTATGACAGAGAGGCCAGAGTGCCACAGTAGAGAGAAGACCTGCTCTGGGTTTGAATGATAGGAGCATAGATTTAGAGCTGAAAGGGCCCTTAGAGATCACCCAGTCCCTCCCTCTCATTATGCAAAAGGGGAAACTGAGGCCCAGAGAGGTGAAGCCAATTGCCCAGGGTCACAGAGGAAGTAAGCAGCAGAGGCCAGGTTTAAACTCAGGTCTCTTGGCACCTCTTGGAATTCCAACTTCTTTCTCTGTAGAGGGGAGCTAGGATGCTTGTCCTCAAACCTCTCTCCCTCCCAGGGGTGTTTGGAGGAAAGAATTTGGTGAACCTGCAAGCCCTAGGCAAACTTAAGAAGCCCTTCTCATAACAGAGGCCGGCCGCTGAGGAGAGAGGAGGGAAGTGGGCAGCGAGCCCTGCTCTGGGCAGGAAGCTTGCAATGAAATCATCCAAGCAGGACAGCCAAGAGCTGTGTGAAGTTGAGGCCCTGGCTGTGAGTTTAGCCAGTACCCAGCCTGGGTACTGTCCAGTATCTGGCACTGGCTTTCATCATCCACCCTGGCTGTCCACATCGTGGCCCCAACTCCCAGTGCTCTCCATTTGTGTCAGCACCTGGGCATGTGTTTATTTTTGTCCATGGCCTCAAAGGGTGGGGCGTGCTGTGCCTCCTGTCGTCATGGCCAATCCCAGCTGGGCTCTCTTCTGTTGAGGCCTTGTGAGGCCTGCAGGCAGCCCCATTATTTCCTCACATTCCTGGGCATAGGGCCCAACATGGCGGCCAGTCGGCCAGTCGGCCAAACAGTTAACAAATATTTACAAAAAACTCACAATTCAGTCAAGCTTTTATTGGCCTTCTTTTTCCCTTTGGTGGGTTTGGGGCTGGGGGTGGGGGGCAGGCACAGTGGGAGGAACCACAGGCTCCAAAAGGTTTTGGAGTGAATACTGATCTGAAATCAATAGAGCTCAGGAGAAACTCCTGTCCAACCTGGGAATTTGGTGGCACCGTCCTCATGGAGGCTGGTCTCCTTTGCCATGCTAGCTGGGGTCATGCCACTTCCCCATCCCTGAGCCCTCTGGGTGCCATCTTCCAGATTTTGACCTTGGGCCATTCTCCAAACAGTGTCTTGCCATCTTGTGCATTGTCCTTATCTCAGTTACTATCTTACGCCCCATTAGGCTACAAGCTCCTTGAGGAGCTTGATCTGACCTAAACTTTTTCTTTTCCCCAGCCTGGAATACACAGTAGGTGCCTAATAGTTGTTTGATTGATATGTTGGCTCATTGTTGTCAGTAGGCTTTGTTCTAGCTTTGTGAGCTGCCTGGTGCTATCTGAATACAGATTGAAGTATAATTTTTTTTTGTTAGTTCCTCTTTCTAAAGTTATTTTGCCTGTTTTCTTTCACAACTCGACTAATGTGGAGATGTTTTGCATGACTGCACAATTTATATTGAATTGCTTCATTTCTTAGGGTGGGGTGGGGAAGGAGGGAGGAAGAAAATTTGGAATACAGAGTTTAAAAAAATCAATGAAAAATCAATGAAAAAAATTGTTTTTTACATGTAACTTGGAGAGCTGCCTGGTCTAGTGAGTAGATGGACCCCTCCACCAGGGCCTAGGTGACCTGCATGTGCTTGTACCTCTCACTGGAGACCTTACTATATATCACCTAGTTCAGGGCCTGGCACAGGGGCAGCACCTGTGAAGTGTTTGTGGAATTGAACTGGCACGTTCTTTTTTGTTTTTTGTTTGCTTGTTTGTTTTTATTTTTTTAACTAGCACATTCTATGGGCAATGGTGCATCCAGTTGGCTGTCCATCTGGCATCCCTTGCCCTTGCTCTGTGACCTGCCCATTTCTTTTTCTGACCATCCTTAATGTTATAAGGTCTAGAGCCAGAAGTCTTCATTGGTCATCTAGTCCAAGCTCTTCATTTTACAGATGAACAGATTGTGGCCCAGAGAGAGGATGTGGCTTGTCCCAACCCACACAGCTGGTCAGTAGCAGAGGCAGGATTTGAACTTGGATCCTCTGACCACAATGTCTTTTCTGCTATCTCTCAAGTGTGAGTCCTCATTGGTAACGTGCATCTGTCTTTCCATTGCCCTTGGCACCACCTAGAGTTTGGTCTAGTTCTTCCCTAATTTGCAGCCATCTCCCATCCCTGGGAGAATGAATGCTGGCAGCCAAGTCTTTGGGTCTTTGGGACATTGAACAGCTTGCACATGACAGCCCCTCACCCACTCAGGTGGGCCTACGTGACATTCCCTGTACATGACACTCCCTCCCAGTCTGTGCCTAAAATGCTCTCCTTCCTCACCTCTGCCTATTAGAATCCCTGTTTCCTTCAAGGCTCAGCTCAGGCCCTTCTTGATTTCCCACCCCCAACCCCACCCTGCCTTTGCCAGTGCTCACCAAGTTACTTTGCTAATTGACTTTTCCCCCTTCGTTCTTTCATCTTAATTCTTTGTTACAAGGAACAACTTGCTGGAGAGGGGAAGGGGAAGGGATATATTCAGAAATGAAGAGGATGTTAAGAAAGATGCCAGTAACTGCTCCTCTTTATTTTAAAGTGTTGCCTAATTCCTCAAATGCAAACCAGGACAATCTTTTCCATTTGGATTCCAAGCCCAATTCATTGTCCATCTGATATGTTTTATGTTTTATGATTTATGTTTTTATTTATTTTATTTATGGTTTTTCTTTCTTTATTTAATTTATGGTTTTTCTGATATATTAACTCAGTGGCTTTCCTTTCCATTATTTGTCCACTTGGTTTTCCCTGTGTGGATGGCTAGGCTGATTTCTTTTGAGGGACAATGAGTCTTATTGAGGAGGGTTTGCAGTTTACTGGAACCTGATACCATCACAGAATCTTACAGAATCTCAGAGCTGAAAAGGGCCTCAGAGGCCATCTAGTCCAATGCTTATCTAGGATCATAGGATCATTTTACAGATGAGGAAACTGAGGCACAGAGAAGTTAAGGGATTTGCCCAGAGTCACACAGCTAGTAAGCATCTGAGGCAGAATTTGACTCCAGAATTAGAATCCAAATTCAGCTCTTTGTCCAATGTACCAGGCAGGAACAAGAATTCCCCGTATGCTCTCCAAGACAAGTGGTCAACCAAGTGGTCTGCTTTGAAGAGTTCTGGTGAGAAAGAACCCACCTCTCCAGACATCCAATTCCTCTTTTAAGTGACTCTCATTGTTAGGAATCTTTTCCTTCCATGGAGCTTAATGAGCTTCTTTTCAGCTTCAGTCCAATAAAACCCCCACATTTTTTTCGAATGAAGGTTAGTTCTCTAAGCACCCCCGTGATCCTGTTTTTGTGTACTTCCTTGGGCTCAGCACAGTCATTGGCAAGTAGAAGCATCGGGGTAACTTTGGGGCTGGGGCTGGGCACAGAGAAGGGGAGATCATGATAGGGAACCTGATAGGTGTAGAGGAAGTCTGAGAGGGAGGTCATAGTTCAAAGGTTACCTCCAGAGGTGTGCATTTCAGACACTGGCAAAAGTCAGCACCTCCCCACCTTGGATTGGGATTTTCTTCTTCCTTTTTTGCACAGCTGGGGAATGCAGCACCACCCAGCTGTGCCTTTGCAGCCTGGTGGGACCTTGGGAAAAAGTGTCAGTTTACAGGCCAAATCCAAGGTTATCCTCATTCCAAAGGCATTTTAGATGAGTGTTTGGCAGAAGCAGTTGCCTCCTCCCTCTCTGCATGGGAACATCGAATTCAATCCAGTTCAGTTCACCAGACCTATATTAGGCCCCTGCCGTGTGTCAGGAAGACCGAGATAAAAACAATTCAGTCCAGGCCCTCAAAGAGTAGGGAGTCCCCCAGAAATATGCCTGGAGACTGGGAAACAGCAAGAGGCCCAGCTTGATTGGAATGTAGATTATATGACAGGGAGTTCACTCATTTTCCTCAGCTCACTGATCAGGGCAGCAGGCTCTCCCTCTACCCCCATCACTCAGCAACCTCTCCTCCTTTGAGTTCCATGTTATTCATCTCTCCCACCCAATCTAAATCCTGGCTGATGTCTGCAGACTCCAAGGTCACCCCACTTCCTTCCTCAGTGAGTTTGGTTCCTGGCTTACAATCTTTCTCTCCTCTCCAACTCCTGCCCCCATACAAAATGTCTACTCGCCTCCCCACCTCAGCTACTCACAAAGATGGGCATACCCTCAATCTTGCCAGCACCCACCAATGTACCACCTCTGTGTTCAAGAACTCTGAAATCCCCTTACCCAATCACCATCTCTTGGCCTTCTCTTATCAGACCCTACTCTACCTCTACACCTAGACTTCTGATCCCTTGGCCCCTCAATTCTTTCCCAGGCCATCTCACTTACACTGGCCACTGTCTCCTCTCTTCTTCATCTTAACCCCTTGGTGAACCAATTCAACTCTACATTGTCTTCTTCTTTTGACTCCCACCATCTGCCACCTTCACATGTGCTGCTGAATGAAGGTGGGGAAAATTATGCAACTGTTCATAGGAGTCATCCTGGATTTCTCTCTTAGTTGGACTGAGATGACTACAAATTTATGTTATATAATCTTAACTGGGCCCTCGCTGCTTCTAGGCAATTCCTGCTTTATTGACTCACTCTCCCACTCTCCACATCGGCTCTTCCAAACCTTCTCATCCTTCCTCAAATCTCTCATGGCTCCCCCTCCCCCCACCCTTTCAGCTTTGAACCTTGCCTCATATTTTACAGAAAAATGGAGTCCATTCACTGTGAGCTTCCTCATCTCTTATTGTTCAGGTGCCTTCTGCCACTATCTTCTCCTTCACCTGTCTCACATGGCCTAATTCCTTACCAAGGCTAACTTCCACCTGCACAAATGATCCTGTTTCATCCTGGCTCCTCCACCAGATTATCCCCTTTCTTCCTCACTCTATCACTTATCTTCAATCTCTCCCTGTCTCCTGGTTCCTTCCTTACTGCCTACAAACATGCCCATGTCTCTCCATGCTGGAAAAAAACCCTCACTTGATCCTTCCATCCCCATTGGCTATCACCCTGTACCTCTTCTGCCTTTCTCTACTAAGCTCCTTGAAAAGGCCATCTACAGGGGGCGGCTAGGTGGCGCAGTGGATAAAGCACTGGCCCTGAATTCAGGAGTATCTGAGTTCAAATCTGGCCTCAGACACTTGACACTTACTAGCTGTGTGACCCTGGGCAAGTCGCTTAACCCCCATTGCCTCACAAAAACAAAAAACAACAACAACAAAAGGCCTTCTACAACTGGTGCCTCCACTTTCTCTCCTCTCACTCTCTTCTTCACCCCTTACAATTCAACTTCTCCAGAGTAACTGGTATTCTCTTAGTTGCCAGATCAGATGACCTTTTCTCCCAATCCCTAACCCTAATTCTTCTTGACCTCTGTGCAGCCTTGATCCTCTCTTCTCTGTAGGCTTTTAGGTCATCGCTCTCTCCTTATTCTCCACCTCCTCAGTTTCAACCATCTAGCTCACACCCTCTAACCTAGGTGGCCCACAGGGTTCTATTCTGGGTCCTCTTCTCTTCTCCCTCTATACTGTTTTACTGGGTGATCTCCTCAGCTTCTATCAATTCAATTACCATCTTTATGCTGACGTTCTACCTATCCAACCCTAACCTCTCCGCTGGCTTCTGGTCTCACATTCCAACCACCTTTCAAACTGGCTATCTAGTAGACATATTCAACTCAATATATCCACAATGGAACTCGTTATCCTACCTTCTAACCCCTCTCTCCCTCCTACCTTCCCTACTGCTGTAGAGAGCAACACCACCCTCCTAGTCCCTCAGGCTCACAGCTTAGGAGTCATCCTGGACTTCTCCCCACCCCCATATCCAATTTGATGCCAAGACCTGTCCATTTCAGCATCTCTCGAACGTGCCTCCTTCTCTCCTCTGACACTGCCACCCCCTAGTTACAGGCCCTCATCATCTCCCACTTGAATTATTGCCCAGAGCAGGGTAGGGGTGGGGTGGGGTGGGTGGTCTGTCTGCCTCAAGTCTCTCCCCACTCCAGGCCATTCTCTACTCAGCTATCAAGTTGGTCTTCCTAAAGTGTGGTCTAGGAGGATAAACTTGTTAGCCACAGCAGTACCCACAGGCCATTTCCTAAGGGCCAGGGGGGTCATGATCTGCATCACTGAAGGAGATACCCACACCATGAAGAGCAAAGATCTTGGAATTTGAGGCCTACGGAAGATAGTCACTGATTATTGCTGCTAATGCCAGTGGGGCAGCCCTCCTACCTCTCCCTCTCCCTCTTGGGACCTGCTCGCTAGGCCAGTTGTTCGGGGTGTCAGAGAAGGCTGGAGTCGGGAGGGACCTCAGTGATTCCCTGGCCTGCTCTCAACCACAGCATGTAGCCCATGAACTGGTTTGGAAGAAGAGCAATTCTTTGTATTGGCTTCTCCAGGCTTTGGGCCTGGAGTGTACTCTAAGCAGCCTCTCTCTCCCTGTGCCCCCTTCATGTCTTAGACTCATTGCCAAGTCCATCTTCTTCTGTCTTCCCTCTGTGCTTCATCCTTTCTTCCTAGGATGGTTACAGGGCCTGCTCAGGGGGGACTTGTCAGCCACCATTGTTTGCCACTGGCTTTGCCCGGAGCTGCTGGGCCAGGCTAATGCCAAGTTGTTTTTGGAACTCAGTCCTTATCACAAGTGCCTCTTGCCAGTTACCATGCCTTGATTAGGTGATGTAATGGGAACAGCAGGACCTTATCAGGGCAGCCTTGTTTGGAACAGATGGGGGGGGTACAGAGGGGCATCAGCACTGGCGAGGTGGGAACACCATGCCAATCTGCCTCTGTCACGTTTGCAGGCATGAGAATTTGGGGCATGTGTTCTGTGGCATCCACTAGCCTGGCACACCCAGGTGAAGGCTGAGCCAGGCTTTGTCCTCAAAGGACACGGAGCCCAGGGTACTTCTTACCAGCTTTCCCCCTCCTCTTCTAGCCAACAAGCAGATATGTTGCAAGTAATACCGCGCCACCCCTATCTGAGCAGGAAAAACCTGGGCCCTGGGTGTCAAATCAAGTCAACACACATTTATGAAGTGCTGTGTGCCAGGCATAGTGCCAAATATAAGAGAAAAGACAGTCCCTGTCCCCCTGCCCCAAAGCTTATATTATAGTGGGAGAAGACAGTACATAAAAGGAAGCTGAAAGGGGAAGTGGGTGGAGACCTAAAGGGACCCCACCTCGGGTCCAGAATGGAGAGTGCAGTTCGGAGAGGAATGGAGCCACGGTTGGCCTGAGGGAGAGTCCACAAGGACCAAGGAGACTTCCAAGGTGAGAGTGAGTTCCCAGAATGCTAAGGTCAAAGAAAGTCCTGTGAGGGGTTGAGTAGAGCCTGGGTGGGGGCCTAATGTGGAGGCCAGAAGAGCAAAGGGCCTCTGTGTATGACTCTCGGCCCGCTTTATTGGAAGAGGTCTCGTCCAAATGGGACCTGAAGGGGAATTTCCTCTCCAGAATGTTATTGTGGCTCAATAGTTGCCAGTATTGGCCATGTGTATACAGTAGTTGAAGGGTTACAGAAGACTTTCCTCAGAGCATTGGGCCAAAGAAACAGCACCAGATTTGGAGGATGGGAGCTCAATTCCTTCTGCCTCTCAGTTTTCCCATCTGGAAAATGAGTGAATTGAACTTGATGCTCTCTAATAGCCCTTAGATAAAAAGTACGATTCCATGGATCCTCTGAGGCCTAGAGGTACTGCACACATTATTATCATACCCAATTTATAGATGAGGAAAATAAAGTTCAGAGAGGTGACATGACTAGCACAGTGCCCTGAAGATAGCAAGCACCTTTTGCCTATTTGCCCCATGTTGTGCTGTGATATAATTCTGTGTAATGGCCAAGCTTGGCCCTGAAAAGAGATGAGAACATTTATGTGCCTCCCTTCTTTGTGGAAGAGAGGGACTCTGGGTATGGAATATTCCATATACCGTTAGACTTCCTTGCTATGTTGGTTGGTTTTGCTCTTTCTTTGTTATAAGGGATGGTTTTCTGGGTAGGGGAGGGCAGAGAGATGGATTCTGAAATAAAGGTGATATAAGACCAAAAGATGTCAATCATTTTTTTTAAGTGAACCCAAAATACTTGTTTGTCGAATTGAATTTTTTTTTTTAAAAGTCACATAGATAACTGTCAGAGCCAGCTTTCAACTCCTCTTATTAACCCAGTTTCCTCATCTACAAAATGGGGATAAGAATCCTGGCACTACCTAACATCGTAGGGGCATGTATTGTGGGGTTCAAATGAGACAGTGTCCGCGAAACCACTTTTGACTGCAAGGTGATATCCATGTGAGTGATTAGAGAAATATGGGACATAAGAGGGAACTGTGGGAGGCCTGAGGCCATATTTTATTGGGGACCTAGCCCTCTCTCTCATTGGTTTTATATTGTTTTGTTGATTTTATAGAGGGCTCAGCCTCTCTCTCATTGGTTGAGTGTTGTAGGAACACCTCAAGGACATTAATGACAACTGTTTGTTTGGGCATTTGCTCCTCAATGACGGAGCTCTGGTGCTTCTCACTTGAGATCCATGTGGGGTGCTGGGTAAAGAGCCAGGGCTTGGGCTCACGATCTCTTCAGTCCTTTGCAGCTCTGAGCTATAACTCAGTGTCTCAGACACATGGCAGATGCCAATGCTACTCTCCCTTAGCTTCCTATGATCTTGGGGAATCGTTGTCTCCTTCGGCAAGGCAGGAGTGGAGGGTTCTATTTCTCATGGCCTTCTCTGTGGGAGCCTATGCCTCAAGGCATTCATTCTAGACTGTGCATTTACTAAGCCTACTAATTAGATTTTACTAGAGCATGGGCCACAGAACCTAGAATTTCAGGGCCACGAGGAACCTTAGGAGAGAGAGGGACAGAACTGCAAGGGACGGTAGAACATAGAACATAGAAAGTCAGTCAGAGCAGTCCTTGGAACATGGAAAGGACAATGGGATCAGCCATCTGGGTGGAGGAGGGTTCTTCACCTCTCTTGTGGTGCAAATTCTGCTGAAGAAGCCTCTGGACTCCTTCCCAGATTAGGGGGATCGAATGCATACAATCAAATAGGATTTCAGAGGAAACCAGTTCTATTGAAATAAAGATGGTAGGTTCTTTCCATCCCAGTTCCTAGCCTTCTTGGCATCTAGCCCAGGGGAAGAATTCCTGATCTAGAGCTTTGAAACATGGAATGTTCCACACCAGAATGCTTGTGTGGAAAGGCTGAGCCAAAGACATTTTGTTCCATCTTTCTGACATATGCAGATTTCTCACTAAAAGGTCAGGCTTAAAAAGAAAAGAAAGAAGAGAAAAAAATTAAAAACATAAAAAGGTCAGTCTTTCCTTTCCAAAGGTTAACCAGGCGCTACTCTGAAAACCACTTCATTTTAGATGGAATATTCTTTTGATTATGAATTGAATTCATTTCCAAGCTAGTATTTCTTCAGACTCCCCTGAGGTCAGGTGGGGCTGGCTTGAGTGGGGAGTGGGACAGGCAGCCCCCAGGGGAGCAGAGCGCAACATTGCCTCCACTGGGGCCAGGAAAGGCTCTGGCTCCCAAGAAATAGCTCCCTGGGGGCAGCTAGATGGCACAGTGGATAAAGCACTGGCCCTGATTCAGGAGGACCTGAGTTCAAATCCGGGCTCAGACACTTGACACTTACTAGCTGTGTGACCCTGGGCAAGTCACTTCACCCCCATTGCCCCCCCCAAAAAAAAAAAGAAAAGAAAAAAGAAATAGCTCCCTTGGAGGCCAGGGATTCCATGATTGGAAATTCATTACCTTGGCTCTTCTAGAGACCAGTTTGACATGCCAATGGATTTAAGAGGAGGTCCTTACTTAAACTGTTCTCTGCTTACTAATCCTCCTTCTTCAAAGTATTAATAATTAAGACAGAGGAAGGAGAGGAAAGCCAGGAAGACAAGAGGTGCTGAACAACACTGATCCTTCCTTATACAAGCATCCACAAGGACCTGTATCATTTCATCAGTCCTTGAAGGACAACTCCCTCCCTACCCTAACAGATCATGTTGTTTCTGACTTAGCACATGAGTCCCATAGAGTTTGTCTGAGGCACCAAGAAGTTGACAGCTAGTCTGTGTCAGGAGGCAAGATTTGAACCCAGGTCTTCCTCACTGAGTGAAGCAACCTTCCTTCTTTTGATCCTGCTGCTGCTTATACACATATAGAACTGGTCCCTTTTCTCATTTGAGCCCCACAAAAGCCCCATGAGAATGTAAGCATGGCAAAAATGATTATCCCCATTTTGCACAGTGGAAAAACTGAGGCCCTTGGAAGGCTTGAATCATAGCTCTCTGCCACCTACAGTCTGTGTGATTATCTCCTCTCTGGGTTACAGTGTCCTCATTGGCATCTCCAAGGCCCTTTCCAGCTCTAATACTGTGACTCCATGAGAGGACAAGGGACTTTGGCCCTGGGTGGGGGCTGGAGCCAGACCTGGGGCACCCCAAGCTCAACGACAACTTTCCACCTCAGTCCTCAATTCTCAGTGCATTGGATTCTTGTCCTTTTTCTCTGCTTGACAATTGAATGAGACTTCTTGGGCTTGCTTTCTTCTCCTGTATGCCCACACAGCCCATGGCAAACACGTCATGTATTATGCCACTTTCACAGGAGGGAAGCTGCTCCCTTTATTGGCCAGGACTGACCAACCACTTGTGGCTGGTGGTTGTGGCAGTGTCAGGAGCAGCCCTGAGGGCATTGCTGTCTAAGTGTGGCTTTGATGAGCAGGACGGCTCGGTGACCTACCCTGCAGTCCTGCCTGGCCCAACTCCTGATGACACCAATCCTCCACTGATCCCCTCCTGATAGAACCCTGTCAGGTTTGTAGGGTACTTTCCAAAGATGTTCAGGTCTGAGCCTCCTAGCAGTGATGCAAAGTTCAGAACTTGGTTCAGAAGGTCTCTAAGGTCCCTTCCAACTCTAACGTCCCATGAGCCTCCTGGAGGGAGGGGAATCAGGTGCCATGTTAGGGCAAGGTTCTCTGGGCACCCTTTGTCCTTAACAAGAGCGGTCCCTTCCTTTGTCCTCAGCACTTCTGCTCAGGGCCCAGGCCTCCACTCTACTTCCCTTTTCAAAGTCAGGGTGGTGTGGCAACAGCTGAGATCTGAGGAAAGCCCTGGGCCGTGGGGGCCTCCAGGAGGGTGTGGTGGGAGGAACTGGCAGCCCAGCCCAGCCTCTCACTTAGCAGGGAGATCTTGTCTTGTGGTCACAGTGGCTTCTCCCAGCCAGGAAGAGGAGGCCAAAGCACTTCTTAGCCCAGAAGCCGCAGTGCCGGTGGCAGAAGAGGGACCGTAATGGTGAGCACGGCCTAACTGGCCACCTGGGAAGGAGGGAAAGCGTTCAGCAGCAAGAACAGGGAAAAGAGCAAGGGATGGATTGGGCTGCCCTGAGAGGTAGTGAGTTCCCCATCACTAAAGGTCTTCAAGCAGAAGGTGAAAACCCATTTGCTGAGAATGCTGTAGATAAGGGGTCTCCTGCTCAGGTACTAGTTGGACTAAATGGTCTGCAAGGTCCTTAGAGACTCTGTCACTCTGTTGGGGACAAGTCCCCCACTAGACAGTGTTGGGCAAGAGAGAGCTTCTCTCTTGCCTTGCTCTAGTGAGGCAAGCATAGATTAGTATTAGTATTCTGGACTCTCTTAGCCAGGGCAATTCTAGTGACTGGGAGACATGGTGAGGCAGTGTGGACAAGAGAGGGAGTCACTGCTCTGCCGCTGCCTAGCAGAGCTTTCAGAACTCCTTTCATCTCTCTGGGCCTCTGTTTCCTTACCTCATCTTTGTGGGAGGGGGTCTTTGGGGAAGATCTAGTGAGATGCTTGGTCACCAAAAAGCTCTAGATCAGGGTGAGCCCTTGGGTGGCTGGGGGCTGAGCAGCTCTGTATTTGGCATGGGCTGTGGTATTGGCTTGGGTTTCCATCCCAGCCCCTGGAGTGCCAGCCCTGATGAATGAAACATAGACATCTGAGCTGAGGGGCTGGGCCAAGGTGTAGCAGAAGGGAGGGGTAGCACAGGAGGAGTGACAGGGCAGTCTGCCCACTGTCATGTGACTGACAAGGTGGGAACAGGTAAGAAGGCCAGGGAGGGTCCTTGTTGGGGATCTTGGAAAAATTCCTATTCCAGTGTGGGTTGGACCACAAGGTGCCTGAGGTCCCAGCCAGCTCCCAGACACTATGATTCAGTTTTAAAATTGGGGTGTGCTATGGCCAATGATGGAAGAAAGAAAGGCATCCTGAGAAAGATTCAAGTGCAAAGGAAGTGGGAAGTAGAACTCACTCCAATGTTTGCTGCAGGGTCAGAGGAAGGTGAGGCAGGAAGGAGTGTGTGAGCCTTGCTTCCTAGTTTGTCCTCTCCCAGCCACACTAAGGAAGCAGTTAAGCTGTCAGTGTAGTCCCAATGAAGCCTCAAGCCCATTGCTCAGTAGGCCAGGCCAGCTCTGGGCTGTGCTCTCAACAGTGCCATCTTTGGTGCCATCCATCAGAAAGCAAAGCATCCAGCCAGTTGGGCAGCTGAGCAAGGATTTTGTCTTTGGTATGGTGCAAAGGGCTGCTTGTGTAGCCCGGCCATCAGCAAGCTGGTGCCAGTGATTGATGAGGGAAGGAAATGTTGGTGAAGTCCCAATGACTGAGCAGAAAGGAGATGATGGAGGGAAAGTAATAAGGACAGAAGCTGACATTTCCAGAGGCTTTAAGGCTTACAACTTGCCTGCCATCCATTCTATCATTTGAATGTCCCATCCGGGAGATTATTATCACCCAGTTTTCGAGATGAGGAAATTGAGACTCATACGGGTTAGATGACTTTCCCAGGCCAGAAAGCAGCAGAGCTGTGACTGGCATCCAGGTTTCAGATGAAAAGATCTCAGCAGCCCACAATGTTGAGGTGACTGTCGGAGGCCCCAGTATAAGGGGGATTGATGGAAAGTCTTCCACTTGGGCTTTGAAAAAAACTGCCTGGCTTCCATGCTAAGCCCTTCAGTAGTGTCCCCCAAGCCATCAAGGCTCTCCCTCCTCACCTATGCTTCTTGGAACTCCCATTTCCCCCCAATATCCTGTTCATGAGCCACCTCTTTGGGAAATCTTTTCTGATTCCTCCTCCCCAAATGACTTTGTGTGTATTTTTCATATATCTTTCATGGACTTGGCTGTGAACAGATTGTATCCCTTCAGTAGGATATAAAGTTCCTTGAGTGCAAGGTCTACCTTAAATCCCCAGCAAGTACCTTGCCCCGTGCCTGGCACACAGGAGGTGCCTAATAAGTGTTTGCAGATTCTTCAAAAGTGAACAATACTTAACTGTTGAATGAATGATACTCCGAAAATCCCAGAACGCTGGAGCTGGAAGGGGCCTTAGAGATCATGGAGTCCAATCCCTTCATTTTACAGAGGTGGAAACCAAGGCCCAGAGAGGTAACCCCATAGAGTGTAAAGTCCTCAAGGGTAGGCAGGAACCATTGCATTTCCCCTTTGTACCTGACACATAGGAGGCACTTGATAAAACAGGATTTGAACTCTGGTCATCTGGTTCCAAATTCTTTGTTCTTTCCACTATGATAAGGACCTTGTAGCAGGCTACTGAGCTAGTTTGAGGAAGCTTGAGGGCTTAGACTTGAGGGATTACAGTAGGAATAGAAAAAGACAGATGAAAGGGATTCATCAGAAAGTGGTCAAATGTGATTGACGTTAAGAGCCTGGGTACTGGAGGCAGCTAGGTGGTGCTGCAGTGGATAGAGCACTGGTCCTGGATTCAGGAGGACCTAAGTTTAAATCCGGCCTCAGACACTTGACACTTACTAGCTGTGTGACCCCGGCAAGTCACTTGACCCTCATTGCCCTGCAAAAAAAAAGACAGAAACAGGGAGGTTTGAAGACAGAGCCACTTATTTGGAACTTGCTGAGGAGGGTGATTAATGGTTCTATGTTAGCCTGGAAAAGGCTGGTGGAACACCCCAGGGCTCTGCTCTTGCCCAGGTTTTAGTCACCATTTTTATTAGTGACAAAGAGAATATGGATCAGATTTCCAGATAGCACGAAAGTGTAAGAGGCAGCTAAAACATTCGATGACGGAATTAAAATCTAAAAGAAGATTCTTGAAAGATTGAACACCCATTCCTGCTCCTATTGCTCCCATCAGCACCTCCCATTGAATATTGGGGTGTGGAGGGGCACTCGGGCTCATTCCATTTGTTTGTGTGTGCCTCTCATCTTTGTCCAGGGCAGACAGACTGATGTACAATTTTCCCTTCCACATTTCAGGGCTTAGGGGCATGGCGCTAGCCCCCTGTGATTTGGAAAATCTGCATAAAATTTTTTGGCCCTCCCTTCATACCAGAGAAGAAGTCTGAATTTTTTCTTTTTCTTTTATGGAGTGTTTACAGTACCTTATTGTAAAATTTGGGTTAAGTATTTGGTCACAGGCTCTGTGTCATCTGTGGCTTCCATAAAACTCCCCAAATATTCCCATTTCATTTCTTATGCTGCCTGGAGATATATCCAAGCCAGGAAGGGGAAAGTGGATGTGGAAGGGATAATTGTATGCAAACTGGACCAGGGCTTCTGCCAGAGAGAGCTCCCAAAGCAATGGAAGGCCTCTGGATATCTGTAGTGGCCATCCCTCGTGCCTAGAATTTGCTCTCTCCTCCCCTCTGCCTTCTGGCTTCTCTGATTCCCTTCAAGTCTCAGCTAAAATGCCACTCTAGAGGAAGCTTTTCCTCATCTTCCCTAATGCTATGTGTGATTATCTCCCATTTATCCTGTGTGTATCTTGTTAGTACTTAATTGTTTGCATGTTGTCTCCCCTGTTACACTGTGTACTTCTTGAGAGCAGACCGTATTTTGCCTTTCCTTGTATCCCTAGTACTTTGCACAGTGCCTAGAACATAGTAGGTGCTTAAGAAATGCTTATTAACATACTGCACATGGTGTAGGCTTTTGCCTTAAGGAGAAGGTGATGTGAGAGGTCCCTTGGGGACTCTTACGGGAAGAAACTTCACCCAGTAGGCAAAGGAGAGGGAGCCAGTCAAGGCACGGGGGCGGGAGATTCATGATGCAAAAGAAAGGGAAATGGATGGAGCAAGATTCTTGATGAGGTAAGAAGTGATGGGATCAAGGGCTTGGCTTTGGCAAAGAGGAGGTACATTTCTTCCCCTAAGCTGGTGGATACAGAACACTGGGCCTGGAGTCAGGGAGATCTGAGTTCAAATCCTGCCTTAGTAGCTTACTCTGGGCTTAACCTCAATTTACTTCAGTTTCTCTAGCTGGGGATAATGATAGCACCTAACTCCCAAGGTTGTTGTGAAGATCCAGTGAGATATTTGTAAAAGGGCTTAACACAGTGCCTGACACAGAATAGGCACTATGAAAATGCTTATTCCCTTTTCCCCATCCTCTAAGATAATAAAGAAGATGGGTAAAGATGCTGGGGAATTTGGAAGCAAGAGGAGGGAAGCTTCATTTGAAAGTATTCAATAGCCCAAGTTGATTCTCCTGTTTCCCAAATTAGACTTTGCAAGCCTACTAGAGATTGGGGAAGAGAGGGTCAAGCAGAGAAGCTCTCTCTATTCAACCTTCTTCACTCACTTTTCTTCTCTGACTCTCCAGGCCCTTGTCTCACTCACTGTCATTGTTTTGGGGAGCTTGCTTCATTTCAGGGTAACTTCCTTGGAGATGGCTGGGCACATACTGAGGCTTCAGGGCCACCCAGCAGAGGCTCAGTACTCATCCAGCAAACATTTGTCTTTATTTGCTGCCTTTGTTTTTACATCACAGTCCTTTCTGAATATATCGAGATCAAGCACACACACACACACACACACACACACACACACACACACACACCTCCTTGTAAGGAAGAAAAACAATTAGAAAAACCAAATGATATCATGAGCCCCAACCTGACAATGTATGCAGTATTCGGCCCCTGTGGTCCTTCAGCTCTCTCCCAAGAGGAGTGAGGTTTGTTTTGTTGTTACTTCCCTGGGACCAAGGGTATCAAGAAGCATTTTAAGCACCTACTGTGTGCTAGGCACAAGGCATACAGAGAGACAAATGCAACAAGTCTTGTCCTCTAGGAGCTTACACTCTCCTGGAGATAGAAGGAAGTTCAAAGGTCATCCTGGCTTCCATTCCCTTTCCTTGGCTCCCCCTCCCCAGAAGGGCAGGTCCCAGCCTCCTTAGGGAGCACAGCAGCCTTGGCCTGGAGGAGATAGAGCCCTGGCACCTCCCATAGCCTCAGGGTCAGCCTCCAGGCTGTGCTAGGGACTTCTGCCCTTTGTTTTGCGGTTACCAAAGCAAAGGCCTCACCACACTTAACTACTGAAACCAGGGTGGGAGGAGAGGGGAAATGTCCCCTCCTCTCCTTCCTTCTTGTGGTGACCCGAATGTTTGTGGGGAAGGGGGGAGGGGCCGGGATCGCATTGTTTGCTACCAGAGGCTGCAGGGCAACAAGGTGGCACAGTGGATAGAGTTCTGCCCCTGAAGCCTCATCTTTGTGAATTCCAATCTGGCCTCAGACACTTCCTAGCTGTGTGACCCTGGGCAAGTCATTTAATCATTTAATCCTCCTTGCCTCAGTTTCCTCATCAGTAAAATGAGCTGGAAAAGGAAATGGCAAACTACTCCAGTATCTTTGCCAAGAAAACCCCAATGGAGTAACAAAGAGTTGGACAGGATTGAAGAGGAAAAAAAGAGGTTGTGTGCTAAGGAGGGGAAGGGGAACACATGGGGACATTAGGAATTCAGCCAAAGGATCCACCAACAAAGATTCCATGCACACAAGTGAGTGTCCTCGCCCTTCCTTCTGCAGCCAAAGTCAGTGGGAAGCCCAGACATCTCCTTCCCTCCCTTAATCCCATAGTCACTGATGTGCATCAATTCTGGCCTCACTGAGCTGCTAGACCATACAATGGAGACCTAGGAGCCTTGTAAAATGCAAATATCGGGAGATTTTAACGGCTCCAACTTGGCATGTATTTGAGTGGAAAGAAGACTGGACTAGGAGGAGGGGTCGGAGGGGAGTCAGGAGATTGGGACTCCAGTCCAGGCTCTTCCCTCAATGCTGTGTGACTCTGGGTATGGGTCACAACCCTCTCTGAGCCTGTTTCCCTATCAGTAAAAGGAGGGAGTGGATTAGAGGATTTGGGGGATCCTGTCCAGCATTGACATTTTATGTTCTCTCTTCTAAAGTCCCTGCCAGATCTGACATTTTCTGCTCTTGTCCAATGTGCCCATGACATCAAGCCGGGATAGCTAACAGACACACAGGCAGGATCCAAAAGAACTGAAGTTAATGAGGTGGAGATGGTTAGGGATAAATGTGCAAGTCGTGCACTTGGCTATAGCAAGCAAACGTGTAACCAGTGCAAGAGCAGGGAGGGGGCATGGTTAGATGGCAGTGGTGCTGAAAAAGATCTGGTTGTTTTAGTGAACTGGAAGCTCAATATGGGTTGATCTAGTGCCCTAGTCTTGGGCCTCAGTGGAGCTTATTCTGGAGTTTGCATTAGGCTTGATGTCAGGACAGACTTCCTAACTGTGAGGGGAACAGGCTACCTGGTTGCCCTTCCTTGGAGGTCTTCAAGCAGACACTGGATGCCCACTTGTTGGGCAGGTTCTAATGGGGATTTCTTTGGTGTGGGTGTTGGCCTGGATGACTGCTGGGTGGGGTCCCTTCCTTCTCACAGTTTTGATTCTAGGTTCTAAGGTCCTTTCCAGCTCTGACAGTCTATGACCTGTGTTCTAGGCTTCCTTCCATTTCTAATATTTGATGTCACAGCTCTGAAATCCTATGATCTCCATGTTCTAAGGACCCTTCGAGCACTAGCATTTTATTTTTAAGGTCCTTTCTAGCTTTGATATTCCATGTTCTAAATTTCCTTCTAGCTCTGGTATTTTATGGTCTACGTATGTTCTAAGGTCCCCTTTGGCTCGGACTTTCTATCTACCAAGGTCTTTCCCATCTGTGACTTTCCACCTTTTGAGGTCCTTCCCAGCTGACACTCTATGTTCTGTGTCCTAAGTAAAGCCCTGTCTGGCTCACACCTTCTGATTTCTAAGGTCCCTTCTGGCTCTGACATCCTTCTGCTCTCTGATTTAAATTCTAACAGCTGGTGCCATAGGCTTTGAATTTCACTTGCCATGGGGTAATTTTTTAAGGATGGTTGTTAGGGAGCTGACAAGTTGAAGGCTTCAGTGACAAGCTCCCTTGGGGAGGCAGATGGCCCGTAGTGGTGAGCACCACTTGACTTGCCAGCTGCCCTGGGGAGGTGCTGGGCCGACCGATGTTCTGCAGGAACAAGGTAGCCCCAATTGGCTTTTGGGTTGGGCTCTTGGTTTCACCTCTTGGGCCACATGTGTCAGCCAGCTAAGAAATGACACTATTCAGGGGCAGCTAGGTGGCACAGTGGATAAAGCACCAGCCCTGGATTCAGGAGGACCTGAGTTTAAATCCGGCCTCAGACACTTGACACTTACTAGCTGTGTGACCCTGGGCAAGTCACTTAACCCTTGTTGCCCCACAAAAAAAAAGAATTGACACAATTCTAGGAACTGGCTGGCCCCTGTGGTTATATGAGACTTGAGCAGACTGGCATGATGCCAGCCTGGGTCTGGAGTCTGAGGACTTACTTTTTGTGTGACTTTGGGAGAGTCATTTCCTTTCTCTGGGCTTCAGGTTCCTCCACTCTAAACTGGGGGATTGGACTGGATGCTTCCCAAGGTCCTGCCCAGCTTTCCATCTCTTGCTCCTATCATCATCACATCACATGATGTTTGAGCTACTCAGTGCCTTCATTGGGATTTAGCCCTGAGACTTCAGTGAGAGTGAGAACTGTTTTTATCAGGGTAAAAACCTAGTGGGAGGTGGGTGGTAGGGAGAGGGGCAGGGCTTGGCAGAACAGAGCAGAGAACAATCTAATCCTGAGTGGTACTCACTAGGGAGTGGCAGCTTTTGGGCTAGTGGAGGTGAGGTGGGGGGATAGTGGCCACAAGAAGGAGGAAAGATGCACCCTGGGGCAATGCACCATCAATGCAGTGCTACTTATAGCTCATGGGAGGCCTTTGGGACCTGGAAAGCCCTTTGGACACTACCCAGTCCCATTGCCTCAGAGAGGACAAAGGGACTTATTCCAGCTCACTGGGATGGGAAGGGGCAGAGCCAAGACCCAAACTCAGGCCCTCTAGCACCCAACCTCATGGGTTCCCCTTAGAAGACAAGAGGATACAGACTGTACCTTCTTCCCCTCCCCTGGTCCCCAGTCTATGGCACCAGGCTCTGGCTTGCCTTTCCAGTGTGGGAGCTGGGGGGGTCTCTAAGCATCGATACACTTTGCAGGTGGGTGGGGACCTAGTCACCCAGAGCTGCTATAGGTGCTGGCAGAACACTTCCTGAGACTGCCCTTCTGAGGAGGTGCTTCAAATACCCCCTAGTACCATAGAGAGAAACAGTGTCATGGAAAGCGTGCTGGGTTTGAATCCTGCCTTGGCCGCTTAAGAGCCATGTGACCCTGGGCTTATGTGGACAAGGAGGATGAACAGACCCAGTTGTGGGATTCAAATGAGATCCCATATTGAGGATGAGAAGGGCCCAGAGCTGGCCTCTCGGCTAGCCTCCAATTAGCACAGGCTGGGAGGGAGTGGGGTCACCTTCCCATGGTCACATAGGTCAGGAGACCCCCATAATGTATAGAACAGACTGAGTGGGGACCCCTGTAATTTATGCACAAACACGGGCAAACCTTGAAATGTTTGGGGCCTGCCCACTATCTTGCCACCCCTGCCTCCACCATGCACAGACGCACACACCTGGCCCTGGAGCAGCCCTGATATGGCCTCAGTAGGCCTGGACTTGTTGTCCCTTGTCACCAAGGGCACAGCGGGCCATTTCTGAGCCAAGGGAGGCACTGCCAGGTATTTGTCCAGTTCAATACCCAGTCCCTTCAGTGTATTAAATCAAAACCAAAATAATTCCCTGTTGATATGGAAACAAGTCAAATTATTTTAAGAAAAAAAGCCAGTCCCTATTAAGTCTTGTTGTTATAGCAACAGGAATTATAAGAGTAACTTAACTGAGGAGGCCACTTGGGGGTGGATGGGGGGAGTGGAGGTTGACCCGAGAGCTTTGAGAGTCCAGAAAAACAAACTGAGCTCACCCCCGCCCCCTTTCTGCAAGCCCAGAGTACAAGGCCCCTGGGAAGCAAGAGGTGGGGGAAGGAGGAGGCAGGGGCAGCCTGTGTCAGCTGCGGGTATGCTCTGCCCTCATCACTGCTGGTACAGGCCTCAAGGGAGGACCTCCAAGCTTGGCTGTGGGGATGCCCACATGGGGGTCCTCCTGGGCCTATGTCTGGCTCTGGCTTCTCTGCCACACTCCTGCCAGGACCAGGCAAGTCCAACTTCTGTGCCCCCCTCTAGTGACTAGGGAGCCTTGAGCACTATGAGGGCCAGAGGTGGGAGAGCAAAGCTTGGCAAGTCTGAGGGCCACTCTTGAGGGTTCTTCTTCCATCATGGGCACGGGTCGAGGAATCGCTGTACGGTGTTCTGGGTGTTTCTTCTCGTTCCTTGAAATGCATTATCTCTTTTGTCAAAAACAAACCAATAAAATCCCACAACACCCACATGAACATGCAATGAAGGTGCTCGATGCTGGCTTTTATGCCTTTTCTTTCTATTTCTTACCAAACTGTCCTTTGTCCTCCTGGGCTCCTTTGCTTTATCTGTGTCCAGGTCATGCCCAGGACATGGGAGTGTCCCTCAGGACTCTGTCCAGGGCCCTCTGCTCTTCTCCCCTGGATTGAATGACCATCTATCTCTATGTTGAGGGTTCTCAGATCTCCCTTTCCCACCCCAACCTCTCTGTTCACTTCCCTCCAATTTCCCATCTCCAGCGGCCTCTCAGACATCTCTGTGACTGTCAAGGGCAACACCATGCTCCCAGTCCGTCAGGTTCACAACCTAAGTGGCATCTTCAACTCCTCACTCTCACCCCCCATCATGTCCAGTAGGTTGCCAGTGCCTGTTGATTCTACCTTCCCAACATGTCTCTAATATGCCCTCTTCTCTCCTCTGACCCTGCCCCCACCCTGGCACAGGCCCTCATCTCCTCACACCCGGACCACTGGTAGTCGCTGCTGCGGGGCTCTGCCTGCCTCGGGCCTCTCCCCACTCCAGGCCAAGCTCTGTTCAGCCGCCAAAGTGGTTTCCTAAAATTCAGGGCTGATCTTATCACCCCACCCACTCAATAGACTCCACTGGCTCCCCATCACCATGTCACCATCCTGCGTCAGACACCTCCTAGCTGTGTGATCTGCGGCAAGTCACTTAACCTCTATTTGCCTCAGTTTCCTCAACTGTGAAATGGGGATAAAAACAGCACCTACCTTGCAGGCTTGTTGTGAGGTTCAATGAGAAAATATTTGTAAGGCCCTTAGACCATAGCAGGTAGTGTATAAAAGCTTATTCCCCTTCCCATCATCCCCAGGACCAAATGCAAAAGCCTCATCACCTTCCCAGTCTTCTGCCCCCTGATTCTCTGACACATATTCATACTACTCTTCTCTTTGCTCCATGACTCTGGCCTCTTGGCTGTTCCAGGAATAAGACCCTGCCATTCTCTCTAGCTGTCCCATGTGCCCGGACTGCTCTCCCTCCTGTGCTCTGCCTACTGGCCTCCCTGGCTTCTTTTAAGTCTCCACTAAAATCACCCTTCTCCAAGAAGCCTTTTCCAGCCCCCCTTCACTCCAGGGCCTTCCCTCTGGTCATTATTTCCCATTTATCCTGAACTAGCTTGTTGGCACCTATTTGTTTGTATGTTGTCTCTCCCATTAGGTTGTAAGCTCCTTGAGGGCAGGAACTGTCTTTGACCTCTTTCTGGATCTTCAGTGCCTAGCACAGCACCCAGTAGGTGCTTAATAAATGTTTATTGACTGCCTGAAAAGCAAACATCTATCTATTTATTTATTTATCTATTCATTCATTCACTTATTTATTTATTTATCCATTTATTTGTTTATTTGCTCATTCATTCATCTATTTATTTACTTATTTATCTATCTACTTATTCATTCATTCACTTATTTATTTGTCCATTTACTTGTTTATTTGCTCATTCATTTATTCATTCATTCATTTGTTTACTTATCTATCTACTTACTCATTCATTCATTCATTCATGTTTATTTGTTTGTTTCTTTGTTTGTTTTGTGGGGCAACAAGGGTTAAGTGACTTGCCCAGGGTCACACCGCTAGTAAGTGTCAAGTATCTGAGGCTGGATTTGAACTCAGGTCCTCCTGAATCCAGAGCTGGTGCTCTATCCACTGCAGCGCCACCTAGCTGCCCCCCCAAAGCAAACATTTATTAAGTGCTTATCATTTCCCAGGCTCAGTGCTGGGCCCCAGGGATGCAAAGAAAAATAATAACCAGTCTCTGTCCTTGAGAGTTGATGGCTCCTGATAGCCTAGCTCTTAGGTCTCATGTTCTAGCAGCTCTGAAATTCAAGTTCTAAGGGGCCTCTCACTTCAGATGTTCTGTGTTCTATGTTCTAGAGGCAGCTAGGTGGTACCATGGTTCCTGGAGATGGCCAGACCTGAATTCAAGCTCCCCCCCAGCTGTGTGACCCTGACCAAGTCACTTAACCACTGCCTGCCTCAGTTTCCTTACCTGTAAAATGAGGATAATAAAAGCACCTGCTTCCCAGCGTTGTTGTGAGGATGAAATGAGCTAACTGTAGAACGCTTAGCACAGTGCCTGACACACACATGGTAGATGCTACACAAATGTTTATTCCCTTCCCCCTCCCCTTCCAGGCTCCCTTTCAGCTCTGATACTATGTTCCAAAGACCCTTACAGACCTGATGTTCTATGTTCTAAGGCCTGTTCTAGGTCTAACATAATCTGTTCCCTGTTCTAACCTTTCAGTTCTAATATTCTGTGATCCATATTCTTTTTTTTTTTTTTTAGTGAGGCAATTGGGGTTAAGTGACTTGCCCAGGGTCACACACCTAGTAAGTGTTAAGTGTCTGAGTCCGGATTTGAACTCAGGTCCTCCTGACTCCAGGGCCGGTGCTCTATCCTTCGCGCCACCTAGCTGCTCCTGTGATCCATATTCTAAGGCCCCTTCCAGACCTGTCATTGCCCATTCCATGATTTAAGGTACCTTCTGTCTCTGACATTCAGCAGTTCTGAGTAATATGTCCTTATTCCAAGGCAGCCCCTTCCTGCCCTGAGTGAGCTGGGTAGTGTAATCGGTGAGCTGGTCTGGAGAGGGGAGCCGGAGGTCCGCCGGTCACTTCCTCTCGTTGGATTTCCAGGAGGCTTGGCCTTGCTCAGTTTTTAAGTGGCCTTCCTGTGTCTAGACCGTCCCTGAAAGTGTCTCTCTTTGGAAGCCCTCTCAGCCTCCTAAGACTTCTAGACTCAGTGGTGGGGAGATATGGAAGTCTGCATTTGCCTCTGGGGCAGTTAATTGTATGACCCCCCCCCCACCCAGGTACAATTAGCCGGTAATGCCGAGGAATTGGAGTCTCCAACCTTAATTACCAGCAGATCACATTTCCTGACCACCCATGGCTGCTTGACTCACTTCTCTGGCCCTTCCATGTTTGGAGTGTTTGGAGGGAGCCAACAAGCTTGCTGCTTATCCCAGGAGGCTGAGGGTGGCTTAAAGGTGGCTGCTGAGAAAGGCAAGAGTCAAAGTGACTTGGTGGAATGAATGTTGCAAGCATTCTCTGTCGTCTATGTGAAAGGCCTTCCCTGCTCTTACATTCCCTGGGTCTTTCCTTGAGACACCGCATTCCATATTCCAAGGGCCCTCCCTTCTCTGATAGTCTTTATTCTCTGTTTTCAGGCTTCTTCCAGCTCGAAAATTCACTGTTCTCTGTTCTAGGGGCTCTGACAGCTACATAGCAATCTATTTTCTAAAAGCTTTTCTAGCTCTGACATCCTATGTTCTATGCCTAGAACCCAGTCAGAAGTCTCACCTCTGACATTAACTGTGGGGCTTTGGCAAAGTCACTTAAACTTTCTGAGCTTCAGAGACAGGGCTGTGCTGGAGCCGGCTTGCAGAAGCTCAGGAGAGGGCTAATTGGTTACTCCCCAGGGGGAGTATTCATACCCCAGAAATCAGCAAACACCATGAATTCCACTTGTTCTGGTGTTTTATTTATTATCTAGATTTAAGAAAATATCAGTGATGCAGATTAAACTGTTGTGAGCACTGGGAGATGGATGTTAAACATTTACCATCCCACCTCTGCTTAGGCTACTCTCCCCCGTCCAAATCCTGGGCAGTTTGGATCTCTGTGGGTAGGTGGGTGAAAAGAAGGAGTCACCACCCAAGAGTGGGTGGGGGAGTATAATAACCTCTTGACCTTCCTCTCTGGGGCAGCCTCAGGCTCAAATGAGGTAACCAAACCCTAAGTGTTTGGTAACTGGCAAAGGGGAGGGACCACAGCTCTGACACCTCCTGTGCTTGCAAGGGATCTGTTAACCCAGATAGAAGGTTCTGGGTTGGGGTTTTTTGAGGCAATGGAGTTAAGTGACTTCCCCAGGGTCACACAGCTAATAGGTGTCAGAGGTAAAATTTGAACTCATGGGGCAGCTAGGTGGCGCAGTGGATAGAGCACTGATCCTGGAGTCAGGAGGACCTGAGTTCAAATGCAGCCTCAGACATTTAACACTTACTAGTTGTGTGACCCTGAGCAAGTCACTTAACCCCAATTGCCTCACCAAAAAAAAAAAAAAAAATTGAACTCAGGTTGTCCTCCTGATTTCAGGGCTGGGGCTCTATCCACTGTGCCACCTAGATGCCCCTGATAGAAGTTTTTAATTCAAATGAGGTCACAGGACCTGGCACAACAGGAGTCCCCTGACAAAAAATCCCTGCAAGTTTAAATTCGGGCCCTTTCTCCTTCCCTACCTCTACCATACATAGGCGTCTCACATGTACCCCAGGTCATCTTTCTCCAAGGTCATCAGTTTGGGATATAGAAGATTACTGTCTCTACCCCCCCCCACCCCAGCTCCTGCCCTTGTTAACAAGTCTCCCCTGATACCAACAACCCTCATTCCACTTTGTGGCCCCTAACGGCCCCCCCACACACACCTGTAGCCTGAGGGAAGGGTTCTTCTCAGCTTGGAGCCAGCCCTATTGCAGCTGTTCTAACCAACCCCCCCACTACCCTCATCCTGAGGCTGGTGCCCTTCAGACTCTGAGCCTCCTCAACCCATAACTCGAGAGAGTTCTTGAGGCTGAGCAGCCTAGATATAATCATAGGGCTTCTCACTTCCTGTTTGCTAGATTTCTTCCTGTGAACCCCAATATCCTGGCTTGCTTTTCAAACAGCAGCTTTTTCTTGCTGACTCATGTGCAGCTGGTGACCCATTATGACCTTCACATCGTTTTCTAATACACACACACACACACACACACACACACACACACACACACACAGTAGAAACTATAGGAGTGGGAGCAGCTAGGTGGCACAGTGAATAGAGCACCGGCCCTGGATTCAGGAGGACCTGAGTTCAAATCCAGCCTCAGATACTTGACACTTACTAGCTGTGTGACCCTGGGCAAGTCACTTAACCCTCACTGCCCCGCAAAAAAAGAAAGAAAGAAACTATAGGAGTAACTGTGTGTGTGCGCATATATATATATATATATATGTATATATGCACAGTTTCTCTCTCTCTATATGTGTGTGTGTATGTGTGTGTGTATGTACATATGTATATATACCCAGAGTTACTTCTTTCTTTACTTCTAATAATAATAATAATAGTAACTTCCATTTCTCCAGGGATTTAAAGTTTGCAAGCCACTCTTTGTACATTCATTTGAGCCTCATACTAACTCTTTGAGGTCATGTTAATATCCTATTTAATAGGTGAAAAAACAGACTCATAGAGGTTAAAATTACTTTCCCATGGTCACACAGTTTCCAAGTGTCAGGGGAATGTGAACCTAGAACTTCTGATGTTCCAGGTGCCATGTTCTTTCCTTCTACAGTTGACCCAGACTCAGAATGGCACTACATGAAGAGTTAGTCAGGAGACCTGAATGCAAGTCCTTGTTCTTCTGCTTACTGTGATCTTATACAAATAATTTTCTTTCTCAGGGCCTCAGTTTCCAGTTTAGGAACATAAGAGATTTGGGCTGGATGATCCCTAAGGTTCTATGATTCTTACAGCCTCATTTTGAGTCCCAGATTTCTTGCTCTTAGGGGGTAAGACACTACCTCTCACTTGGAGCCTCAGTTTTCTCCCTTTTGCTCTTCCCTCTCTCCTTCCCTGCCTCCCACCAGCTACTCCTACGTTCCTCTTGGCTACTTAGGGTCGACAGCTATTCAAAATATGGTTTGCTCCCCAACTCAATATGTCTCTCTATTGCTAGACATTTCAGAGATAGCTAAGGCCAGTAAAAACATTTAATTAAGACATGATATAGCGTAAACAACAAGGAAAAGAACCAAATAGTAAAAAGATTTTCTGTACCCAGATGCAAGACAAAAGGGAGTTAAAATTTAATTCTACTCCAGTCCAGTACACACGAATAACTGGAAAATGTGTACTCAGCCTGAGAGGTGGACTTCTAGAAATGGTTGGGCTGTCCTCTTGGGGTCATTCTTGGGAGTCCTGGGTAGGCTGAAGAGTGGCTGACAATTTTCAGTCTGTGTGTGTGTGTGTGTGTGTGTGTGTGTGTGTGTCTGTGTGTCTGTGTGTCTCTCTGTATATGTCTCTTTCTGTTTCTGTGTGTGTGTCTCTGTGTCTCTATGTGTGTATATGTCTCTGTCTCTGCGCCTCTGTGTGTATGTCTGTCTCTGTCTTTGTGTCTCTGTGTCCCTCTGTCTCTGTCTCTCTGTATCTATGTCTCTCTGTCTCTCTGTCTCCCACCCTCCAGAGCCACACCCCTTGATTTGTTCCGATCTTCTTGCCCCTCACTGCCTCTGTTCTTTTAACCTGCTGCCTTCTTGGGCCTCCTTCCCTGGTGGCATCACCCTGCTAGGCCTCACAAACAGCCCAAGAGTTGGAAATGGATGTTCTTTACATGGAGAAAGGGGCGAGCAGTGCCTACGCTCCAGCCTCCCACGGCTTTTCCAAGGGAGGCACTTTGTGAACCCAAAGGCACTAGAGAACTGGCAGTTACCGCCATTACTGGAGAACTCCGGCTGCTTGCCAGGGCTGAAGGTGTCTCTTTCCCAATACGGGGCTCTGGTCTCTGCAGGACCCCAGTGTCTGACTCAGCTTCTCTCCACCAGCATGGCAAGTGGGGAAGCCATCCTGTCCAGCCTCTTCATCTGACAGAGAAGGAAGCTGATGTCCAGGGAGAAGAATGGACTTGACCAAGGTCACATGATCTTTCAGTAGCAAGGAATGCTTTTTGGGGACAGGTGTGTGTGTGTGTGTGTGTGTGTGTGTATGTGTGTGTGAAATTCAGAGTCAATGAAAGGCTGAGGTTTCCTGGGCTCACCCCAGGCCCACCTGAATTCAAATCTGCCCTATCCCACCCAGTGTTCCCTCAATGCTTGTTGTCATTGTTCAATCGTTAGGTGGGCTCAGATTCTTCGTGACCCAATACTGGCCATGGGGTTTTCTTGCCAAAGATACCGGAGTGATTCACCATTTCCTTCTCCAGCAGACTAAGGCAAACAGAGGTGAAGTGACCTGTCCAGGGTCACACAGCTAGCAAGTGTTTGATGCTGGATTTCTACTTGGGTCTTCCTGACTCTAGGCCCAGTGCTCTATCCACTGTGCCACCTAGTTGCCCCCAAGCTCTCACTCAGTGCAAACACTGTGGCCTCTAGGGTAATAGGATGGTGGATGGTTCAGAGGAGGGAGGAATGAAGACCAGCAGGGTAGCAGCACTAACTGAATCCCAAACATGTGCCCCAAGGCCTGCTCCTTAAATTCGGTATCCTCTTGACCTCCAGCTAGCACTTCCTGCATCCTGTGTAGACTGGGAGATGCTAGATGGCTCTGATAGGAAGTCTGAATGCTCTCCAGGAGTTCCAGATGCTTGGGTTACAGGGAAGCTTGCTCCAGACAAAGGGATCGAGGCCAGGAGGAAACAGCTTCCTGCCTACTGAGGAAAGTCTAGATTCCTTAGGGGGAGGACAGGGGCATCTAACTCCAGGGACTTGTGGCCCGCAGTGTAGAGAAGCCCCTGGCTTCCTGTTTGCTCAGCTAGGTCCCAGGCCCAGGTCTCTGCAGCATGCACGAGGCCCAGCCCCTCCTGGTTTGGAACCGATGTATCGAGCCAAAACAGGCCCCAGATGGAAGGGCTGGCTCCCACCCAAGGCCACTTGCCCTGCACTAGTTTTCCCCAAAAGTCAGAGCCAAGATGGTGTCCCAGGGCAGCTGGGCATGAGGAGAAGGGGCCTGTCCTGGCTTCATCAACCCCTCATAGGGAGAGGCCCTGGCCAACACAACTGCCAGATGGCTTATTCTCACTTGAGAAATCAGACGGGGTCAGAGATGGGGAGTAGGTGGGGTGAGGGGCTGGCAGACGGAGTCCTAACAGGACACAGGAGCAGGCGGAGAACAGAAATCTGGGTCTCAGATGACAAGAGTCAAGAGTGGGTGAAAAAAAAAGTCTCTTTTCTTCTGACTCAGCCACTGATCTTCATTGCAATTGACAAAAAGCCCCAGAACAATGCTGAGATAGCCTCAAGCTTTTTGGACCAGCCCATTGGGGCTGCCCTACCTCAAGAGAGCAGGCCATTAGGGTCTAGGCACAAAGCAGCATGAAATCAGGGAGGCTGAGCTGAGATTCAAATCCAGGTACTTGAATACCAGACCCAATCCTCTTTGCAGTGTACCATACTGGCTACCTTTGTTTCCTAGCATTGTCTGCCACCAGTCACTGAAGGCTTTTCCACATTTGACTTTAGACTTAGAATGAGGCTGAGTATAAGCTTGTTGGACTTGGATTCCCATGCTTAGACTTATTCCTTAATTACCAGCCTTCTTAGCTGCTTCCCTGTGGCATCTGGCTTCTTTTCAAAACAGTCCCCATTCCACAGTTTGAAGTGGTGGTCTCCTTTACAACAGAATAGCAAATGGAAATGGCTTTTAGCTGGTGCCACCAAGGGACCCAAAGGGCCAGGTTTCCTCCATGTAGAGCCTTCCCAGAATGCCTCTGTGTGACAGAGCCCAAGGGGACCATTCTTGAAGCCTGGACTCCTCTCTGGAACCACCCTCTGACAAGGTCTGTGGAAGCTCCTCCTGACTTTCCTTCCTTCCTTCTTGGCTGATATTAGGACAGCTTCCTCAGCCTGCCTCTTCTCATCACTGCTTCTGTTCCTCATAACGTGTGAAGTTCATATGTGCTTTGTTTTGCAGGGCAATGAGGGTTAAGTGACTTGCCCAGGGTCACATAGCTAGGTAGTGTCAAGTGTCTGAGGCCGGATTTGAACTCAGGTCCTCCTGAATCCAGGGTTGGTGCTTTATCCACTGTGCCACCTAGCTGCCCCTATATGTGCTTTGTAATGCATTGGTAGCCATTGATTTTGCCCCTTCTCTGCCAGGGATGGGGTAAGGATACCTATAATATCTCCTTCTGGTAGTATCTATCATATTTACAAATGGTAGTTAAAAGCCTCAAATGAGATAGTAGGAATGTGCTATATATACATATATCCCCTCATGCCTGCCCTACCTACCTCAAAGAATTGGTTTTGCTGATTAATTTGCTTAGAATATTCTAGAGGTGGAGTGACTGGGCCATGGTCACACAGCTGCTCAGTATCAGAGGGATAGGATTGAAACCTAGCCAGACTCTCCTGACTCCAAAGCTTCAATGAAAAGAACACACTGTATTTGGAGTCAGAAGAGTCCTGGGTTCAAATATTCCCTCCAACATTTACTAGGGCTATGGCCTGAGCAAGAGATGTCACCTTTCTGAGTTGCCTCCTTTGTAAAATGGGAGTAATAGTACCTGTAGTAGGAAAGTTATTGTGGGACTCCAAGTGCTTTGCTCATTTTAAATCGCCAGCAGTTATTATCTACAAAGTGTCACACGAATATAAACCCTGGGGAAAAATCGCAGATTGCTCTGCAAACGTGGGTTGTATCAGAATGCTCAGCTAACTAAAACACTGCGCTAACCAGGTTAACTCCCAGCTTGGTGTTGCACAGCACCACCTAGTGGCCATAACACCTCTTTTGCATCCCAGCCACCCACCCTACACTGTAGTGGATTCCTCAGGGGGCCTGAATGAATTAATTTGTTTTGATCTAACCCTAACTTCTCCCTGCCTGAGCTCCAGGGAGGACTTTGCAAAAGGTTGAGGGCCTGGTTACAAAAACTAAGCAACCAGAGAAAGTAGAGGTGAACATTCAAAGAGAACTTTTCTGGCATTAGCACCTCTCATCAGCCTTCCTAGGCCCAAAGTCCTCTTCTAGATGATGCCCTCACTAGGTAGCCCTTTGAAGCCAGAGCTCTGGTGACTGCCACCTCCCCACCATGCCTCCTGTCTGACACTCAGCACAGCTACTCCCTATTACTTTGAGAACCATTGACTGTCAAAGCTAGAAAGTGTAGAAATTGAGACCCAGAGGAAGAGACTTTGGATCATATGATGTCTGAGCAGAAAGGGCCCTAAGAAACCATTTAGTCCAACCCCCTTATTTTACCAAAGAGTAAACTGAGGCCCACAGAAGGAAATATGAAGTTCACACGATGAGTTGGGAGCAGAACTAAGATGACCCTCTGGCTCCCAATTCAGGAGGTGCCCTTAAAAGTGCAAAATGGAAATCCCAGGTCCAAGGCATTAATTGCATTTCCATTCAAGGGCATGAGGGAAGTAGAGACGTATGTTCTAGGAGACTAACTCGGTCCATCAGTCCTGAGAAGCAGGTGCTAAGTCAGCTACTCTTTCCCCCCAGTGAGAAACTAGGCACTTGCTGGAAATCAGGGACTTCTAGCCCTATCTCTACCTGGCAAATCTCCTTCCTTCAAAGCCAAGCTTTCTCCACAAAGCTTCTCCTGGTTGCACCCCATGCCCCAGACACCCAAGCAGGTGATTTTCCCCTTGTGTGAGGAAATGTGGGTATCAGCTATTTGTATTTCTCTTGCAAACTGAACACAGTTCAGCATGTCCTGCATTTTTCTGACTCACTACTAGACAATAAGCATTTTGATGCCAAAGACCATGTTGCCTTAAAAAAAGACTTTTAAAAATGATTTGTTATTCTGAACTCAGTATATTATTCTGAAGTTATAAGAGGCAGCTGGTCATGCAGTGGAAGGAGCTCTGGGCCTGGAGTCAGCAAGAGCTGAGTTCAAATCTAGCCTCAGACTCTTATTAACTGTGTGGCTCTGAGCAAGATACTTAATCTTTTTCTACCTCAGTTTCCTCAACTAAATGTTAAATGGAAATACTAATAGTACCTACTTCCCAGGGTGGTTGTGATGCTCAAATAAGATCATATTTGTAAAAAGCATTTAATACAGTGCCCAGAACATAGTAGGTACTCTATAAATGCTTATTTATTCCCTTCCCCTTTCCTCCTCCCCTTAATAAGCATGAACAATTATTTTCTTTCTTAACATCATTAAACATGAACAAAACCACCCACAGTCTCTCTGTTTATCTTACTGAATTTCTTCTGTGACTCTTGAAGACATGAAAGTTTTTAAAGGACTTCTCTTTTCTCTTAGTCAAAATATAAGCACATTACTCTCTTTTCAGTCAATGGTGTCAAACTCATAGAACTGACTTAGAAAACAATAAATTAACATTATCTATGTTGCATGGTATGTTTATTTATTTTGTTTAACATTTCTTAATTACATATTTAAAAAATTTTTTTAGTGAGGCAATTGGGGTTAAGTGACTTGCCCAGGGTCACACGGCTAGTAAGTGTTAAGTGTCTGAGGCCAGATTTGAACTCAGGTACTCCTGACTCCAGAGCCGGTGCTCTATTCACTGTGCCACCCAGCTGCTCCTCAATTACATCTTAATCTGGTTAGAGAACATTCCTGGTTTAAAAAGTTTGACACTTCTGGTTTAGGCCCTTCCAGTTATTTGCTTTTCTAGGTTTCTCCAAACCCCTGTATTTGCAATTCAAAGTTTCTATTCATCTCTAGTCCTCTTATTAGTAATGTTTTAAAGTTCTATTAAAGATCCTCTTTCACCTGTAGGATTATACTCAATCTTGCAAACTGTTCAGGTAAGCTGTTAGTGGTGGTAAATCTTTATCTTCCTTTTGAAATATCATGTTCCAAGATCTTCTCTTCTTGAAGTCGTTGCTGTCAAGTCATGTGATATTGACTGGCTTGTTGGTATTTTAATTGTTTCTTTCTGGCTGCTTATAGTATTTTTTTTCCTTTTAACTGGAAGCTATGACCTTTAGCTTTAACATTCCTGGAAATTTTCACCTGGAGTTTCCTTTTGGGAGGTGACTGCTATATTCTTCGTATTTCCCCTTTGCCCTCAAGTTCTATTATATTTGGACAGGTTTCATTTATGATTTTGTTAAATATAGTATCTTTTCCTTTCTGGTCATGGTTTTTGGGGATTTTTATGATTCTTAAATTATCACTCCTTGACTTATTTTCCAGGTCAGTTTAAAAATTTTTTTAAATTTTATTTAAATTTTTTTCTAATTACATATAAAGATACTTTTTTTGAGTTCCAAATTTTTCTTCCATCTTCCCTTCCCTCTCCTCTCCCAAGACCAGTCAACAATCTGATATAGGTTATACATTACAATCATGTTAAACATATTTCCGCATTAGTTATGTTGTAAGAGAAGGATCAGAACAAAAAGAAAAAATGCAAGAAAGAATAAACAAGGACAGTAACAAAAAAGCAACAACAAAAGTGAAAATAGTATGCTTCAATCTGCATTCAGATTCCACAGATTTTTTTTCTGGATATGGAGAACATTTTCCACTGTAAGTCTTTTGGCATTGTCTATCACAGTAGATCGGTTGTTTTTGATAGTATACATCTTAAATTTTCTCCTATTTTTTCAACCTTTGATTTTTTCCCCCTAAAATTTCTTGTTGTCTCATAGAGTCATTGAGTTGTCTTTGATCCATTCGAACTTTGAGGGACTCTTACTTGCATAAGGTTTTTTACCTTCTATTCTCAGTTCTTTATTCCCTTTCTAATTCTTTCCTCCGGAGCTCTAATTTCATCTATCATTTTATTTTTTTTTAAATCTCTTGCTTAATTTTTTCAGGTATTTTTGTAATCCTTGTTGCCTCAGGGGAAAAACTGGGATCAAAAACAGGGGAAGCTGAAGCAACTTTCATTTTCTGTGTTTACCTCATGGGCATCTCTTGTCCCATAATATTTCTGCATAATGTCCAGTAAATACCTCCTTGTGTTTATCTATATGTCCGTTCTCAGTTCCTAATGTGAGACCTGGGCCAGAGCTAGGCTAGTTCCCCTTCAGAACTCTTGGACAGGGGGCAGCTTAGGTGGCACAGTGTATAAAGCACCGGCCCTGGATTCAGGAGTTCAAATCTGGCTTCAGACACTTGACACTTACTAGCTGTATGACCCTGGGCAAGTCACTTAACCCTCATTGCCCTGCAAAAAAAGCCAAAATCCAAGCAAACAAACAAAAAACTCTTGGACAGGTTGGCCCTGGGATGAATCCTGCTAGTTCTGACCTCAGTGTCTTCCCCAGAATGAATCTGCTCAGAGCATAGGCAGGCTTCAGTGTCTCTGCTCAGGGGCACTACTTTAAGCCCCATTTCCTCCACTCCAGCCAGGCTCACCCTGGTCAGGGTGCTGCTGAGGGCTTCCTTTGCAGGCCCTTTCACCTGAGCTTAGGCCAGCTTTCCTGGGGAGAGCCTTCTTTGAACACATGCTCAAAAGCTGTCCTTTTGTGTCACCTCAGTCTTGTCAAAAGAGCTTACTGAAGGTTCTTTTGCAGTTTCTTGATCATGTTTCAATCTCATGCCCGTTTGAGATCATTGTTGGCTCCTCTATGGCCTTTCCCATTGGTGTGTTAACAGGAAGTCAGAAGCACACCTTTCCAAGGAACCCATATCTTCTTCATTTTTATAAAATCTAGACCATCACATGGAACTTTGTATGTAATAGAAACTCAGTATTTGAATAAATGTGTGAACAAATGAATGAACACATGGATGAATCAATGACTAGAAAGAAGGAGTCAGACTGTGATTCTGTGACTCCAACTCTATGCCCTTTTCATGACATCATCTGGCCTCCATTATATGTTTCTAGGAATAGGTTACACTGTATTCATGCTTACATGATAAGTGTACTTGTAACTATTGGAATGTTTCCTTATGCAAGGTAATAAATAATGAGCTGATCTTTGCTTATGAGACCCCCATTTTTATCCAGAAGTCCAGGACATTGATGCTATATGTAGCCACCCTCCCAAGCCCTGACTGGCCCATGTGGTCATAGACTAATTGACCTCTCCCATGGTAGGCTATTTTGCAGCACTTAGAGTGAGGAAGAGGACAGCTAGGTGGCACAGTGGATAGAGCACTGGCCCTAGAGTCAGGAGGACCTGAGTTCAAATCCAGCCTCAAACACTTAACACTTACTAGCTGTGTGACCCTAGGCAAGTCACTTAACCCCAATTGCCTCGCCAAAAAAAACTTAGAGTGAGAAAGGCATTAGGGAATGGGGTGAAGGCCTTCTAGTCAAAAATAGCTTCTTCCTCCCTCCTTCCCATCCCCTGCCAAAATGCCCCAAGTACTTTGTGGTCATTTCTCTAAGCAACTTAGCATGTTCTAGTTGAAATGAAGGTTATTTATGTATGTGGGTTTTCTTCCCTGCTAGGCTGTTAGCTCTGTGAGAGGCATTATTCTCTGTGCCCAGCTCATGGCTTGGCACATCACAGGTGCTGAATGTATTGGCACATGAAGGACTGAGAGCAGAACTATAACTACAGTGGGGCAACTGGGTCTGCACCCCAGGGCTGCTGAATTTAGAGGGCTCTTTGGCAACATTTGCATTCTACAGAACATAAAAACATAGAGCTTATCCCCTAGATGGCAAACTTGAGGGGGCTCTTCCCCCTCCCTGCCCGCCGTCCTAGAAGTGGCCTCACTACTTGCTAGCTGATGTTGTGGGACTCCTGTCTTCCCCTGCTCACCCCAGCTAAGGCTATGTTTTGTTTCACTTTTCCCAGGCCTGATGTTGGGTATTTGTCCTGGGTGGCAAAATTCCTAGTTATGGCTCAGAATGAGAGAATGAATGGGTGAGAGGATGAAAATGGGTGAGAGGATGAAAAAAAGAATGTTTCTTGTCTCCTTGTCACAACGAGGCTGCTGAAGCAGGCAGGGGATACTGAGGAAAGGGTCCTGGACCCTCTTGCTTTGGCTCTTCAGGACAAAGAGGCCAGGCCTCCTGAGTGCCCCCTGAGAAGCCTTGCAGGGAGGTTGCAGGGCAGACGCCAGAGCTTCCTGAAGTATTCCAGACGACCATGGCATCTGGCTCATCACGTGGCCTCCCCACATCCTTGGCTCAGCATTTCCAAGGCTCACTTGGTGCTCTTCTTCCCTAGCTGCCTCCAACTTGGGTCTTGAGAATAAGAAAACTGCTACCCACCCCAAGTCGCCATGGCAACAGCCAGTGAATGTGTTCCTCTCCTCCAGCCGGCCCCCAGGTGTGGAGGAGCTGCATCAGGAAGCTCAGCTTAATCTCCAGAGCTTGCTGCAAGGTACCACTGCAAGGGGAAGGGCTCTGGGGGGAGGGCCCTAAGGAGGGAGGAAGTGGAGGCAGCCAAAGGTTGCAGGTCATCGTTTGGATTTCGGCAGCCAGGCCACAGTTTCTGGAATTCCATGCCCCTGGTACTGTTGAGAGGTGGGGTTGGTATGCATGGTTCATCTTTCAGAAGTCTGGACAATTGGTGGCATTTTGCTCTGTCAGATACAGGGATGGGGCAAGGTGAGGGGTCTAGGAAGGCCTTCAGTGAAGGGTTGGGAGAATCCAGCTGAGATCATGGTCTGTATCCTTGGCTGTCCTCTCTCTCAGCCCTGCCCTCTTGCCCATACATCTCAGGGCCTGGCAGAGGGGCAGGGAGGAGGTCTCCCACTCTGTGCTTAGCTCTGCTGCCTTCTCCTGGGCCCCCCAGGCCCCAGGTTTCTGCCAAGCACCTGACACCCAACTCTGGCGCCTTCTTGGCACCCACTGGAGATGGGAACAGTGCTCATTACTGCTGCTTTCTCCCTTCTCCCCTCCTCTTCTGGGGTCCTTGTTGCTATGGCAACCCTGTCAGGAGTCCTTATTTTCCAAGGCACACCGCTGCCACCATCCTCATGGAGTGAGTGCTGCTATTCCAGGCGACCTAGGCCTAGGCCACAGGGCAGAAGGCAATGCGAGGAGGAGACGGGGCCTCTGCCCACTCCCAGCCCAAAGGGAACAACCTTGAGCTCATGCTGCAAACAAGGCTGTCACTTGCGGCTGCCGATTTTCCTTATTCCAACTTGGCCCCCAAAGACCTTCCGCCAGACACCCTGCTTTCCCCTCTTCTCCTGCACACTGCAAGCTCAGGAAGCAGGAACTATCACATCTGGCCTGGCTTTTCTTCTTGCTAGCCCTAATGGATGTTTCTCCATCGCCATCTGTGGGGGGCCTCACTTTTTCTTGTGTCCATTCTCTCCCTCCTTGGACCATCCATCCCTCTTCTTTCTTCCAGGACAAGCTGATCTCCCCTCCTCCAAGAAGCCTCTAGTGACCCCCCCACCCTGCTTTGTGTTTCATGCCTTACACACACACACACACACACACACACACACACACATCTGTGTGTATATGTAGACGTATCCTTAGACATGTATGGAGAGTCCCCGCTATGAGCCCTCTGCACCGCTGTCAGTGTTCCTGGCTTGCTTCAGTCAGTCATATGTGTCTGTCTTGTTCTCCCAACTAAACCGTAAGTTTTTCCAGGATGGGGACTGAGCATTCTACCTGTGTTTTTCCCCAAGTGTCAATAGTGGCACTTCACTGAGTCACGGTAAGTGTGCAATGAAGCTTTATTAAAGGGAGGAGAGGGTGGTGGAATAGATGTTAGATGTTCAGTATCTGGGCATCTCTCACAGGTGGAGAATGGAGAGTTAAGTTAGCCACTCCATCTGCCTCAAGGGGTGGCAACATGCATGACCTGGTTTAATCTGGAGGATGGCACAAGCCCATCCCTCCCTGAGTAGGATGGGGCTATACCCATGCAAGGCACCATAGAAAGAGCCTGTGACTTATAGTTGGTGGACCTGGGTTCAAATCCTGGCTCTGCTACTATACTACCTGTGCTATTTGGACTTAGGCCTTTCTTCTTTATGGGCCTCAGTTTCTTCCTCTAGAAAATGAGGGGTCTAGAGTAAATGAGGCAGCCAAGTGGCTCAGTGGATAGAGCTCTGGGCCTGGAAGCAGGAAGACCTAAGTTCAAATCTGACCTCAGGCACTCACTCCCTGAGGCTTCTCCAGGCTGGGGCACCCAGAGAAGCCATGGCCAGGACCCCCTTGGCGAAGCCATAAGTAGAGCCTGGTGACTGGACCTCTGCCCCAGGGTACCACACCTAGAGGCCACTGACAATATGCCCTACTTCACATCAATAGCTTGGAAACAAGCATTAGAACTGAACTGAATAGGAAACTCCCTGCTAGAAGGGGTCGGCCTCCCTCCCTTCCACACAGCAGCCTTGTCTATATCCTTAGAACAACCTCCCCTCCCTCAAACCAAGGGGAACCCTTGGGCCACTTCCACCAGGCCCCAGCTCAGCGGGGAGTCTAGAGGAAACAAGGAGGCCAAGCTGCCAAGTCAATGTTTAGGCCAGGTGATATGATACCCAAGTTCCTGTTGCCCACCTTCACTAAGTCAGGACCAGAAATTGGGTCATAGGCTCATAAATTGAGAGCTGGAAGTGACTTCATAGGTCATCTAGCCCAACCTCCCCGCCATTTTGTAGCTGAAGGAGCTAATGCTCCCCCCACCCCCCGCCAAGAGGGGCAGTGACTTTTCCAGGGTCCCACAACAAGACGTGACAGAACTGGGATACTTCCCACTGCCCATACTGACTCTGCTCTGCTCGTGCCCACGCCTTTTATTTTTCAGAAGAATATGAGGAACAATATTCGGAGGCCCGGATTTCTGGACAGACCTTCCGCACTCCCACCCCAGATGACCCCCTGGAGCCCGCTATCAGCCCAAGGCCACAGTCTGCCAAGCGCCTGGAGTTTGTGTTGATGGTGAGTTTCAGATTTCTTTCACTGGCAAGGGCCATGGTAGGCAGCCCCCCTCCCCAGCAGAGGCCCACTAATTATGGAAGCCCTTAGCCACCTCTGTTCTCCTGGCCTCCTGGAAAGGAGCTAAGCTTTCTAGAGGAAAGAGCTCTGGTAGGTATGTCCTCTGCTCCCATCCTTCTGTCCTCAGTTCAAGATGAGGCCTAGGCTCAGCCTTACAGGCCATGCCTGCTCTCAGGGCTGAGAACAGAGCTGAATGGCAAGGCATGTAGCTTGGATAGCCCCCAGTGAAAGGGCACTTGCTTATTGACAAGCATCATGGTGGTGGAGAGATATTGTGCAAGACTTGGTATCAAGAAGACCTGGGTTCAAATCCCACCTCAGACATTTACTAACTGTGTGATCCTGGGCAAGTCACTTCCCCTTTCTGGGCCTCAGAAATCCTAAAAAGGATTTTAGAGGGGCCTATCCTAAAACTAGGATCCTAGGATCCCATAATAATAATAATTAATAATCCCACCCTTCCTTTACTTTACTGGTTCCTCCTGGAAGCCTCACACTGGCTGCCCAAAAGACATCCTCTGGGGACTGGTTCCTCCTCCAGTCAGACCCACGGCCTTCCCATTATGCTCTTTCCATTGGACTTTTGCCTCATAGCCCACGAGCCAAAGAGGGAACGGAGACAAGACCACCACGCAGGGTGTGAGGCCCCCTGAGTCCTCCCTGAGCCTGCCTGCCTCTCCAGACAAGCAAAACACCTGGAGTAGACCCTTCCCACTGCCCATCCTGGAGGAGAAGAGGTGGCATCCATCGTGCTCCACCCAAGGCAGCATCGTGCCCATCAACATCTCTGGTAGAGTTTCCTGGGGCCCCTCTGCCCACTGCAATCCCTCCTTTCTGAGCACAGCTGAGTTGGCCCAGGAGGTGCACACGGTATTCCTTAGCACTCACAGCCAGGGGCCGAAGGGAGGCTAGGCTTCCATCCCAGCGGCCTGAATGCACTGCCCAACTGCTCCAGGTCAGCCAGTGGCCAAACGGCCAGAAGTTTGCTGCAGAAAAGCTCCCTAACAATTTAAGAAGCTGTGTCCTGCTTGGAGAATAGAGAGGAACTTCAAGTTAGTAAAATCTGGGGGAGGGGGTGGTTTCTTTCAATGAAAGTTGGGCAGCAGATCTCTCCTGCTGCTCTGGCCCTGGGAGAAGGATATTTGCCACTTAGTGATGGCCAAGGCCTAGCAAGTCTCTGGGCCACGGGCACTGGTAGGGTGGAGACAGGCCTTGGAGCCAGATGGCAGGTGCTGTGGCACAGAGTCCAATAGGGGAAATACTCTGACCCTTGAAGGCATCTCTCTTTCCCAGGCTGAACGTCCCTGGTTCCTTCAATCCACATGACCCCCTCACCTCTTTGGTCTCCCTCCTCTGAATGGACACTAATTTGTCAATGGTTTTCCTCCAATGTGGCCCCCAGAACTGTGGTGTGACTTCTCTGGACATGGACACTGGACCTCTCCTTGCAGCCTAAACTAATGGTGTTAGTTAGCCTTTTAGGCTGCCATATCATACCATGGCCTCAGTTTGAGTTTGCAGTCCACTAAGAAGCCAGGCTTTTTTTCACATGGCCTGGCATCTAGCCAAGCCTTCCCAATCCTGTACTTGAGGAGAAGATTTTTGACCCCGAGTGCAATAGGTTGCTTCAGGAGCCAAGATTTAACCCCTCACTAGAGGTCTTCAAGGCAAGGATGAAGGCTTGAAGGGGGTGGTAGCTTGAGGCCCCTTCCTAACCAGAGACCCTGTGATTCTGTGGAGTTTGGTAAAGTGATTCTCAAATGATTGCTCACATCTGCGGGCTGCTTGTGCGAAATAGAGAGTATGGATATCTCAAGGAGAATCCAAACAACCCGGCTTGATTGAGACGGACGAGGTAATGTTTACAGGCTTTCTTTCCAAACTGGGATCTTGCCATCTGTAATATTGTCCCTTGTTTTCTCCCACGGAGCCACATCATTCTGCTAATACGGTCTTGTCTCCAACATGTAGTCACTATTCTGAACAAGGCAGTCGGCATTTTCACTTGCCACCGTGGTTCTCCCAATGTTATGTTCGACTCATCTGGTTTTGTTTGGTGGAAGGTGAAGGTTAGGACATAAATTGAGAGTGGGGCTGCTAACCACTGCCCAATACAGCAAGCAATTCTTCATTTCACTGAATATAAAGATAGACTTGGGCTCCCAAAAATCTCCTTCAAAAGCATAATGTAGTCAGGCAGTAGGGTAGCAGGGAAGGAGCCAAAGGCTTTAGGAGTCTCCAAGGTCAGCGTTACCCACCAGCCAAGGAAGCCAGTGTCATCTTCAGCTACATCAAGAGACGGGGTGGGCAGCTAGCTGGCACAGTGGATAAAGCACTGGCCCTGGATTCAGGAGGACCTGAGTTCAAATCTGGCCTCAGACACTTGACACTTACTAGCTGAATGACCCTGGGCAAGTCACTTAACCTCAATTGCCTCACCAAAAAAAAAATTTAAGAGATGGGGTGGTGGGCAGCTGGCCTTCTGTTCTGTGCCCTGGTCAGCCACGTCTAGAGTACAGAGCTCAATTCTTGGGGCTGCAGTTTAGGAAACACAGTGATGAGCCAGAGAGAATACAGGGGAGTGGGAGCAGGATGGGGAAGAACCCTGAGTTCCCACTTTAAGAATATCTAGAGGGGGGCAGCTAGGAGGCGCAGAGGATAAAGCGCCGGTCCTGGATTCAGGAGGACCTAAGTTCAAATCCGGCCTCAGACACTTAACAATTACTAGCTGTGTGACCCTGGGCAAGTCACTTAACCCCAATTGCCTCACCAAAAAAAACTACAACAACAAAAAAAGAATATCTAGAGTTTGGGCAGCTAGGTGGCACCGTGGATAAAGCACCTACCCTGGATTCAGGAGGAACTGAATTCAAATCTGGCCTCAGACACTTGACACTTACTAGCTGTGTGATCCTGGGCAAGTCACTTAACCCTCATTGCTCAGCCCAAAAAAAAACCAAAAAAAGAATATCTAGAGTTGAAGGAACTGGGAAGGTTTAGCTGGGAGAAGAGAAGACTCAGGGCTGTTGGGTGAAAGAAGGAATGGATTTATTCTGTTTGACCTGAGAGAGCAGAACCATGAGCCATGGGGGGAAGTTTTAAGGAGACAAATTTCAGGTTGATATAATAGCTTGCTAGCAACTGGAGCTGTCTCAGAATGGGAGGTGATGATGGCTTCTCTCTCCTTAAAGGCCTTCAAGCAGAGGCCAGATGCCCACGTCAGATATGTTACAATGGAGATTCTTCTTCAGGTCCAGGTGACACTGGATAGCCTCAGAGATTCTAAGATTTGGAACCCATGCACTCACCAAACGTGTCTAGACTGGGCCCTTTGCCTTTATCCATTCTCACCATTAGTCCTAGGAGATGAGGATTGCTCACAGTTCTGCTGTCTTTCCATGATGTTCTCCTTTGCTTTGCATTGCATTACATTACATTTTAGGGGTCATTGTGTATTGTCCTGGCTCTCCTTAATTAAGGCCTTTCCAAATTTCCCTAAGTTCTTAAATTTCCTAGGGCATGATAATATTCCATTGTATTCATATACAGTTTGTTCAGCCATGCCCCAGTCACTGGGCAACTGCTTTGTTTCTAGTTCTTTGCGACCACAAAAGTGGTGCTATGTGTATTTCTACATATATGGGACTTTTACCTCTGTCTTCAGCATCCTTGTGGAGTGTACCTTGTAGTGGCATTGCTGGGTCAGAGGACATATACCATTCTATGATTTGGGGGATCTGATTCCAAATTGCTTTCCACAATAATTGGGCCAGTTCAGAGCCCCACCAATAGTGTATCAGCGTGCCTCTTTCCACAACCCCTCTAACATTTAATAGTTTTTTATGTAGTGATGATTCATTTCTATTTCTTCTTCTGAAAACTGCCTGTTCATATCCTTTAGTCACTTCTCTATCAGGCTAAAGACTCTTGTTCTTATACATTTGTATCAGTTCTCTATATATCTTAGATACCAAACCTTGATCAGCGATAATTGTTGCAAAGAGTTTTTCCTGATCAAAAGTTTCTCTTCTTGTTCTAGCTATATTCTAGCTGCAAAGTTTTTTTTTAACTTGACATGATCAAGTGTCTGTCTTGTCTCATGATCGCCTCTATTCTTTATTTAGTTAAGAATTCTTCTTCTAATTCCCCAGATACTTGTGCAAGGTAGCTTCTGCCATTCTCCTCTGATTATTTTATGATATAACCTTTTGTATTTAGGCTAAATACCCATCTGGAATTTAGTGTGGCACATGCCATGAAATGGTGGCATTAACTGAATTCCTCTCTAGTTTTCTTAGCAGTTCTTCTGTAGTCACAGGGTCTTGAGCTGGGTAGTTTGTTTTCTGGGTTTATGGAAAAATGGGTGTCACGTAAACAGTCACATCTTTTGTAATGTTTAAGCAGAACCAGATCATTTTAACCATTAGAGGTCAGGTACTGCTTGTTCTCATGATTTCTATTGAGATTCTTGGTCTTTGGACATTGCCTTCAGGTTTACAAGGAAAGTAAATTCACACAGGGATATCTTTTAGGATATCTTTTGCCTTTCAAGAGTCTTGGGAAATTATATATTCAATGAGTGGTCCTCCGTCCCAGGGGCACCTCTTCTAGAGATAGATCCTTCTTGACCACCTGATCCCCAAGTTTTGTTTTCCAGATGACTCATGCACTGGCCCTCACAGAGATGGTTTTGCCTGTGTATGTCTAGCACTGCCTTGAAGAATCACTGCTTGGGGCCTAAGTCTAGAGCAGGATAGAGCACTGCTATCATTCCTCTAATTATTTACTAATTTAGTAAACAGGTGTGCATGACCCAGTGCTAGGTGGTGAAAAATAAGACATGGTCTGGATCATAGTAGGGCAGATAAAAAATACACAGAGAACAATAACAATGTAGAATGGAGTAAGCATTGTGTGAGCAGTTACGAAGGGTGCTGAGGATTCAGGCCCGGGACAGGTCACCTCTGGCCCTTATGGGCAAGGCAGCATCTGAGCTGAGCCTTGAAGGATGGCTAGGGTTTCCACAGGCAGAAATGGAGGGGAGGGCACTCCAAGCAAAGGGACCTGAATAAGCAAGTGGGTGGGATCAGGAAAGCCCAATGCATTGGGGGGGAAAGGTGAATAGTGTAGGTTGGCTGAAGGCCGATTCCTGTAGGGCAGTGCTGGGAGGGAGAAATGCCAGGAAATGATATGATCCAAGCAGTGACTCAGTGAGATGGGTCTAGCAGTGTGGGCCTGGAGACAGAGGCCCCCAGCAAGAATGCTACTTCAGTAGTTCAGGAATGATGTGAGGAGGTCCTGGCCTAGAGGAAGTGGAGGTGAGAGACATCGAGGAGGAAACGTGGGTGGGGATTTGGCAACTATATAGATGGGAGTGGGAGGGAAGAATGCAAGATTCTTTGGAGCCATTGTGCCTCGTAATGGGGCACTCTAAAATCTAGGTGATTCAAGCTTGGTGGTTCTCAATGAGCAGCAAGAGGGTGAAGAAGCCTTAGGTACTAGGGACAGAAACAGTCACATAGTGGACTGTGGAGTCCAGGCTGGGCAAAGAGGCATGTAAAGCCACACAGAGTGACCCTGGACAAGTCACTTAACCCTCATTGCCCTGCCAAAAGAAAGCCACACAGAGGAGGTGAGGCTGGGAGACTAGAAACTAGAGGTTACAGTGATGGGGAAGAGTAGTGCATAGGGGAAGGTGGATCGTTCAGGGGCTGCAGCTGGAGTGTGGAAGCTTGGGAGAAAGAATGAAATGGAAGACTAGAACCAGCATGAGACAAGAGACTCCAGAAAGTTTCTGCAAAAGCTGAGCACTCCCCAGTTCCCCCCATTCCCTGACCATCCCCCCCACAAATTAACCCCCGAAGAGGATATGATCTCAGGCTATATTGAGCGAGGTATCATTTCTAGGCTGAGGGAGTAGATAATTCTGTGGTACCATGTCCTGGTCAGACCCCATATGGAATAGCATCCAAGTTCTGGATGACACACTTAGGAAGGCAACTGATGAGCATCCAGTGAGGGGCAACCAGGATGGTAAAGGGCCTAGAGATGATGCCATGGAAGCATTAATTGGAGGAACTGAGGGTGTTCAGCCTAGAGAATGAGGGAGGGAATCTTATCTGAAAAGTTATGTGGGGAAGAGAGATTAGACGTGTTCCCCTGGGCCTCTGAGGGAAGAACTAGGAGCAATGGGTGGGAGCTGCAAAGGGGCAGGAGGGAGAAGCGTCATCCCTAGTGATCGACCTGGGCCATCCCAAAGTGGCAAGCGATAGGGATCTCTCTTTCTCTCACTAACAGTGTTGGTGCAGAGTCTGGAGGGTCACTTGTTCACCACGTTGTGTCTTCGACCTCAAGAAGGAGCTGACCTAGATGGGCCTGTGATTCTCTGATCTAAGAAAGGCTCAATAGAAAAACCCCAGGGACCTCTTCTCTAGTCCATTCAAATGGAAGCCAGTAACTATTTGAATGCTTTTGATGCCAAAGAACTCTGTGTCCCCCAAAAGGACCCAGTTTCAGACAAGCCAAATGACAATGTTTAAAAGGGAGGTGGGAGGAAAGGGAGGCAGTCTTTAGCTATCCTTGAGCTGTTATTTTGGGAAGTAGCTGGAATCCAGCTTTTCAGCTATCAAAAGAGACTCCCTGCAGCCGAAGTTTGCTTAGCGAAGCAGCTTAGACCCTTGGGCATTGTCCTGGACTGTGTCAGATGAATTCTTCTTCATAGCTACAGAACTCTCCACAGTCCTGGGTATATCCCTCTAAATCAGCCACTTCAGTGAGTTTCATGCAGCAAGGTGTCCCTGTAAAATAACACGGCTGTCTTGTTTTTTCCATCCAACCCAACAGGACTGTGACATCCACATGAGCAGTTGGGAGACTCTTCTTTCTCCCAATAAGACAAAGCTAGGAGTACCAATTTGGACATGGCCTTCAGAGCCCTTCTGAATAATCGATTCCTTTCCAGACCCATAGATGGGCCAGTTAGAAGTCCCATTCCCCTAGGTTTGGGATGCCTGGGAGGTCAAATCTGCCTTCTTCTGGTAGGGTCTCTGGGTCACCTTTCTTGTTATCAAGACTCTGCCTTGATCTGTGTATCCTCCATGCCTAGCACATGGCAGGTGCTCCATAAAACCTTGTTGATTGGTTGCATAGAAGACAGTGAGCCTGGCTCTTTTCTTGAATCTCATCATCACATCTGTACTGATTGTCCTTCTCACTTGTTGTGGCTACTTGCTGTTGTATGTAGCTTGCAAGGTAAGTGTACAAGCCATTTTCTCCCTTTCCCTACCTTTTCCATTTCATTTGATTTGTAAGACATCAGGCAAACACATTCTTCCAAGTCATTGCTACTTGTTTCTTCTTGGTTCCAGGTGTCCACTGGGCCTGAATCCCTTTCTCTTCTGCATCTTCTTCTGCCCTCCAGCCCCCTGACATACATCTGAGTTCCCCTCTTCCTCTTTAGCCCTTCCTCGCCTTTGTTTTTACTTCTTCCTCCATTTTCTTATGGGCATTTCATCCTTCCTGATGACCAGGAGGGTCAGGAGGTATTCCTAAAACCCCTCAGTTCCTTTCTTTGGAGGGAGACCAGACTCCATGGTGAGCATACATAGCAGTTACTCAGCTGTGGCAGGATGAATATCACATTCTCCATCCAATACCCCTTCCCCTTCCTATGTGCTGGCAGTGAGGCCAAGCCCTCGGTCTTCTGTTGTTCTTGACCATAGTTCTTGTGACCCTGTCACACTGTTTCCCAACCAGAGTATCGGGATACTTGGTTTACTGCAAAGGGGTCTTGGATTTGTCAAATGCCCAGGTGTCTTTCTTCTCTTTTGCTAATGCAAAAATCCTGTTTCTTTCAAAGATTTTCATAATGTGGCCCCTTCATAAATCACTACTCCTCTAGTCCCTCTGCGATCATATAACACCAGCCTCCCTGATGTTCCCCACACAAAACACTCCAGTGACTATAGTCCCCTATGTCCCCAGTGAGGAAAGAGAGAGAATGCTAATTTTCCTGTTTTCTCCAAGACTCAGCTAAAATCCTGCCTTCAGTCAGAAGCCTTTCCCAGTCTTCCTCAATCTCTGTCTTCCCTCTGAGATTGCCTCCCATTTACTCTGTCTAGAACTTGCATGCTGTTTCCCCCTTTAGACTGGGAGCTCCTTGAGGACAGGGACTCACTTTTGTCTTCCTTTGTATCCCCAGAGCTTAGCACAATAACTGACACAGAGAATGCTTGTTGACTGACCAATGCTGGATGAAGGTAGTGATGACTGTCATGGATAGGGAGGAGGAAACAGAGGCCTGACTCCCTGAAAAGCAGTGAAGGAGAAGAAGACCATTCCCTTTGCTCAGGCCCAGACATTCTACTCACCAGCATTCATCAGCATGTCCCAGACTGAAACATTGAAAAATTCTACTCTAAGGTGACAGGAAATAGAGGTTACTCACTACATAGCAGTTAACATGAATAAAACCCTAACCATAGTGGTTTTAGAACAGAAATTCCAGCTGCCTTCTGGGGTAGGAGCAGCTTCCTTGATTTTTTGCTCTGTTGAAATTCACAGAGAAAGTGTGAGAAAATAGAAAGGAGTTAGGTTTTTCTTGCTTTACTTTCTGTACTCCATGTGTTCTCTTTACTCTTAAATAAATGCTTAATGCCAAAAACTGGTGCTGACGTTTCTAGCTTATAAGTAAACTTTAGCTAGTTCTCCCCCAACACTGGGGGTAGAAACAAGGTGACCACACATTAGATTTTTTTATTTTTTTATTTGTTGGTTTGTTTGGTTTTTGGGGTTTTTGTTTTATTTTTTTCTCGTATTTTTAAAATTTATTTTAGTTTTCAACATTTGTTTAGATAAGATTTCAAATTTCAAATTTTTCTCCCCCCCCCTCCCCTAGACAGCAGGTAATGTGATATAGGTTATATATATATAAAATAACATTAAACATATTTCTGCATTAGTCATGTTATATGAGAAGAATCAGAGTAAAAAGGAAAAACCTCAAAAAAGAAAAACAACAGCACCAAAAACAAAAGAAATAGTATGGTCCAATCAGCATCCATATTCCACAGTTCCTTTTTTTTCCTGGATTTGGAGAGCCTTTTCCATCATGAGTCCTTTGGGACTTTCTTGTACCGTCGGATTGGTGAGAAGAATCTAGTCTATCACAGCTGATCAACACACAATGTTGTTGATGCTGTGTCCAGTGTTCTCCTGGTTCTGCTCATCTCACTCATCATCAGTTCATGCAAGTCCTTCCAGGTTTCTCTGAACTCCTCCTGCTTATCGTTTCTTACAGCACAATAGTATTCCATCACACATTAGATTTTAAACGCCACAGAAAGAGCTGAATCACTTTGAGCCATCTCAGTCTCAGCCACTGCCAAGGCCACCTAAAACACATAAAGAAACCAGGTCGTAGCCAATAAAGTCAAGGGGAGGTGGGATGCATGAGGGGGCCAGTGCTGGGGATGGGATACTGACAGTTTGGGGAGAGGGGACGACGGGCACCGCCTTCTCTGGCCAGTTCATGCTCATTGCTGCTTCCATCTCCTTGCTTTACCTCCACTGGCTTTTCATTGTGCCTTTGAAGGGAACCAAGATGCACCCAGTGTGGTTTTTTTTTTTTGGCTACAGGACAGCAGTTTGATAAACATGCGAGTCTGCGACACTCCTTGTTTAACACAGAGACTGCAGTGAACCCCAAGTCCACCCTGAGGCGGCGACGGACCATCATTGGCTTCCCTCACCTCTCCTTGCGAGACCAAGGTGATCTTCTCAGTGGCTCTGGGCCCTGAGCCCCCTACACAGCCTTCCTTTCCTTCATGCCCCCTTCCCATGCTTAGCTCCCTGGGGCTGGGAGGCCATGATGGGGAACAGACCATGCTAGAAAATGGCCAAATGAGGAGTGGGAGGAGGAGGCCAGAGGTAGAAGCAGGCAGGTCCTCTTATCTACAGCAGCAAATGCTGGGAGCAGCTGGCTAGCCCTTGGTGGCATTTTCAGCAGCAATTCCTCTCAGAAAACCCCTGGATCAAGTGTAAGAGTGCATTTGGGGATTGAGCTAACTTGATGTTAAATAGGGATGTTCTCATTTCTTTTCACTTCATTTGAAAAATGATGTCTACAAATGAGAATGTCTTCATGATGATATAATGGAAAGAGGCTTGGCTTTGGAGTTAGAAGACCTGCCCATATGCACCTAAGCTTGGCTTCCCTGGGCCTGCCTCGGTGGCTGATTCTGTCACATGACTGGTGGTGTCAAACTCAAATACAAATGGACACCTGCAGGCCACATATTAACATTATCCATTTATTTTTATCGATTTATTTTGTTAAATATTTCCACATTACATTTTAATTATCTGTTCTACCCAACTAAGATTAGGGGAACCACCCTAGGAATATCCACACAAGCTCCTTGTACCCAGCCTGGGTGTCTGTAGCCCCAGAGGGAAGGGGACACTAGTCTTTCTTTCCCCATGTTGAATTTCCTCTTTATTCTGGAGGTGGCTGTTTGTTTGCTAATTCATTGGCATGAGTAGAAGAGAGATTCTTCCCTGATCCTGAAATGCTTTGGGGCTTTGGAACAATCTGGCCTCTTCTCCAGGTCATCCGTTGGGAAATCTTTTCTCTTGGCTTGGAAAATGCAAGCAGGCCTTAGGATCAGTCTCCAAGATTAAGTTTAATGCCCATTGGTAGGCAAGGGGATATACACTATTTGTACAGGTTGTTACTCCCCAATGTAGTCCATCTGCTCACTTATAACCATTTGGGTTTTTAGCAGACTTTGGCTATGTCCTAGCAATGAAGCAAGTGGCTGGCCTTGAGAGGAATTCAGGGCCTGAGAATTTTAGGCAGAATCCTGCCACTCAGCCACTGTGGGGCTCTGGGTAAGTCATTGACTGTCCCAGAGCTCATCTCTGGAAGTCCCATTGGTCCGTTGCAGGAGACTGTGCCTCTCAGGTCTCAGGAGGAATTTGGGCCTTTCAACACCGGTGAGCTGATAAGGGATCTATCCCCAGTGATAGAATTAACATTGTGCATCTATCTCCCTTCCCCAGGTCGGAGCAACGGGCAAGTCCACGCTGCTGATAAAGAGTCTGCCTCCTGGAACACAACTCCAGAAGTGGCCAATGGAAAGGGTGTGGCTGGCCATGAAGCATGTTCCCCAAAAGTGATTTGCCCAGCACTGAGAAAGACGCCCAGTAACCTAGGACAGAGTGGCTCAGCTTCACCCAGCATGGAGGGCATGGGGATGGTGTATAGCGTCCCCTCTTCTTGCAATGGACCAAAGGATTCGACATTCTCTCCTCCATGGAAAGGAAGCTGCTTTAATTACATGAGCCCGACTAGTCCTGCTCCAGAAGACAGCAGTCAAGTCAAAGAAAATGGGAAATATCCTTTGACATACAATTCTCAGGGGTCTCTAAATGTCCTCAGCCCCGGGAACTTGGAAGAGACTGGCTCTGTTTCGGTTGCTCAGGATGACCAGGCTTGCTGCCCTGAGTCCCCCACTCCGAGAAGCCAAGAGCCAGGGAGAGACTACAAAGGGGGTCCCCTTCCCAGCAACAGACCAGGGGAAGGGGAGCCCACGAGGCCAGAGTCAGACCCAAGTGCCTGTAGATTCCGGGAGAGGTCACTCTCTGTGCCAACAGACTCGGGCTCTGTGTGCTCAGTGGATGGGGGCTGTGGAGAGGACCAGCAGGGCAGCGAAACTGGCACCCTGGCCTACCCCAGTGCCAGCTCTGAAGGCAGTGCCAGTACCGACAATGTCTCCTCTGTTGGAGCTGAGCCCAGACCAAGAAGGTCCAAGAGCATCTCCCTCAAAAAGGCCAAAAAGAAGCCTTTGCCACCAATGCGCAGCGTCTCCCTGGTCAAAGATGAGGCTGTCCTCCAGCCAGAAGCTGGGCCCAGCTTGCCCAAGGACCAGAGGCCTAGAAGCCTTTGCCTGCCCCTTGAACACCAGGGACATCAGTTTTCCTCCACAGATGCTCAGGGCCACCCAGCTGTGCCTACTCTAAGGGAGACAGAAAGCACACATTTCTCCCACCACTGGTATCTCACTGACTGGAAGTCTGGCGACCCCTACCGGTCTCTGTCCAGCTCAAGCACTGCCACTGGGACCACGGTGATGGAGTGTGTGCAAGTGAGGGGGAGCTCAGAGTCTCTGGCTTCCCCTTCCACCTCTAGGGCCACCACGCCTTCCCAGCTTTCCACTGAGGCAGAGGCTCGGGAGGTGTCATCCCCAGGGCGGCCAACAGGACTGATGTCACCTTCTAGTGGGTACTCAAGTCAGTCTGAGACACCAACACCCACCGTTCCCACCACGTCCGTGATGCTCGGTCATTTACCTCACACAAGCAGCAGTGGCCGGGTACGACCAGTGGTCCCAGAGAGAAAATCATCTTTGCCACCAACCTCGCCAATGGAGAAGAGCCCCAAGTCACAGCTGTCATTTGACCTACCGTTGACCCCTCCGGCCCACCTGGACACATCGGGGATGAAGATCGCCCTCCGGGGCAAAGCCAAGGTGAGCCGGCATCACTCGGACTCAACCTTTGGAGCAAAGTTGGCCCAGAAGACTAGCCCCAACCAGCCGATCATGCCTGTGGTCACCCAATCTGACCTGCGCTCTGTTCGGCTGCGGTCAATCAGCAAGTCAGAGCCGGAAGATGATGTTGAGAGCCCAGATCCAGCTGAGGAGTCTGGGCTGGAAGTCTTCCCTGTGCTGGAGAGAAAGGTAAAGCCTCCAGTGGCTGAAAAGCCTTCAGTGGCCAAAAGGCCCCAGAACCTGCTTTCCAAGGAGCCTCTGCCAACCTCCCCCACCTTGCTCCTGACTACTGAGAATACGACCAGCCAGGCCAAGCCCTCCCCTCAGGATATCTATATGGTCGTGCGGAAACCAAAGGCTCTCCGAACTCCCAATAGCCAGAGCCCAGCGGCAGGTCCCTTGGAAGAGGAGCGCCCCAAGACGAGGCCTCTGCCAGAGAGAGTCAGTGTCCAGAGTCTGGCTGAGGTGGAGAGAAGAAGAAGCAAGGTCCCCCCTCCCGTGCCCAAGAAGCCTAGCGTGCTGCACCTGCCCACAGCCCTGCCCCTCCCCCAGCCGGGGGCCACTGCGGCTGAGCCAAAGCTTGTTCCCAGTCCTATCATCACCCTGGATGAAGATGTCAACTCTCAGCTGAGCCCCGATGGCCTACAGGCCCCAAATGCCAAGGAGGAGCTCTTTAAGCCAGTGGCGGACAGCGGGATTGAGACAAGCCTTCCAGGTCAGTGAGTATTGTACTTTCGCTGTGTACAGTCCAGCTCATGAGCTGAGCTGCTGCCACTAAGGGCAGGCTTGGTCCCAGAGTGAGCAGGTCAATTCTGAGCCAGTCTGTCCAGGGGATTTGGGTCACTCTAAAGAGGTCAAAAGGCCCTATGGGGCCACCTTGGTCCTCATTCCTAGGGATGAGCCAGTGACAGATGCCCAAGGTTACTCCCGAATCTGTAGGTCCAAGATTGTGAAATTAGTACTCAGGCAATAAACATCGATGAAGTACTTCCTCTCTGCCCAGTGCTAGGGCTATGGAGAAAGGGCACAGAGTGGCCCAGCTTCTAGGAGTTAACATCTAATGGGGAGGACACCATGTGCACAACTCAGTGCAGAGCAGGCGGAAGGTAACCTTTGAGAAATGGGAGTCACCCTGATCAAAGAGGACCTTAGAAAGCCATCTTCTCAGTCTAGGTCACAGCCCTAACTCCCAGGCTCTATTAGGAGAAGGGCACCATGGGCAGAGGAAGACCAGGGCAACCCCAGAAGTCGCTCCTGAGAGACAGGAATCTGAGGAGATGTTTGGGTCCATTCCCTGACTTAGTTTCTCTCTTTATCATAGGAAGTTTCATGGAACAGAGCACTGAAGAAAAACATTTTGCAAGTGACAAAACAGCAGAATCCATAGCAGAAGATGATGACGATGTATTTGTGGCATCTCGTACAACCGAAGACTTATTTACAGTCATACACAGGTCAGAGCCCAGGGCCTCCACTTTTTATTCAAAGGCACACGGCCATTATCATTTGCTCTCAGCTGCCTGAACAGCAGCTTTTTTTTTTCTTTTTTTTGTGGGGCAGTGAGGGTTAAGTGACTTGCCCAAGGTCACACAGCTAGTAAATGTCAAGTGTCTGAGGCTGGATTTGAACTCAGGTCCTCCTGAATCCAGGGCCGGTGCTTTATCTTTTTTTTTTTTTTTGTGAGGCAATTGGAGTTAAATAACTTGCCCAGGGTCACACAGCTAGTAAGTGTCAAGTGTCTGAGGCTGGATTTGAACTCAGGTCCTCCTGAATCCAGGGCTGGTGCTTTATCTTTTTTTTTTTTTTTTGGTGAGGCAATTGGAGTTAAGTAACTTGCCCAGGGTCACACAGCTAGTAAGTGTCAAATGTCTGATGTAAGATTTGAACTCAGGTCCTCCTGACTCCAGGACTGGTGCTCTATCCACTGTGCCACCTAGGTGCCCCCCGCTTTCTTTTAAAAAATGTTTTCTTGGTTTTTTTCCACCACCCTTAGTTCTCAATGACTCTTCCCCCTGAATTGACCTCCCCCAGTTTGTACAGTTACTCTGTGTGCTCAGTTTGTTTTCTGCTTGGCCCCAGAAAGGAGAAGCAAGAGTCAGAGGTGGAATGGGTGTCAGAAAGAACTGCCAAAGAGCTAGAGCCCAAAGTAGAGTGAGCAGCTTCAGGGGTTGGTGAGTTCCCCTTCACTCTCCACTGCTTAGAACTTGGGCTGTCATGGGGGCGCTTTCCTGAGTATGGATTGGACCAGAGGTCACTGAGGTCACTTCCAACTGTCATACTCTGTGATTCTGTGTTTGCCATGATGACTCCTTCCACGTCCAACAATAGTGAAACTTTGCATTGGCCCAGCCTCCATTTTCCCAGGGTTTTGCTACAGGGCACAAGGAAATAGGCTATATTGTCCAACACAACACTATGCACTAGGTGCTGTTTGAGGCAATAGGGATATAAAGGCCATATTTCCTCTAGGGAGACAGCAGGGTACAAAATGAATACAAGGTAATTTGCGGGGAGAAAGGCCTCATGCAGAAGGTGGCCCTCGAGCTGACCTTTGAAGGATGCTGTGAAGTGAAAGGGAGGAGACAGGAGACAACAGACAACACGTGGGGTGGGGGGGAGTGAGAAGGACCACTGGGTTGGATTGCAGACCATAGGAAGGAAAGCCAGTTTGGAGCCAAGCATAGAATCGGGACAATTCAATTCAATTCACTTCAACAGACACTGTGCTAACCACTGTTGTTCATGGCACTGTGTTCTTCCAGCTTAAAGGAATATCAAGTTAATGGAAGGAAACTGTAGCAAAAGGGATAGATACAACCATGTGAGTGGGGCAGGAAATATCCAAAAAGAGTCAATGTGGGGCAAGCATCAGAAAATAAAGTTGGGACCAAGAACCCAAACTCTGTGTGTGTGTATGTATGTGTGTATGTGTGCGTGCGCGTGTGTGTTTCTATACCCACCCATTCAATTAATGTCACCAGTGTAAGGGCACGATGAAGTCTGAAAGTTATAAACAAGAAAGCTTATGTACCCTGTGATCTCTTTATGAAGTATGAGCCTTTCTGATTGGGCCAAAAAGGGACCAATGGATTGGCTAACCAAACATGCTTCCTCTGCCTCTTTGGAGTTTTACATGGCTGGAGAAAGTTCAGCCATGAGTGAGCAATGGAAGGCTCCAGGTTCAGAAATGGAGCCAGGCCCCTAAGAAGGACTCCTCAGCTACTGAGCCGGCCCACTGCTGAATTTCTTCCAACTATTCAGAGGCCTGTGAGGCAGGTTGGCTTGTCTGATTAGCCAATCAGCTGTTCCTTTATTGCCCCAATCAAAGAGCTTCACACCTTGTAAAGAGATTCCAGGATATCAGTTATTGCTTATATCTCTAAAACTATATAGTGACCTTGCATAGCTTACATTAATTGAGATGGAGGAGATATAACCCCCTCCCTTATATTTTTGAGACAATAGGCTGTGATATCTTGGTTGAAACCCCAGAAAGGGCCAACATCATCCTGGACGCTGAAAACGGGATGCTGTCCACCGCCAGAGAAAGAATTGATGGCATCTGAATACAGATGGAAGCATACTATTTTTCACTCTCTTTCCTTCTTTTATTTTTTTTGGTTTGACTTTTCTTCCCACAAAATGACTAATGTGGAAATGTCTTACATGATTGCACATGTATAACCTATATCAGACTGCTTACTGTCTCAGGGAGGGAAGGATAGAATTTGGTACTCAAAACTTTAAAAAATGAATGTTAAAATTATTTTTACATATAATTAGGGAAAATATTATTTTTTTTTCAATGAGGCAATTGGGGTTAAGTGACTTGCCCAGGGTCACACAGCTAGTAAGTGTTAAAGTGTCTGAGGTCGGATTTGAACTCAGGTCCTCCTGAATCCAGGGCCAGTGCTCTATCCACTGCACCACCTAGCTGCCCCGGGAAAATATTATTTTTAAAAAAAGAAAAAAAAAGAAGACAGTGATGATAAATTCCTGGAGATAAACAGGAAGGGTGGAGATCCCAGTTGTATATGAGTTATGAAGGAAAACTTAGGCTATTTAGGAGGTGTGCCTGCTCTGGTCAGACCCCATCTAAGAAATAGTGGAACTTAACACTTACTAGCTGTGTGACCCTAGGCAAGTCACTTAACCCCAACTGCCTCACTAAAAAAAAAAAAGAAAGAAAGAAAGAAATAGTGGAACCAAGGGGCTAAGCCTGAGGGGCACTTCTGCTATTTCCATATCAGTGCTTAAACCAACACCATCTTCTCATGGGGAAAAAGGCATGGCACAGAGCAGGGCTCTGAGATACCAATTTCCTCGAGCAGGAGATAGGCAGATACTTTTATAGAGGACTGATGGCGGTGATCATCTGACTGTGGAAAGTTCCCTTATTGAGGGAGGAGCATCCCCCACTGGTGGTGGCTGGGGGAATTGGGTGAGGAGTGGCTTCGGATCTCTCAAGCCATCTCTCTCCTCCTGCCACAAAGGCAGAAGCCACACCTAATCTTATCTCCCCAGGGTTGAGGGAGACTGAAATGGAGGGTGGTGGTCCCAGAGCTAGCTCAGTCCTGATCAGGTTCCATTTATTTTGGGGTTTTTTGTTTTGTTTTGTTTTTTGCAGGGCAGTGAGGGTTAAGTGACTTGCCCAGGGTCACACAGCTAGTAAGTGTCAAGTGTCTGAGGCTAGACTTGAACTCAGGTACTCCTGAATCCAGGACCAGCGCTTTATCCACTGCGCCACCTAGCTGCCCCCAGGTTCCATTTATCTCTTTAGGTGTGTCTGTCCTTTGGTTTAGTTTCTCAAGGAGAAGATTTTTTGATGTACCCCAGAGAACTTCTGGGGTGGCCTGGGCCCATAACAGTCAGGAAGTCCTGCCTTACACACCTATGAAGCTATATGACCTTGGGCAAGTCACAGAGGTCTCTCAGTGTACTCACCTGTAAAATGAGGGTGATAATGGTTCCTGCATCACAGAGTTGCTATAAGCATCAAAGTGAGATAAGGGGGCAGCTAGGTGATGCAGTGGATAGAGCAATGGCCCTGGAGTCAGGAGGACCTGAGTTCAAATCCTGCCTCAAACATTTGACACTTCCTAGCTGTGTGACCCTGGACAAGTCACTTAATTCTCATTGCTTTGCCCCCCCCCAAGTGAGATAAGTAAAATATAACGTAAGACAGCATAATATAAGATAATACTTATAATAAGTGCTTTGCAAACCTTAAAGCACTATAGAAATGTGAACTACAATCAGATGGCCTGTGTCTGTAGCAATCCACAACATTCTGTCATGGGGAGAATGGGGGAGGGGGTTTGAGAAGGGGTAGGGGTTTGGGGTTTGGGGTCCTTAGGAATTCCTCTTTAAAGAATTACACCGGGGCAGCTAGGTGGCACAGTGGATAAAGCACTGGCCCTGGATTCAGGAGGACCTGAGTTCAAATCCAGCCTCAGACACTTGACACTAGCTGTGTGACCCTGGGCAAGTCACTTAACCCCCATTGCCCCGCAAAAAAAAAAAAAAAAAGAATTACACCCTCTTGCACATAAAAGCAGTTAGAATAAGATAGTAGTTTATTTCAGGGTGAGGAAGGGAAGGGAAACCAAGAGAAATCTTTGGACTTCTCATGGGGAGAGAGGCATGGCACAAAGCATGTGGCTCTGAGATACCAATCTCCTCGAACAGGAGACTGGCAGGTACTTTTATAGAGGACTGATGGGGGGTGACCATCTGACTGTGGAAAGTTCTTTAGTGAAGGAGGACCATCCCCCTCTGGTGGTGGCCGAGGGAATTGGGTGAGGGGTGGCTGCAGATCTCTCAAGCCATCTCCTCAGGACACAAAGGCCACACCTAATCTTATCTCCCCAGGGTTAAGGGAGACTAGAATGAAGGGTGGGGGTCCCAGAGCTAACTCAGTCCTATCTGGTTTCACTTATCTCTCTAGGCAAGTCTGTCCTCTGGTTTAATTTTCAAGGATAATATTCTTTGATGTGCCCCAGAGAACTTCTGGGGTGCTATGAGCTCACAACAATTTCTTGTAAAAACAAAATCTAGCCGGGAGCACATCTGCACTGGGTTTTCAGTGAGGACCTGCTGCACACAAGGCAAGGCAACCCCACCCCAGACTAAGATTGAACTTGAAGCTCCCGAGCATCTGGAAAGCTTCTCTACCCACTTTTTTTTTTTTTAAGTGAGGCAATTGGGGTTAAGTGACTTGCCCAGGGTCACACAGCTAGTAAGTGTTAAGTGTCTGAGGCCAGATTTGAACTCAGGTACTCCTGACTCCAGGGCCGGTGCTCTATCCACTGTGCCACCTAGCTGCCCCTTTCTCTACCCACTTTTAAAATTTGATTTGATTTTTTACATAGTAGTGCGTTTTTTCCAGTTACATGTGTTAACCTGAAAATTAATGAAAATCAATATAGGAAAAATAAGGTCTTTAATCCGAGCAGAGGAGCTATAACTCAGGTATCACAAAGCAGATGCTAGGAATACCCAAAGATAGGGATGAAGACAGGGCTTTTATGGACTAACAGAACAGAATGAGCTATGAGACTGCCCTTGGGCAAAGCAAGTTTCTCACAGAAACACTTAATGTAAATGAACCTTTTTACATACTAACCTAAAGTCCAGGAAGTAAGTTTGGGAATCTTTGGGAGGGGATAGTTTGTTTGGGGGAGAGCCATAAGCAATCAAGAGTCTGGAACTGACAAAGGTTGGTCAGCCCCAGGCAATTCATTGGCCTGGGAATAGAGGGAGTAGATGGGGATCTGTCAGTTATCCGTAAATTATGGTTATCAGGGGGGCAGCTAGATGGCGCAGTGGTTAAAGCACTGGCCCTGGATTCAGGAGTACTTGAGTTCAAATCCGGCCTCAGACACTTGACAGTTACTAGCTGTGTGACCCTGGGCAAGTCACTTAACCCCCTATTGCCTGCAAAAAAAAAAAATTATGGTTATCACCCCATACACTTTTTATGTTGAATCTGCATTGTTAACATTTTTTCCTATCACTTTAAGTCTAAATAATTGACAAAACAATCAATTAGGCCCTAGGTTGTAGTAATTGCAGATTTGCGAGGTGTAAATGTTCCCAGTGAACATTTAACACTTGGCTCAAGTGGGTTTGAGCTGGCTCCAGCACCCCCTGCTCCCAAAAGGAGTCAATCCCAGACAGCTCTCTCATCCTCTCTACAATGCATGCCCAGTTATGAAGCAGGACTGCTGATTCCTTCTGTTTACTGCCTGGCTACTTGTAGGGCAAAAACACAAGGTCACATCACCAAGGTTTCTGCAGATGAGTTCTCTTTCCATGATGGTGGCATTCACATAGGTGGGGCAATTCAATTCCGTTCAATTCAATCCAAGAAGTATTTTCTGAGTCTCCATCATGGGCCTGGTGCACAAAGACCAAAAAACTGAAACAGTTGCTACCCTCAGAGAGCATACATTTTACTGGGAGTTGGTGGGGTGGATATATAAGGATGAACAAAATATTCGGAGGTGGAGGGAAGCACTAGTAACTGGGGAGAACAGCAAGAGTCTCATGGAGAAGGCGCCTTGCAGATGCCTAGAATTCGATGAAGTCTATAGGTAATGAAGTCAAGCATTCCAGACAACAAGGGGAAGAGCCCAGGAAAGACAAGAATATTGCATGTGGCCCCTCAATAAGCACTTCTCACCAACCCTATTTCTCTTGTTTAGGTCTAAAAGGAAGCTGCTTGGCTGGAAGGAGCCTGGTGAGGCCTTTGCCAGTGGCAGATTAAGTTCCCATTCGACAGCCAAGAACCCAGCTGGCTCTCCAACCAGTGAGGCTGCCACCATGGGCAGCAGCAGCGGCGGCGGCGGCAGTGGCAGCAATAGAACCAGCAGCAGAAATGAAGACTTCAAGGCTCTACTCCAAAAGAAAGGGAGCAAGAGTAGCCTGGGCTCCCGGCCGTCAGCGGCAGAGCTGCTCAAGACCACCAATCCCCTGGCTCGCAGACTTGGCTCGGAGTTTGCCGGGGACCAAGACAGCACCAACGTGCCTGGTACCTAAGCACTTCCAGGATGGCTTTGGGGATGGGGAAGCTGGGAAAGACTTCAGAAAGGCAACGGTGAAAAAGAGAAAAACATGAACTCAGAACCTGGACTATCTGGACTTCAGGGAATGTCCCCCTGACAGCTTCTTCATCTTGAGCTCAAACTAGCAAGAATTTCAATGAACTTCCAACATTTAAGGTTTGATCCTTATGGTTCTGTCATTATTGACCGCTGATGATCCTGCTAGTGTTTTGGTGCCAAGGGCACAGGCACCATGTTGGAAATTCCTGGATGGCCTGAGTTAGCTCTTCTCCCACTAGGCTCCCTTCTTATCCTGGATGAGGCTTTCCAGCCTGGTGGGAAGCAGTAGGGGGTAGGGCTCCCTCCATTCACCTGCCTCGCTCTAACGTTCTTCCCTCTTTAGTGTGGAGATGCCAGAAGGACTGACTTCTTTTCGGCCACCATCCGAATTCTCCCCGACAGAGTCGGCGGGGTCAATAACGCAAAAAGTTATTCTTTCCTTCAATGTCCTATCTCTTTCCGATTGCTTTTCTATACGGAGATCAGGGTGATGAGTCCAAACAAATCTCTCTATTTTGGTTTTGGCTAAGACAGCCAAATAGAGTCAGTTCCATTCGGGTTGCTTTGAAGTACCAAGCTTGTCCAAAGTGACAGTCATTGGTTCATTTAAAGCACCTCTCTATGATGACTCCCTACCATTTCAAATGTTCCTTCGTCCCCAGTGACAGCAAGGGACGGCAAGGGTCTGTGCCGAAATCCAGTGAGCACACTGGAAGTCCCTGCTAATGCTGCATCCACTTTCATTTACACAAAATCAAAAGAATAGAGGTGGAAGGAAGGAGGTGAAAGAAAACCAACCTAAATGAGGATAAGAAATCCATTGGACTTGTGGTATTTTGTAAAAGATAAAGAAGTTGCTATTCGAGAAAAAAAAATTAGGGAGAGGGACATTAAAACATGATAATGCCAATTTAAAGGGAGCAATCCTATTTTAGTCAAGTATTTCTGCTAATTAAGTATTATGCTCCCTTGTTTCCACACTGCTAAGGGACTGCAAGTGCTGTCAGCACCCTTGAGATCCTGGTGTCCTGGCACAAAGCCCCAGCTGCCTTGCCCTAGTTACAAGTAGATCTGTTTCTAGTTGGTGATGACCAGTAGTGAAATGGGGGAAAAGGCAGTTAGGCATGTAGCTAGGGAAGAAACAAGAAGACAAGGGCAAGGAGCACCAGCTGGAGAATGATCTAGAGTGGGGTGTGTACCATCATCCCCACGGAATATTGTCCAACAAAAGTACTACAAGCCCCAAATGGCTTCCTGGGAGTTGCCACCTTCCTGCTGTTCCATGGCACTTGTGAGAGCTCAAGTCTGATGGGATCCTGGGTGGTAACAGAACAGCTCCCACTGGATCCTCTGCCTATGGGGCACTTGCCTGCTGTCACTGAGCGAAAGGAAACTCCCCAATGGGGGGGGGAGCCCAGCCAACTGCCCATAAAGGCCCATAGGGCTTGGCTACACAAGCCAGTTGAAAAGCCCCTCCTCACTGCCCCCTTGTTCTAGAGAGATGCCAGGCCTGCCTGCCTTCATCCCACACAAGAGGGAGGGAGCAGAACCAGTTCTGGAAGACAGAGGACTGCTTTGGTAGGTGAGGGGGCCCTACACAGCAGGCAGACAACAAAGATATCTGGGGCTCGACGAGGGTGAGGCCAATGATTCCTGACCCAATACCAGGTACCCCCAGGACAGCAGCTCTGTGTGGCCTCTGGCTTGGGCAGACTTGACTCTCCCCTCCTCCCAGGCTCTCTCCAGTGAGGCTTGTTTGGCCATTAGTAATTGGAGAAAGCTGGCTGTGGATTTGGCACATCTATAATAGCTTCCCTCTTTCTGCAGCCCCAAGCTCAAACTGTGTGACTGCCTATGTCCTTGCCCCAACTTGTGGGCACTCAAGGAACACCAATGTACTGGTGTGATTAAAGCCCTCCAATATCCTTGGAGCAAACATTTCATCCAATATCCTGGGCTAGGAGTCGGGGGCCCTGGCTTATAATGCCAGCTTGGCTGCAAGGCCTCCTCTCCTCTGGGAAATGAAGGGGCTGAGTTGGCTCTGAGCCGATGCTCTCTCTCCCATTTCTTTGGAGTGTTGGGGCTTGTGTCCATTATCTCATTAGACGCTCATAGCGCCCCTGGGAGGAAGGTTAGGGCCAGTAGGATGGCTTCTCCCCATTTTATGGAGGATCAGATAGGTGCAGCAGCTAATTAGTGGGAGTGCAGGGGCCTAAATGGAGGTCTCTGCCTCATGCAAAGAACCAGAACTAGTAGGTGCCATGGGCCACGCCTCCTCTCCTTGGTGCCTGATGTTCCTGCACCTCTGCAGCTCCACTGGACTGGTGGGGCCACTGTCCTCAGAGGACCACCACCGCATCACCCTTCTTTCATGGCCTGATGAGGGACTGTACACTGCGTTGACCACTGTGCCCACCCTCAACCTTGCTCAATGGACTGACTTTGTCTTCATTACTGCTGCGCTCTTGTACCATATTCCTCCTGCCCCAGAGGCTTTTTTCCCCGCGGTTTGGACACAAGTTTTGAGCGTCAACACGTTCAGGGAAGCATTCGTGTGTCCCCGACTGTTTATGGCCTTCTACTACATTGTGGAAATACATGTATGAGCTTGTATGCTAAAGCAGTGTTGAGACGATTGTAACCATTGTTCTAAACATGTCTATTTGTACCCTCCCTTATAACTTAACTAGTCAATGGAAAGACTTGTTCCCCAGTTGATGGATGGGGCTCTTGCCCTCCGATTTCCTTTTGCTGATGTATGTGCTCAAGTTTTCACAGCGAGGTATAATTTGCCCTTCCATCAGTGGCAGTGAGAGGCAGGTGGTGTGGTGCAGAGAACCCTGGGTTTGGCTTCAGTCCTAGCTTTGTGCTTGAGGCTACCCATGTGACCTTGGACCCGCCCTTTCCCTTCCTTGGACCTAAGTTTCCTTCTCTTGATGATCTCCAAGGTCTCTTCTAGCTCCGATCATTCTAGAAACCAGTCATGGCCTCAGAGGTTCTTGTCCTCCATTAAACACTCAGTAATGGATTAGGCATTCTCTGGGCAGCAAGGGCTTCTGGTCCTTGTTCCCAGTTCATTGCCTATGCTTATGTGTTAGTGAATCCTCAATCTTGTCAGGAAATGTTGTTTGATTCCTCAAAAGACACCTATCCCAACAGGTAAGACAAATCCAAGCCAATCTGATAAACATTTCTTATGCACCTACTATGTACAGTGCATTGTGCTAGGTACTGGAGATAGAAAGACAAAAGTGAAAATAAAGGTCCTGACTTAATGGGGTTTCCACTCTCCTGGCCAGGGCCCACCACTATGATGTAGGGAAGAGAGGCCTAGGTCAGGAGTCAAAGGGCCTGGCTTCAAAGTCTGCCTTTGACACTTCCCTTAGCTATGTGACCTTAAGCCAGTGAGAGGCTTGGGCATGAAATCCAGGCTTCTCTGAATCTTAGGAAGTTCAGTTTGATTCAATGCATATTTAATGAACCTAACTGTTCTCCAGGCATGAGCTAAGCCAAAGTAGCTTGAATCTGGGAAAGGCCCAGTCTCCTGTCTGCCTGGTTTTTCCCTCAATCGTCTCTCTGATCCCCTCATAGTCTCCCCCTTCCTCCTTATCCTGCTCTGGAGGAAGGATCACTAAGGTAACACCCTCTACTAGTCAATATCACATCTAGCCAGGAATTCCCAACAGTGGTACCAAAAGCCAGGGAGCAAGTGTCACTCTGTTAACACTGTGTAATTAATGTAGAAAGAAGATCATTCTCCATTTAATTAGGATACCGGAAGCACTGAAAAAGTTTCGGATGTGTCCCAGGTGGGGAAGGTGGAATTGTCCCATCGCCATCCATGCCTCATGGGGGCGGCCTTCCATTTTACTTGGAGCTTCCTCCGCCCAACAGAAGTACCGATTTCTTCTTTCCCCATGTTCTTTGGAGTTGTCACCACCAGTCCTTGCATTGATTTCTTCCTTCCACATTGTCTTCAAGTTGATGTGTAAAGGAACCCTCCCCCATACCCCAGCCTCCTCCCTCCCTTTGCCTGTATATGGTGAGATGCTGCTGGTAAAGGTATTTTGCCTCAGAGACAAGAGCAGTCTTAGCAAAAATCTAGCAAAGAATGTGTATTGAACACCCAAATCAGCAAGACATAGAAGGGTTTGCCAAATAGAGTGTGGAGTGTGTGTGGGGGGAGACTTTTATTTTATTTTTGAGGGACAATATAAGTGATCCCAGCAGCTAACAGGGAGCTTGTAATAAATTCTAAGCAGACAAAAGCTTCCTGGGGCCCCGACTCAATCAAAGTGACCTCGAGGTCATCAGCATAAGTACAGTGCAGATGGTAACCTTTCTGTGCCTCAGTAGCCCCATTGGGCTTTGGTGAGTTGCTGAGACCAAAACCCTCCATTTCCCTCCCCCACCTCAGCCCAGTCAGGTTTTTGCTGCTGAATCTCTCCACACTTAGCCCCACCTGCTGTCTACAATGGACACATAGTTAGTCCATAGCCAGGGCCAGACCAGAACCCTTTCCAGCTTTTTTGGCCCTTCCAGAGTTTGGGCCCCACTAGCACTGCCTTCAAGAAGCACCAAGAGACTTCCATAGAGAACTTTAGCACATACATCCCTCCAACAGATCAATGACCTCACACATGTGGGATCACAACCCCTCCAAGCCTGTCCATCCTGTGCAATGCTTATCTATGTCCTCCCATTAAGTTCACTACAAGAGGTCCACTCAATATGCTAGGGCCCTTCCTCATGTTCTGTTGCCATTGTGAAGATACCAATGGAATACTCATTGGCACCCATGGACTACATGAGACCTTAAAAAACAAGTTACATAAGCTTTGAGCTCCTGATCAATGACTCTTGTAAATACCATATACAAAATATGAGCACGATGCTGCCGAATGACTTCCAAGAGTGAGGCAATGCTTTATGCATTATGCTACTGGGCTTGTAGCTGACTCACTGCACAAATAGGGTACCCAGGGTGAATATAAAGGGATCCTAGAGTTAATCAGTTTTACTGGGCAGGAGCCCATTTCTCTCCTAGAATGAGGAGTGGATAAGGGTGAGAATGGAAGTGGAACACCAATACACCTGAGAACAGAAAAGGGGGAATTTAAATGACTCCCAATATCCCTTTTTCGGGGACTAAGTCTTAAGGTACTTGTAGCCTATAGACTTTAAGCTTTGTTGCATTTCAATTAGGTTGAAATTATTTCCAGATACCTAAGATAGGAAGGCTGTTTTAGCTAGATTTTTCTTTGTATGTGTATAAAATGAAATTAGTTCTTGATTTGCAGTAAAAGCTTTCTTTCCACAACACTCTGACTCCAGCCAAATGATAGCTCCCTCACACCTTGCACTTCCCTCTCCTGTGATTGTGATCATGATAACCAGAGAGCTATAAATCATGCAGAACTACAACTAGGGCAGGGCAACTAGGTCTTTGCCCTAGGGAATGGAAATTTAGAGACTGTTGATCTGAAGTGTAGAAAAAAAAAGTGAACTTAACATCATCATGTAATATAGGAAGCTATTCCATGGCATACTTCTTCCCAACTATTGTATTCTAAGTGAGCTTCCTCCCATGCAGTATGGTATCTTTGCTGGTATCTTTGCTCCTATCCCTCCATGAATGGTTCCAGGTGTTAAAATTGCTAGTTACAACTCTGAAACTATCACATGAGAACCAGTTGTTTCATGTCAGATGGAACATGGTCACTGCCATCATCACATTTCCGAAGGGCTGTTCTAGAGAGACAGGAGGAGATGCAGAACGAGAAGTAGTGAGTAAAAGTTACTTGGAAGCAGAGTATAAAGAAGGACTTTCTTAGTTTCTGGACAGGTTCAAACAGAGGCTGTGGGAACATTTCTCAGAAATATTGTTTAGGGAATCAACCATTCCAACCCTATATGTCTAGGATCCTGGATCCACCTTTAGAAATTACTTTGGTCATCATCACGGCTAAGTCCCAAGCCATCTACCAATTGCCCAAAAGCTCAGATAGTATTATTTCTGATGTTAAGTCAAGCAGATTGGAGCACACGGATACATGTCATCTGATGGATTGCCCTGTGATCAGCTGGCAAATTGTCAATTCTGCCAATCAAGCATGCTGGCTGTGTGTCACTGCATTAAGAGTATTCCATCTTAGGAATCTGTTTACAATGCCAAAGATCATAGAGCTGAATGGGACCTCCTTGTGTCACAGATGGGGAAACTGAGGTAAAACAACTTTATAAGCTCATATGGTGACTCTCCTGTTCATGGTGTCAGCTTGTTTGGCAGGGAAAGATCTTTTCATTCTTGTCTTCATTTGAATGCCTAATCCTTGGGAGCAACAGGCAAAAGTGGTATTTGATTGCAACCTCTTGCCTTAGTTAAAGCAATTTTCAAATGGTCAAATTCAATAGCAACCTTAGTTTCAGTTCAATGATTCAATGATTCAATAAACATGTAAGCCCTTGCTCTGGGTCAGGCCCCACACTAGGCTCTCTTACATGATATTTGGCTGAGTCTCTGGCCAGTTGCCACCTTAAAGTGCTCGGTAGCTCCCACCTTTACTGGCTGGGACTTTGCCACACTCTGGAGACTGACTTCATTTTGCTCCCTTTGCTTTTCAGTCTCTAAGTCCGTCAGATCTTAGGCATGCATCGTGCTCACTGTACTCATCATCCCAAACTTATATCAATCACGTGGTAGTGAATGTAAGCCATTTGTGTTTCTTGATCAATTTTACATTATAAATTGTCTAATCATGTTTCCTCTGGCTGATAGTAAAATGATATTCTCTTTTTGTATGTCTCATGCTTCTTTATTCTGTGTCCTCCAAAGCTTCCAAGGGGAAATATTTCTATGAAAAGCTAACTTCACGACCTCCTCACTGGCTCCATGGACTGAACACAGGACTTCACTGGGTATTCCCACTGACCCTACTGTCTGGCTACTGGGGAGCTTATATCATACTAAGACACAGAGAGGGCTTTACCATTTACAAAGTACATTCCTCAAGACAACAAGGTATAGCAGAAAGAGTAGCAGAAAGAAAATCAGAGGATCTAGATTCAAATCCCACCTCTGCAACGTGTGTGACCTTGGCTAAATTACATGAGCTCTCTCAGCCCCAAGTTCCTCAGCTGAAAGGTTGAAAGCTTGGATTAGATCATAATACCGTGTCAAGGGACTTTCTAAGGGACCCACCTCTAAATACACGTTCCTATGATTCCAAGAACACTCGAGGCAGAAGATTCGTCTTATTAATGAAGCCGGACAAATGTCTGACTTTCAATATATGAATAAGAAAGTGTATTTTCTTTAGGAACCTAAGGAAGCTTATGTTCTGACAAGGAAGAGAAGTAAGTGTGTAAGTGAAGCCATCCTTTGTTCATTAGAGGGCTTTTTCCCCTTAAAGTACAAGGCAGTTAGTCTCATGGATTCACATTGGTTCTTTTCCCTGTTATTCTGGGGAACTAGTTATGTGGAATATTTATATAATTCTGTAAACTTAGAGCTCCCAGACTATGGAAGAAATAGTTTTCTTTCCCTAGTCACTGAGCAGATTAAGTTCTATGATCATTTCTAGTATCTGAAGAGAAATCACCCCTAGCCACAGCATTTCTCATTCTTAGGCATTCCTCTATTCTGTAGGAAAGGCACTCTGAATATAATACAAATCATCTTACTTTTACCTGGAGTCAAAACCAATTATAAGAGTATAAACAGCAAATAATCAAGGCATAAGAGATCTGGAAACTCCAGAAGGGTATATGATTCTGTTAACACTAAAAAGCATGGGGCAGCTAGGTAGCCCAGTGGATAAAGCACCAGCCCTGGATTCAGGAGGACCTGAGTTCTAATCCGGCCTCAGACACTTGGCACTTACTAGCTGTGTGACCCTGGGTGAGTCACTTAACCCCCACTGCCCCGCAAAAACAAACAAACAAACACTAAAAAGCAAAGAGGCAGGGAGGAGAGAAGGGGCAGTAAAGAGTGGAGAAATTCACTGTAAGGCAGACACCTTCAGGAAGCACCAAGGTCTGTCCAGGCAGATCACTTTGGCCAGGCCAGGCCAGGCTAGGCTTCAATTGCTCATGATCATAGCCATGAAATCAACTCTCACTGATGGTGCATGTCTGCACCCCATATCCCTCTCTCCTCAGAGTTCCAGTGCTCCCAGTTCATCTGTTTTGCATGGCTCTCAGCTCTCCTGATCCTTCCGGCACTCCTTCAGGCTAGGAAAGCAATACTTGCCATTGGCCTCTTTGATATCTGGAATTCTGCAGTACCTTGTAAAATTGGCCATGGCACACCTGATGTGTAGAATTATACATTAGTGCTTCTCTCCAATTACTTTGGGGATATTTGGCTGTGTGCAGGCTGTTTCCCAGGATAGAATGTAAATTCTCTGATGGTGGGAACTAGTTCCTTTATATCTCTAGTACCTTACACAGAGGAGGCAGTTAATTTGTCAAACTGATTTTAAATGAATTGAATTTTTGTGAAGGGATAAAATTAATAGTATAATGCTATGGGGGGCAGCTAGGTGGTACAGTGGATAAAGCACCAGCCCTGGATTCAGGAGGACCTGAGTTCAAATCCAGCCTCAGACACTTGACACTTATTAGCTGTGTGACCCTGGGCAAGTCACTTAACCCCCATTGCCCCACCAAAAAAACCCAACAAAAAACCAAAAACAAATAGTATAATGCTGTGGAACTGATATTGGGCCTACAGAGGCTGGAGTCCTATGCCTGCTCCCTTCTACAATAGATGCACGTGATACCTAGAGTAGGGGTACTTTACTAGACAAGCAATACTACTTCTAGGCCTGGACCCTGAGGAAATCAAAGTTAGAGGAAAAGGACTCAGATGGACACAAATATAGCAACTCTTTATGTAGTAGCAAACAAATAGAAACTTAGGGGGTACCCATCAACTTGTGAATAGCTGAACAAAATATGGTATGTGAATGTAATGGAATATCATTTTGTCACAAGAAACCTCAGAAAAGTTGTATTAACTGAGGCACAATGAAGTGAGATGGACCAGGAAAAGTTGTACACAATGACCACAACTCTAAAATACTTCAGTACTGTGATCTATACTGTGACCACTCACTATTTCAGAGGAATGACGATGAGCTCCAGACAGAGAGGGGATAGACTCAAGGTGTCCAATGAGACATGGCTATAAAGGGAAGGTGGGAGGGAGAGAAAATTACTGTTAGGTATTTGAAGATAGAACAAATTTAAAAGTTTTTAAAATGAAAAATTATAGGCTAATTTCGAATCTGGAAATGTGAGTGGTTGTTCATTTTGAGATGTGTATGATGTAGTGTAAGATAGGTATGAGAAAAAAAAGAATGAAAAATGAAGGGGATGAAAATTAGACTGAATCAAGTAGAAAATTATTTCTAAAATAGAAAAGTAAAACAAAATAAAATTAAAGGCTGGTGAAATTTATTGCAATTCTGCAAGAGTCTCCTAAGTGGTAGAGCAGGTTCCATTTTTCTTAGCGAAAGAAACCCTTTTCCCCCAATCACAGGTCCTAGAAGTACTAAATGAATCAACAGTGATTAAGGCATCTTTTGAAAAATAAATAAATGCTCCATCTCCACATACTGCCCCCCTGGCTTTTTTTGGGGGGGGCGGGGGAATAAGGGTTAAGTGACTTGCCCAGGGCCACACAGCTAGAAGTGTCAAGTGTCTGAGGCTGTAACTGAACTCAGGTCCTCCAGAATCCAGGGCCGGTGCTTTATCCACTTCGACACCTAGCTGTGCCCACCCCCCCCCCCCCCCCGGCGGCTTTTTTTAAGCACCAGCTAAAATTCTTCCTTCTACCGGAAGCCTTCCCCAAGCCCTCTTAATTCCGGTGCCTTCCCACTCCTAATTCTTTCCTCTTTATCTTGGATGTAGCTTGTTTGTACATAGTTTTTTGCTCCCCCATCAAACGGTGAGCTTAAGGTGGAGACTGTCTTTTGCCTCTGCATGTCCAGGCAGAGCCCGGTGCTTAATCCATGCAGTCAGTCAGCAAGCAGGGCTTGAATCAGGGGCCTGACGCTGGGATAGGACCTTGGGCGAGTGACTCGGTGTCCTGGAGCCAGTCAAATAGGAAACATAGTGCTTTACTGCGTCACTGTAAGATCCCGACGTGATGTCCGTAAAGCTCTGTAAAGCTATAGGGGACTCACGCCCTCCTCTGGTTGAACGGAGGAAGAAAAGACCTAGACCTTGAAGCTGGCCCGGTTCAAATCCCGCCCCAGACAAGTCCCTTCCCCTCCCTGGGCCTCCGCTCTTTACTCCGTAAATAGAAGCCTTTGGACTCAACGGCTTCTGAGCTCTAAGTGCTTAATTTTATTTTTAATTATTTTCATTCAATTTAATCCAATTTTTTTTCAGTCCAAATTCTCTCCCTCCCTCCTTGAGGCAAACAATGATATTGATTATACGTATGAAGTCATCACGCAAGACATATTTCTGTATTAACCATATTGGGGGTGAAAGGAAGCATGAAAAAGAAAGAAAGTGAAGAACAACGGCCTTCGATCCGCGTTCGGGGAACAGCAACTAAACCTAAGACCCACAGAACCAAGAGATCGCGGCTTCCGCTTGGCGAAGAGGCGCAGAGCATCTTGGGAACCAGTTGCCCCGCCTCCAACGTAGCTACGTTCCCGCGACCCGGAAGGGAAACCTCAGGAAGGCGGGGCATAGAGGGCCTGACCTGCGCTCCCCTGCCCCTACCGGTCTCGCTTAGCAACCCGCCCCATCCCTCCGAGCTTCTATTTCATTGGTCAGGGTATCGAAGACCCCGGATGCCGTAGCTGGCTCGACTACTGCCTGATTGTCGTTGATCTAGGATGCCCGCCACGGGATGATTGCGCTCTTTAGGCATATCATTGGACACCCCTGCAGGACCTTCGACCACATTCAGCGATCAGATACCCGGAAGTACAAACGAAGACGGTGGCCGGAAAGTGAGAAAATGGCGCCCAAGGGGAAGAGCGGCTCTGGCAAAGGAGGGAAAGGTAGGCGATCCGAGGGATCCTGGAGCCGGGGCTTCGCATGTCTCCTCCCCGAGTGTCTCTAAGATCCAATTCAAAGTCCTCAGGGGCCTCACACCCGAGCCCCGTCACTATCCTTCATTTTCTTACGCTCTGTTGTTCTTCCCCCGCCTCCCCGTGTCTGTCATTTTCCCGGAGAGGAGGGGGGTGGGGAGAGAACGCCCAGCTCCATCCACTTCTCAGCCTGTCACTTCATGAGAGCTACCCACACCCCTATTCCCCCGCCCAGTCTTTCACTTAAGGGGGGGGCTCTCACTCTGCCGCCCCCCCCAGTTTATTTCATGGGGGGGTACTTCCCGCACTCTGTACCCCTGAGCCTGTCACGGGGGGGGGCCATCCTCCGGCACTGAACCCCCCCCCGCCCCGTCATTGAGTGGAGGGGCTCCCCGCAAACCCCCCCCCCCCCAGCTCGGTTAGGCAGAAATGGCTTCTCTAGGGCCGGTGTGCAGGTGTCAGAGGTGCCACCAGGTCTTCCAGCCCATCTTGAGTAAGTGTGGAAGTTAGAGGGGAACCAGCTAGGACAGACCTGCTTCCAACTCTTGGAAGATTGCGGTATCTGAGGGAAACGGGAAAAGGCTGTGGGCTAGTGACAGGGCAACCCCTCCAAGCCCTTTCCGCCAGGGGAATGGGGCCCACCTGGTTCTCTTCTCAGGCGTCCGTAGAAAGTGGGTGTAGGATGAACAACGGAAGCGAGGATTAGAAAGCGAGCACCCGTTAGTGCCTTTTCAGTACTGACTGAAGAGAATTCAACTCGAACGGTGCCAACATTACATGCAAACGTAGGTTTACTCGATTATTAGTATTTGTTGATAGTTATTGCATTTGCAATAAAAATTTGTACAATTTGCATTTTCATCTTTTTTAAACTACACATTTATCATGGCAGAAAAATGTACCTGAGCATATTTTACTTATAAGAATTTCAATATCAAATACTCCGTAATTTGGTGTATTAGAAGCGACTCTCCTTCCATGCCTTCAAAAGAATCTTAAAGAGAATTCCTCTTCTCCTTTCTTTGGAGATGTCCAGGGGCCTATGGATAAAGCGTTGCATACACTGATAATTGTGGTCCCTGTGCTGGTTGTTTTTGTCTAGCTCTTTCTCTTTCCAAAAGAAGGCTCACTTTTTGGATGTGTGTTTGAGTGTGTGGATTTGAAGGGGGTATTTAGAAATGGCTGTGATGTAAAAAACAAGGCTTCAGGAAAACCTTGTTTAAAAAATGAATCTTACACCTAACAGTCAAGTTGGGAAGACTCTACATGAGAAGAATGACTCTTTTTGAGGATACTAGGTGGTGCAGGAAGTCAATGGAGAGAACACTGGGAGGGGGAGGGGGACAGAGTCAGGAACTTACGTCATTTTATTATCCCCACTTGGCAGGCCCATCTCCCATGGTTTTTAAAACACTTTGCAAACCTTAAAGTGCTCTGTAAGTAGTAGTTCTTATTACTTTGGGGGGCGGCGGGGCAATGAGGGTTAAGTGACTTGCCCAGGGTCACAAAGCTAGTAAGTAACAAGTGTCTGAGGCTGAGTTTGAACTCAGGTCCTCCTGAGTCCAAAGCCAGTGCTTTATCCACTGGGTCACCTAGCTGCTCCCGTTCTTACTACTTTGTAGAGAGAAAAAAATGAATCTTCCTCACTAGTGATTTGAATCAAATCTTTACTTTTTGTCTTCCAGAAATTGCTGTCTTAAAAGTCTTTGTGTATTATTTCCAGCTGCACTGTCCTTTTTTAGCTGATGTTCTTGCTTCCTGATAGTAGCTACCCTCTGGAACTGTTGTTACTTCACAAAGTTCCTCCCTCCACTGTTGAGGTCTGGATTTTTCTGTCACATCATAAGAGAAGATGCACAGATTGACCTCTCTCTGTGCACTGTATTAATGAGGTTGACCCTGTTTTGTTTGGGATTGGAAGATAGGGAGAAGCAGATGGGGTAGAGACACAGCAGTACTGATCTTTGAAGGCAGTTCTGATTGCAGGAAAATGAAAATCTACTGTTAAAAATTGGATTGATAGAGCGGCTAGGTGGCTCAGTGGATAGAGCATCGGCCCTGGAGTCAGGAGGACCTGAGTTCAAATCCGGCCTCAGACACTTAACACTTACTAGCTGTGTGACCCTGGGCAAGTCACTTAACCCCCAATTGCCCTGCAAAACAAAACAAAACAAAAAAATTGGATTGATGCTCGTTTGCTTTCTATCGCTGTCGTTTCTAAGTATATCCCACCCCTCCCTCCACATTGAGCTCAGCCCAAACTCCCCAAATGGTGGTAGTGTTTAAAGCTGTGTTCACCCTGCCAGCCTCTGCTTCCTGGTTTTGATGTTTTCGAACTTTCATGGCGGGGAAGGGGGGGCAGCAGGTCAGGACATAGCATGACACAATCTAAGTAAGTGTCCTTTTCTCTTTGGTAAAGGGGCAGCAGCTTCTGGAAGTGAGGGTGCAGATAAGAAGGCTCAGGGTCCTAAAGGTGGTGGAAATGCAGTAAAGGTGAGTTACCATGATCTTTGTCTTCTGAAGTGTTTTATTAGGACTTAAGATTAACAGGGTCATTTCAAATGTATGGAACTTAGTTACAAAGACAGATACACTAATGCGCACTGTGGATGGAACTGTTGATTAGTCTGAAATTTCGAATTGGGCTAAGATGGTGAATAAAATCTTCCACACCCTTTCATGGAGAGAGCCATCTTCTAGGGGCAGACCTCCACATGGTCAGACAAAAACTCCTCACATACACGAAGTGTCTATAGCAGCACTTTTTGTGGTAGCAAAGAATTGAAAACAGATTTTATGTCCATCAATTGGGGAAAGTAATGGAATTTTACTGTATTGTAAGAAATGATGGGGGCAGCTAGGTGGTGCAGTGGTGCACCGGCCCTGGATTCAGGAGGACCCGAATTCAAATCCAGCCTCAGACACTTGACACTTACTAGCTGTGTGACTCCGGGCAAGTCACTTAACCCCAATTGCTTCACCAAAAAAAGACAAAGAAAAAAAAAAGAAATGATGTGCGTGATAAATATTAGTGTGGAAGGAGAGATCTCCATGAACTGATGCAGAGGGAATCCAACAGAGCCAAGAAAACCTTCTACATGGTGTCTCTGATAATGTCAGTGGCAAGAACAATCACTCCCAAACCCTGAAAGCAAAATGTCGCAAAATGACAAAGAACAAGCCTAGCTCCAAAGCCCAGATATGAGAAGGCCTTTTTGCAGAAGCAGAATGAGTGTAGTACATCGTCCATATTTTCTTTTTTGTTGTTTTGTTTTGGTTTTGTTTGTTTGTTTTGCAGGGCAATGAGGGTTAAGTGACTTGCCCAGGGTCACACAGCTAGTAAATGTTAAGTGTCTGAGGCCGGATTTGAACTCAGGTCCTCCTGAATCCAGGGCCAGTGCTCTATCCATTGCGCCACCTAGCTGCTCCCATGGTCCATATTTTCAGACTTTTTTGATGTATTGATCAGTTCTACTGATTTTTTCCTCTTCTTTTTTGTCTTTAAAAATGTTATTTGGTATGTAGACTAGCCCTCTGCTACTGGAGAACATGATGGTGGTAGAGGAAGCAAATAATATGAATCAGAATTTATTTTTGGCTAGATAACCTTTTGTTTTGTGGGGCAATGAGAGTTAAGTGACTTGCCCAGGGTCACACAGCTAGTTAGTGTCAAGTGTCTGATGTCGGATTTGAACTCAGGTCTTCCTGAATCCAAGGCTGGTGCTTCAGAATTTATTTTTAAAAAGAAAGGATGAGACAAGTATGGGCAGATTGATCAGAACTGAGGTCAAGTGAAGTCAGCAGAACCCAAAAGGCAGTAGGCAAAGTGAACACAGCAGTTTAGGTAGAAAGATAGAAATGGACCTGCCTAGCATGCCCAAGCAAACATCCTTCTTTCCAGTCTGTGTAGAGGTACCCACTGGCCAGTGCCTTAGTGGCTCAGTTGCTTAGTTTTGCTGACCTGCTTTTCTCCCTCTCTCTATCCCTTTTTAGGAGGGGATAGCTCCTGGCAGGGGAGGGGAGAGGAATGGGGTTGGAAGTGAATGTGACAGAAAAACAACCAAGAAGTGAAAAATGAACAAGAAGTTCTTCAGGACAAGAAGGCATGGTTTTAGGAGTATGATAGTGAACGGAGCCTAGTTAGTGTTCACTGTTAGAGAGTTTACAGTCCCGTCCCGCCCCGCCCCCCCCCCCCCCCCCCCCAACGAATGGCCTTTTGTCTCTGTGCTGCCGGAAAAATGGGAGAATGTAAAGAGGCTAAGCTCACTTAGGGCAGATGTTGCCAGCCTAGTCTTTTTCCATCCTGGAAACTCAACAATGGAGGCAAAGCCTCTTCCTCTTGCTAGTGGCTTTTCCAGACCCATCTAGAAGCTTCTGTGTTTGTTGGAATTAGAAGCAGTTAGGGGGTGCCACAGTGTGGTACACAGCACCAGGCCTGGAGTCAGGAAGACCTGAGTTCAAATTCAGTCTCAGACCCTTCCTAGCTGTGTGACCCTGAGCAAGTCACTTAAGCTCTGTCTCACTTTCTTCAACTGTAAAATGTGGATGGGCTTGTTGCAAGGATCCCATAAGATCGTATTTGTAAAGTGCTTAGCACATAGTAGGTGCTTTGGAAAGCTTTCTTCCATTTGTTCTCCTTTTCCTGCTCCCAGTGTCCCCCACCGTAGGGATTGAGGCGGCTTTGCCACAGCAAAGTATCCTTTTCCTCCAGTTGGGTCAGCGTTGGAGCCATAGAGAGTAGGGCTCTGGCTTGACTCAACAAGTCGTTTTTATTGCCTTTTACATCATCTGTTTCCCTCCTTCTTCCCCCCTCTCCCCAGCATGATCAATCTATTAGTTAGGCCAGTAGTAACCAAGGAAAATCTGACACCATGAAGGGTAAGGGCTGGAAGAATTGAGGTTATGGCATTTGGACCTCCCCTTCTAAAACCCCTGTAACCACAGCCAAGACGTGTGATTTGAGTCACAAGACAAAAGGTTCCCAATAATAAATGAATAAATTTGAATATGAGTTTAGTGAGTGGTGGGCAAAGTTACAAAGGAACTTGAATTTGGGCTATGTGGGTAGTGGGTGAGGTTACAGAGGTAGAGAATGCAAGGGTGGACATTCACTTCACAATAGGATTGATCATAAGACAAAAGCTTGGCTTTTAGGGTGAAGTTGTAAAGGTAAGAAGTTGGGATTTATCATTAAAACCTGTGCCAGCTGGACTAAGTCTTAAAAATAGAATTTAAATCAGTTTTCAATTTTATAATTCCCCCCTCCCCACTCTTCAATTCTTGGGAAGCCACACCTCCTGTGAATCACTTAGTCTGATTAAAAATGACAAATAAGAGGATGGTTTTTTTAAAAAGTATGTCTGTCAGTCCATAATAATTAATCAAGTTGAAGCGGTGGTTACAGGAGCAAAAATGCTGGGGGAAAGGGACTTAATTCATTTTTCCTCTTTTTGTCTTGTAGGTCCGACATATTCTGTGTGAAAAGCATGGTAGAATCATGGAGGCCATGGAAAAACTCAAGTCTGGAGTGAAATTTAATGAAGTTGCCTCTCAGTACAGTGAAGATAAAGCCCGGCAGGGGGTACCTATCTATCTCTGAACATTTACATAGCACAGGATGCCGATAAACACATCTGTGCCAGGATTAAGAAAGTGGAAGTGGAAGTGGGAAGTGACCAGCTGAAGAAGTGGCTACCCTCTTTGGGTCGTCCCTTACTTCAAACATGATGCCCACTGAGGGGAAGGTGAAAACTAGCTTTAAAGATGCCTGTCTCTTCTCTCCATTTCTCTATAGCTACTCTGGAGCTCTGTTTGAATTGTGGCCACTTTGGGGACCCACTGAACTGAAGAAGAGACAGGCCTTTCTGCCTCTTCTGATGCTGACGTGGAGTTACTGATTAGGGCTACAGAGCTTAACCATGAACTGGCGCTTTCTGTGACCCAAATCTTCTTTCTAGTCTTCATGGTGTCAGATTTTCCTTTGAGAAAGATGATGAATATACAGTGGACACCCCACTCTTCAACTTAGTTGTGTTTAATCGATTTCTTTTGGGTTTTTCTTTTTTTTTTCCAGGGAGATTTGGGCTGGATGACAAGAGGCTCCATGGTGGGCCCATTCCAAGAAGCAGCATTTGCCTTGCCCGTCAGCGGCCTGGACAAGCCTGTGTACACAGATCCTCCAGTGAAAACCAGATTTGGCTACCATATTATCATGGTTGAAGGGAGAAAATAAACTGATAAATGAATTGATTTTGATCATTTCTTTGCAAGGTATTGCTGAACAGCCCATATGTCTTGTGAACTCTTATGTCAGTGCTTGGAATCAGAGTGGTTAAGAGGGTATATATCTGGATGTTTCTTCAAGGACAGCTTCATGGCTGTAGAGGTGGGCTTGGAGGCAGGAAGCCCTGAGTTCAAATCCAGCCCTGGGCAAGTTCCTTAGCCCCCATGTGCCCCAGTTTTCTCCACTGTAAAATGGGTGTGTCCCAGAGTGGTTGTGAGGACTAATGAGACCATGTATGATAATGAGCTAGAGAAATGCTTGTCCCCTTCCCCCTCCTTCATGGCAGTAGAAAGATGGCCCCAGCTTCTCGAAGGCTGTGCCGGTGGAGTGAAGATTCTCCTGGGCTGGAAAAGCCTAAGAGGTTACTCTGTGTGTTCCCAAGCTGTGTCCCTTCTTTTTCCTGGTCTTGCTCCTTTCTCCAGAACCTCTCCCTGTTTAGTAGCTTCCACCTCCCTGCCTGCGACCTTCAGTGAAGCCTTCCTAAGCAAGATTCCTTCCCTGCCTCTAACATACCTGGTCAGCTCAGATCCTGGAGCTGCCTCCAAGCTGAACTAGCTGCTCTGGGCCTGGGAATGCAGCGGCAGGAGCTGCTTCCCTCCCATGTCAGAGCATTGTGCTTCCTGCTGTGGCCTGAAGCCCCTTCCTAGGCTCCCTTTGGAGTTGTTAGTTTGCAGGGATCTCCGCTCTCGTGTGAGGGACTCAGGGAGCTGCTCTCGCCCCTTAGATGTCTCCAGCTCGAGCATTTCTCTTAAACGCACCTAATAAAAAGACCTTTAGGTCTCACCAACACAGTAAGTCCCGAGAAGGCCACTAAGTGAGTGATCTGGCTGCCCATGAGCTTGTTGATTCACAAGGTCCTTCCCTCTAAGGATGCAGAAAATGGTCCTTCCATCTCCGCATCTCTTGTTCATTCATGTCTTCCCATGAATATGCTACAAAGATTCCACCCAATTATATACTAGAGGCCTTCTCCACTTTCAAATCCTGACATCGGAAGGGGACCATCCAGGGGTGTTGACTAAACACCTGTGTGCAAGGCCTAGTGCTTAGCACTGGGGAGGAAAAGATACATGAGCCAGTCCTGCGCTCAGTCTAATTCAGGAGTCGGCATACCAACAACCTTGCACTAAGGAAATCTACGGGATAAATTGGAGGTAATCAACAGAGTATTAAAGGGTATTAAAGGCACTTAGTGGGGAGGAGCCTGTAACAAACATGAAGGAAGCCAGGAGGCAGAAATAAGAATTCCAGCCACTGGGAGGTGGAGTGTCTTTTTTGAGGCAGAGTGCATGGAAGGGTCAGACCTTGGATTTCAGAGGACTTTGAATAAGGAATAGGATTGGGTGAGGTGGGGTTTGACACCGTCCACCTGGGGCTTCAGGGTGTGAATGCACTCTTTGCATGTGGCCCATTCTGGCTGGTCTCAAGGGCGCTGCTACTTCCCACCTGGGTGACATTAGGCGAGTCATGGAACCTTTATTTCCTCAGTTGGACCAGATGCCTTTCTGGTTCTAAACCACGTGATCCTAAAGGAACTTGCCACATAACATGCGTTAGAATGGGATAATGCAGACATAGGTTCTAGGAAAACAGGAGGAGGCTTCACAGAGGAAAGGGCTTAAAGGAAGAGACAGATTTCATTAGGCAGACCTTCCGGCCCCGGGGAGGACATAAGAGGGGAATGGACAAGTTTAGCCCCATTGTATGTAGTGTGTGAAGAACACTCATAAAGTAATGCTGCAGAGGGAAGTATTTAATTTATTTATTTATTTAGCGCTTAGGCACTAGGGTGCCACAAGAAGGTTCTGAGCAGGGGAGTGACATGGTGTGATCTGGGCATTATTGGGCAGATTACTTTAGCTACTCTGCTGAGGCTCTGAAATGATTTCTGTAACAATCAAGTATCTCAGTTCAGGCTTGGACCAGAATTAAGAGATGGACAATTTAGTTTCTGCCTGGACTGGGTGGCTACTTTCCCTGGAGTCACTGCAACAACATTACAGCCTCAGGTCTTCTTTACTCACTAAGAACCCAAGGAAGGATTGGGAAGGCTGAACCTACTGCTAGACACAGAAGTCCTGCCTACTCTATTACATTGTCTCAAACCGGCAAACCTGAGAAAACCACAATGTAGTGGCCTTATATCCCTTTTTGACTTTTTTCTTTTTTTTTTTCCTGAGGCAATGAGGGTTAAGTGACTTGCCCAGGGTCACACAGCTAGTAAGTGTCAAGTGTCTGAAGCTGGAACTGAACTCAGGTCCTCCTGAATCCAGGGTCAGTGCTTTATCCATTGCGCCACCTGGCTGCCCCCTCCCTTTTTTCCTGATGTTGACATCTGTCATCACAGCCAGAGGACACCACAGTGCACAGAGGGCTGGGTCTGGACTCAGGAAGACCTGTATTCAAATGTGACCTCAGATACTCAGTACCTGTGTGACCCTGGGCAAGTCACTCCCCTAAACTGCCTGCCCCAGTTTCCCCAACTGTAAAATGGGGTTAATAATGGCACCACACTCCCAGAGTGAGGGAGCCCCAGTAAACTGGTTACTTCTCCTGTTCTCTGCTTAGCAAACTCCCACCTTCTCTCCTAATCTTTGTGATTTGGTCCTAGGCTACCTAAGTGAAAACTTCTTTCTCCCTTTTATTGATCTTTCATCCCCATTCATTTCTGCCCTGGCCTCCTTTCCCCTCCACTTCCCTTGTGTCTTCTGAAATGCTCATTCTATTATTAACAGACTTCCCTTGTTTTTTGGGGTTTGTTTGGTTGTTTTGGTGAGGCAATTGGGGTTAAGTGACTTGCCCAGGGTCACACAGCTAGTAAGTGTTAAGTGTCTGAGGCTGGATTTGAACTCAGGTCCTCCTGAAACCAGGGTTGATGCTCTATCCACTGCGCCACCTAGCTGCCCCTTGACTTCTCTGTTTTAGCCATCTTCCTGAACTTAAGGAAACCTCTCAATCCCTGACACCCCACCCAGCAAGACACTACATGCTATGCCACTCTTTCCAGTACTTGATGCCCCTGAACAGAAGTAGAAGCAGGCAGACTCTGCTGATCACTGCCACTTCCAAGCCCTCCCTCTGCCGCCATCATTCAGCAACCCTGAGGTTCACTCTTTTTTTTTTTTTTTTTAGTGAGGCAATGAGGGTTAAGTGACTTGCCCAGGGTCACACAGCTAGTAAGTGTGTGTTAAGTGTCTGAGGCCGGATTTGACCTCAGGTCCTCCTGACTCCAGGGCCGGTGCTCTATCCACTGCGCCACCCAGCTGCCCTGAGGTTCACTCTTAACTCTTCATATCCCAGCCTGTAAGCCATTCACCTTTTCCCTAAGGAGGTTGGTCATGGCTACGTCTTCCTCTGCCCTCCAACACTTGCTCTTACCCCTGGGAATGTCCCCTGCCCCAAATCCCCAGAGGCCCACTGAGTTCATTGATGTCACGCCCATGGGCCATCCACACCTTTGATCTGTTGCAGCCATTCTCCTGACTTGCCCCTTCCACCTCTCCTAGGGTGTCACTCCTGTCTTCATTTTCTTCCCTCTGTAACCTTCGAATCCCCAGCCCTGATGTCATTTCCCTTCCTGCCAAAATCATCCTTCTTGTTCCCCTGTCCCACCTCTGTGTGCCTTTTGCCCAGGCTGGAATGTTCCACCTCCTCCAAGAAGTCTTTCCTGATGCCCTTTGCTCACTCCTCAAATGAATATTGTTTATATATTGGGGGGAAAATCTGCGTTCCTTGAAGACAGGGACAATTTTCAGTTTTTTGTCTTTGTATCTTCAGGACCTAGGTCTTTGCATGTAGTAGGAGCCAGGTGGCATAGTGGATAGGGCACTGGGCATGGGGTCAGGAAGACCTTAGTTGAAATCTGGCCATAGACACTTACTAGCTGTGTAACTGGGATGTTAGAGATGGTGAGGGTCACAGTGACAGTCACTTCACCTCTGCCTCAGTTTCCTTATCTGTAAAATGGGGATAATAGTATCACCCGCTTCACAAGATTGTTGTAAGGATCCAACGAGGGCTCTAGGGGGAGGGGGAGTGCAGAGAGCCCCTCCACTCAATGACAGGCAGGAGGGGGGGGGAGCAGTGCCTGAGGATGCCTCTCCCACCCCCCCCCAGGCTCAGGGGTGCAGAGTGCCAGGCACCTACTAAGCCTTAATGTTAGCACTTATTGTTAATAAGTGCTCACCAAATCGAATTTAAATTGTAAACTTAAGGGCAGCAACTGTATTTTCTATTTTTAGCCATCTTACCCTATCCACTTTCCCAATAATAGTAATATACTTTACATAGGTAGAATGTAACTGTTTTCAAAGGGTGCTAACCAAGTCTCCTTTGTTTTCACAGCATCCATGTGAAGTATTTTTAAGATGAGGAAGCTGCAAAGAAGTCAGAGCTAGGCCTGGCAGTTGTATGAACACAGCAGGCAGCCACAACAACTGCCAGCGGGTGCCAGCACCTCCTCCTCCCACCAAGGAGGTAAGGAAGCATCAAGAAATTGTTAAAGGGGCCAATGAACAGAAATATAAGAATGTAAGAAGGTGCTGTTGGTTACTACTCAAAGCCATGTTCCATCATCTCTTTGAGGCTTCCTGAGGGCCAAGTTCACTGACTCCTAGCACATTACCTAACCACATTCTCCCTCCTTGACCAAAGGCTAGGGACATGGAGAAGGAATATGGAATCACTGCTACACCTCCTCAAATCTCAGCCCGCACTTGCAGACAAGACATACCTCCACAGCTCTTGACTTTTTTTTTTTTGCAGGGCAATGAGGGTTAAGTGACTTGTCCAGGGTCACACAGCTAGTAAATGTCAAGTGTCCGAGGTTGGATTTGAACTCAGGTCCTTCTGGATTCAGGGCCAGTCCTCTATCCACTGTGCCACCTAGCTGCCCCCAGAATTCCACTTTTTTCAAAGGCTACTGCTATATGGGAGCAATGGCAGGTAACCGAAGGTAGTTTTATGGGGGGAAGGTTAGAGTTGAGAGAAAGAACACAGAGGTCAAGATGGGTTAGGGATAATTTGATTTGAGGATGTTTCCCTCCTCCCAAGAAGACAAGGACAAACAAGTACCCTGACATACAGGTCTCCATTCATACCCCAAATAGACATGTATATGGTGAATACTCTAAATATTAGGGACATCAATTGGTTAAACAAGTTCAAAAATCTTGTTTTAAATATTCTGTTCTATGCAAGAGATATACATAGGCCTTTTGCAAAAATGTTAATAGGAAACTGAGGTAATGGCTCAAGCTAAGGGATGATCAACTACCTTAGAATCTTAATTCCAGCAAATAGAAGTCCTTACTTTTAGCCACAGTCTAAAGCCAGTAGGAAAGGGAAGAACACAAGAATGACATGGAAAAATACCTCTTCCCAACGGAGACACAAGGAATGGGGAGGAATAGCGAGGAGAGTGCCCAACTTGGGAGTCAAGGCAACCTAGGTTCAAATCCTGCCTCAGACACTTAACTAGCTGTGTGAACCAGGACAAGTCATTGAATCTCACTCAACCTGTGAAATGAGGGGGTTGAATTCCACTGTGAGGTTCCTTCCAACTTTGATCCTAAGAGTAGCTTTTCTGGATGTGAGGAGTGAGCTAGGTGTCAAGTTGAATGATTTTTCTGAGTGATGGAGAACTGTATCTTAGAAGATTGACCCTCCCCCCCCCCCCACACACACTCACCTCCTTTGCATGGGGGCAAGTGGTTATGGGGAAGGAGGAATGTGAAGGCTTCATGATGAGCAGAATAGGCTGCCGTTGGTAGAAGAGAAGAACCCTGGAATAGCCCTATCTTCAATTGGACATGTTTTGGGAAAGAAGAGGTTGGGGTAAGTGAATGAGTGTAGAAAGTACTGATATCAAGAAAGCCCCAAGACTTGGCTTATTGATGGTTCCAAACTAAGATTCCTAAAGTATTTCTATTAGGTCTTAGTTCAGTTTTAAGCTTGAAAGTTTTAGGTTTAATAAAAGTGCACCATGGCTTTTAGAATAGTCTATATAGTGTTTTACATTAGTTCCTTTGATCCTCAGGATAAATCGAGCAAATCAAAAATGAGTGAAGCAAGTAGCAGTGCCCAGTCCCACTTAGAATTACAGCCAGTTCAAGTTCAGGATGCCAATAGGAAGCTGCTTTCACCTTCACTTACCAATATTGCCAATTTCAAAGAGAACACAACATTTAATTTGAATTAAATTCACTTTAATTTTCCCAACCAGATGACAAACCCCCAAAGAGGTTTTTCAGAACAGGGTCAGTTGGCGTGTAAACTTAAAAGAACCTTTTAAAAAATAATATTGTCCCCCACGGACCATCCAGGCAGTGAAAGAGTAAGAACAAAATAGCAAAAAACCTCAATCCCCCCCACCCCAGTCTTGATGGAAGCAACATATGAAACTAGTGTTCACAGAAAAGGAGGGACAAGGGCATGTTATTTGAATCATCACCCTAAACATGCTGGAACCTATCCTTTTCTCAAAACATCACCTTCAATTAAGAGAAACTGAATCAGAAAAGTAAGCATAGATAACCCTTCAATGGATTTTAAAGTACAGCAAACAAACCACAATCTCAAGTTTGATTAAGTTGCTTATACAAATTTAAAGTCATGAGCATAACTTGTGGATCAGTACTTTTTATATCAAGGGCTTTAAGTAAACAATTGAGTGCTTCCTGTATTTTCCCATTCTCTTTCAGTTCCTTTCCACACCTGACAAGAGCCTCATACTCATCTGTCACAGGAGCTGGACTTGGGTTGTGTGCAGTAGTCTCTTCACAATCTCCACCAGATGCACTCTGGGCTAAGTCTGAGTGAGACACGGACAAAGAGCAGGGTTTACTTTGGGACAATGAGGGTTCTCCAGCAGGTTCCTCTTCTGAATGTTCAGATTCCTGACTGTCCTCTGCTATTTCTGCTATTTCTTCTTCTTCTTCTAAATACTTGTCCATACTCTTTTGCTCACTGGCATCTTCTTCCATATCTTCAACATGGTCTAAAATCACATGAATAAGTGATCTCCTTGAAGCCAGAGATCTTCTAGAAATTACAGAATTATTTCCACCACTACATATTTCAGATAAAAACAATTCCGATTGGGATCTATTGTTTTTGGGAGTTGAGCTAAATTGTGTTAGTAATGGCTTTGGGAAAGGGGATAACATTCCTTCTGTCACCGAATCATCTTCATCATCAGAAACAATCCTCCTCGTCTTATATCTTGTTTTCACGGGAGCTATTTTATCTTCCGGTTCACTTTCTTGACCAGAGAGATTCTCAGGCTGTAGATACCCAAAGCTACTCTCCCCTCTAGGATTAGCTGCTAAATCCCACATGCTATTCTCCCTTTCAGTGGACTTCAAAGACTGCTTGGAAGGATTCTGTCCACTCTCTACAGAGTCTTCCAAGAAAAGATTGAAATCCCCAGCATCCTGCAGTGAAGCAGCTAAGGATTCTTTTTCTAACTTGGCCTCGTTTGGTCCAGAATTCTCCAATGCATTTGGGCCTGACAGATCACCTGGTAGGCTAATGACAGAAGTACCCAATTCCATTGACTTTTCTGGACTAAGAGGCAAGATGGAAGATTCCAGTAAAATCTCATCATTTGTTGGCTGATCTGGATTTGGCTCGAGGTCAGCTTTTGCTGTCTCGTGAGCTAACGACTTTACACTTTCCTGAGTGTTATCTAGTAAAACTTCACTGCTATCACCAGGATTATTGGTCTTTGATATTTCCATTTCGTGGCACTCTTCATTGGAAAAAATAGTTATACATTCATCATCAATTTTGTGTTCTGTTAAGTGAACATCAGATTGTTTTATAGACACGTCTACATTCATGACAGAGAGATCGTGCGCCTCACTGTCTTCAACAATACTTAAACCTGCCATTCCAGAATTGAGAGAGTCTTCTTGTGTAAGATCAACAATTACAGGTGGTGAAGGATGTTGTACAACATTAAATTCAGAGCATTTTTTCTTTGGTTTGGAAGATGCAGGATCCTTCAGCCAGGTTTCCTCAACTCTGGTTTTTACACTGTTCAGTAAGAGCTCGTTATTCTGCGATTCTAATTCAACTAAGAGTTGAGCTTTTTGAACCCTTTCTTGAATATACTGAGATTCCCCTACCTCAGATTCTTCGTGAACAGACACATCATGTGTGAACATCAAATCATGGTCAGAGATTCCTGCTATTCCCAAAGTGTGCAGGTAAGCAATATGTTCTTCCAGTTTCTCATCAGTCTTTCTGTGACCAGCATGCAAAGACTGCAGTTGCAACTGTGTTGCAGAACTCCGAAAATCCCCTATTGTAAAGAGCTCTCTTAATTCTTGCTTGCTAAAATATCTAACAGGGTTTTTTTGATCCCCGGTTGTTTGTCTTATTACTGAGTCCTTGAAAACCTGTCTTCTGTATATTTTCTCTTCCAGTGTACCACAGGTGATCAACCTATAAACTACAACATTTTCTTTTTGCCCAATTCTGTAAACTCTGTCTACAGCTTGTGCATCAGTTGCAGGATTCCAGCTAGGATCAAAAATGACAACTCGAGTTGCTGCAGTTAAGGTCAGACCTACTCCACCTACTTGGGAAGTAAGGAGAAAAACAGAGACACCTTGACTCCGCTGAAATAAGTTAATTCGCCTCTGTCTTTCTGAAAGGTGAGTAACGGTTCCATCAATACGCAAAATCTTGACATTCTCTTTCTTTAAAAGGTGCTCTATGATGTCTAGAAGTTTTCTGGATTGGGAAAAAACCAGAGTTTGATGTCCTTCATCTTGTAATCTCTTAAGCAAAGCCATAAGGAACATCATTTTCCCTGATTCTTGCATTAGGGATTCATGAGGTACCTGCTCAATCTGGATATCTGAATGAGCCACTTGACTTTCATCCCCACCAGAGAAGTTGCCTTCTCTGAGACCTAACAAACTGCAAGCCCGTGCTGACAGTAACCTCGGGTGATCACATAGCTTCTTTAAGACAGTCAGCTCAGCCAAAGGTGAACGTGTTTCTGTTAATAACTGTTTGATGTGGTTTAGGGATACAAATTTCCTATATATTTCTTCTTGCAAAGGTACTAAATACACCCAAATAATTAACTCATTTTTCCTGGAAAGGGAAGGGATTTCACGGACCATGTCACCACCTGGATTCTTTTCAGGAAGATTGCGCTGGGATTTATTGGCACTTTTCTTCTGTACATCCTCTTTAGTCCTCCTGAGAAAATAAGGTTTTATAAGCGTCATTAAGTTTTCAGATATTTTCAGCCCCAGGGCTTTCTCTCTTGAAGTAGCATCTTTCTCCCTGGCCCTAGTAATAGGATTTTCATACTCCATTTTAAAAGTTTTAGATGTTCCTAGCAAGGATCCCTGACAAGCAAAATCAAAGAGGGACCACAACTCATACAAGTTGTTCTGAATTGGGGTTCCTGTAAGGAGGATGCGATTTTTCACAGGGATAGCCCGGGCAGCAACTGATGACTTAGTAGAAGAACTTTTAATTTTATGGGCTTCATCAAGTATAAGATAATCCCAGACAAACTCTATGCCATCCAGTTGGGAAAGTTGCTGCCAATTGTTGATCAACATTTGGTACGTTGTAATAGCAACCCCATTCTTCCTCTGAATCCTGTTTAGATTTCTAGTACGTTCATTCTTACTGGAACCATGAAAGGTTGCAACTCTCATTCCTGGGGTCCACTTAGCAAATTCTTTGGTCCATGTGCTGATAAGGCTGGTAGGCATGATCAGCAGCACACACCTCACAAGTTCAGCATCAAACATGGCAGAAAGGAAAGCAATAATCTGGATAGTCTTTCCTAATCCCATATCATCTGCCAGTATGCCACCTTTCCTTCTGTCTTTATACAAGCTATAGAGAAAGGCCACACCTTCTTTCTGGTGCTCAAAAAGTCGATCGTGCAGTTCTCGATACAGCATCAGGCCACTGTCACACACATCAACAAATTCATCGTCTCCTTCCACTGATAGCTCTTCCAGGGCTTCCTCTAGTCTCTGGATTCGGCTCAGAACCTTGTCATTGGGAAAAATGTCTTTTGCTAAGTAGAAAAGTTTAAGGGCCTCTTCTAGATTTCCGTCCTTGGTAGCTTCTTTTGCTTCTTTTACATATCTATAAATGTGAAAAAGAAAGGCACTTGCTATATGATGGGCATTGGAGGTACGAAGACAAAAATGAAACCATCTTCTCAAAATTGCATAGAGTTCATTAAAGGGAAGGACTAGCAGGTGTGTGTGTGTGGGGGGTATTCTAAGAGGCAAAGATGAGAAGGAAATGCATAGGGGACAAATAGCCTGTGCAAAGGTGGAGATGAGAGATGTGATGGATTGTGTGAAAGGGAATAGTGTATAAGGCTCAAAAGGTAGATTGGAGGCAGGTTGTGAAGGGGTTTCAGTGACTAACAGAAGAGTTAATAGTTAATCCTATAAGAAATAGGGTGCCACTGGAGGTTACTGGGCAGGGGAATATCATTTTGGCAGCTGTGGAAGATGGATTAGAAAGGGAAAAGACTGGAAGCAAGGAGACTAATTAGGAGACAATTGCAATAGTCTAGGAAAAAAGTGAGGACTTTCATTGTACATATAAGAAAATAAAGACGATTAAAGGAAAGCATTAGTATCTGTGGGTGGTGGGAAAATCAAGGAAATCTTTCCAGAGGAGGTGGTACCAGAGATGAACTTTGAAGGAAGCCAAGGATTCTAAGAGGCCATGGTGTGATGGGAGGGCACTCCAGGCAGAGGAGACAGCATGTGCAAAGATACAGACAGGAAACTAGACACAACTGAGTTTGGGGAATAGCTCGTGGGTCCATTTGGGTTGGCACTGTGTGAAAAGGAATAAGGGAGAGACCGCAAGCCAAACTGTGGAAGGTGTAAAATGGTAGGCTGAGGGGCTTCTGTTTTATTGTAGAAGCAAGTAAGAAGCCACTTAAGATTTCTTAGCAGAGAAGTAAAATGGGCAGACCTATGGAAGATGGATTGGAAAGAGGGAAGAAATGAACTTCCTTCCTGGTACTTCTACCACTACTGGGTAGGCAAGAGGAGATGAGGGTCTGTAATGGCCCAGTAAGTGAAGAGAATGGGATGGGGGTGTGTGTGTGTGTGTGTGTGTGTGTGTGTGTGTGTGTGTGTGTGTGTGTGTGTGTTTCATACAGCCATTATCCAAGTTCAGGTTCTTATCACCTCTGGTAGGGCCTATCAATAGGTTTCTAAAGTGGCTTTCCTCCTTCCAGTAATAATAGTAGTAGCTATTATAATAATAAGAGACTATTATAAATACCCAAATTAATTACAAAAGACCTATAAAGGAAGATGCTATCTGCATCCAGAGAAAGAACAGATAAATAGAAGTATATATAGAATGATTTTACAGACACATACATACGTTTATGTCTAATAGTAGCTATGGGGAGAGGGAGGGGAAAAAAAAAAAGGAAAAAATCTTCCATGATAGTTTTATTATATCTTTAAAAGGAGTAGCAAGTTGTATAGAATACATTTGCAGTTTCTTTTGGCAATCATCGATTTGATTGGCAATCATCTTTTTATTCTATTATGTTGTGGAAATGCTTGTTTTATTTCATAAATTAAAAATAAAAATTTTAAAAAGGAACAATAGCTGATATTTCTATCACACTTACTAGGTGCTTTATAATTATCTCCCTTGACTTTCACAAGAACCCTGGGAGGCAGGTGCTATTATCATTCCTATTTTACAGTTGAGGAAACTGAGGCAGAGATTAACTGACTTGACCAGAGTCACACAGCTATAAAGTGTCTGGGGCTGGATTTGAACTCTGGTCTTCCTGACTCCAGGCCCAGCACTCTAGCCATCTAGCTGTCTCTCAAGTCTCTCCCCTGCAGCAGTTCATCCTTCACTCAGCTGCCAGGGAGTTTTCTAAAGCAAAGGTCTGACCATGTCAGTCAGTCTGTCTGTCCCCAGTTCTCCCCCACCCCCCCTCTAATGGACCTTCAGAATGTGGGCCCTTCATAGCCTTCCACTCTAGGAATCCGGCTTTGCAGCTTTTCCTTGCACATGACAGATCAGGTTTTTACACTGGCTGTCCCCCTGAACGATGGTCTCTTTAAATACTTTCCTATGTTTCTATGCCTAGTTCTTAACATTTCTCCATCTCTCAGAGCTGGGGCATTTTCTCTGCTTGTCTTCCCCTTCCTCTACTCCAACTACTGACCTCCCTGGTTTCCTTTAAGTCCCAATTAAAATCCCACCTTCTACAGGAAGCCTGTTCCAATCCCTCTGTCACTGATTTCCTATTTATCCCCACATAGATGTGTATATGTACATACGTATGTATATATGTGCGCATGCTTTTTTCATAGCTATGCTTTGTATATGTTTACTTATTGTCTTCCGTTAGATCATGAGGTCCTTGGGGGCAAGGCCTGTCTTTTGCTTCTTTTTGTATCTCCAGCACTTAGCACAGAGCCAGGAACACAGTAGGCGCTTAATCGATGTTTACTTATTGGGTGATCCTCTCCCCTAGTGGATGGCACATTCCACGAGGGCAGGGATCGTTTAGCCCAGTGTCCTGTACACAGTACACACTGATTGCCTGGCGACTGGTTACACTTTAGGGTCCTCGGCTCCAGTTTAATCATTTCCTTTCCCCACCTTCGCTGGAGGAGTACATCCGGCCGTCCACCCTTCCGCCCACGCAGGTGGTCACGGGTCGGGGGCCGGGCTCGATTCAGCTAGTGCGGGCAGGGGGAGGCCTCCGCACCCCAAGGGCGAAGGGCTGGGGTGAAGGTGAGGGAGAACTGAAGCAAAATTCAAACGAATCAACTTCTAGAGACCCAGTTTTCTTCCTCTCCCCCTACGGCTAGAGTTTGGTCGGTCCCGGAAGCGAGTACCCCTCGGAAGGCCGAGGACGCTTCACTTCCGCTCTCCCCCGCTCTGCAACCATCGCGAGAGAACGCCCCCGGGCAGCCAGCGAACAGCGCGCAAGCGCGCAAGCGTTCTGCCGCCGCCGCCGCCGCCGCCGCCGCCGTTCCCTCCCCCCCCCGGCCTCCCCCCCATCCCCGCTCCCGAAGCCCGGAGCGCAGATGCTCCCCTCCCCTCCCTCGGGCCCTCCGGGAGCTGGGAGCGGTAGCGGCCTTATCCCCTACCTCCGGTAACTGGCTGCTCGCCCCGGGCTCAGTAGCTGCTCCGCCGCACTCCCTGTGGCCAAGGCCGCCGACTCTGCCATGGCCGCCTGGGGCTCGGGCTCGGTCCCGACGTCTAGCTCGGCCTCGGTCCCGACGTCTAGCTCGGGCTCGGGCTCGGTCCCGACGTCTAGCTCGGCCAGTGGCTCCGCCATCGCTAACGCTGAGGGGCTGACTAGGACGAAGGGGGGGCGGGGTGGGGTAGAAGGCCGTTTCTTTTGAATTTTCCCTCCTCTGGAGCGACGCTGACGTAGAGTGGGCGGGCCCAGAGGCCTTTGGGCCAATAGCAGGCCCCGTCCTCACCCTCTGACCCGCCTCTTCTCCGTCCTGCTACCCGTAGTTCTCAGGGCGGGCGCGGGCTGCTGGGCCCTTGACCCCTTTTGACAGTCGAGGTGGTGGTGGTGTTCGGTCATTTTTCAGTCATGACTGACCCTTTGTGACCCCATTTGGGGTTTTCTTGGCAGAGATACTGGAGTGGTTTGCCATTTCTTTCTTGGCTCATTTTACAGACGAGGAAACTGAGGCAAACAGGGTGAAGTGACTTGCCCAGGGCCACACAGCTAGTCTGAGGTAGGATTTGAACTCAGGAAAATGAGTCTTCCTCACTCCGGACCAGGTACTGTATGAGCTGCTCAGTGACCTAGGTTACCTCAGAGATAAATAAAATAAACGTCAACCAGTCACAACATGGGTTAAATGACCAGTCCAGACCCGCCCAAATCCTCAGCTTTACTCTATCTGACCCAAACTCTGGCAGTGGATGAGGGCAGAAGGAATGCAACAGGGACCAGATTTGGATCCTCAAAGATACAAAAGACACCCCCTAAGCTCTTCAGGAAAGGGAAGAAAAGATGATTGCGGACAGGGGTAGGAATTCTAGACAGGACCCAACTGGAGGCTATGGTGACCTGGCCACAGTGGGGCAAGCATAAGAGAAAGCCTCCCTTCTGGCCTTCACAAGTCCAAATCACTTCCATGGTTGCTTCTCCTTACTCTTCAGTTCATGACCTCCTCCTTCTGCCCTTTTCCTCTCTCTCTCTCTCTCTCTCTCTCTCTCTCTCTCTCTCTCTCTCTCTCTCTCTTTTTTTGGCATGGGGCAATGAGGGTTAAGTGACTTGCCCAGGGTCACATAGCTAGTAAGTGTCAAAGTGTCTGAGGCTGGAACCGAACTCGGGTCCTCCTGAATCCTGGGCGGTGCTTTATCCACTGTGCCACCTAGTTGCCCCCTCCTTTTTAATTTTTTTTTTTTTTTTTTTTTTTTTTTTTTTTTTTTGCGGGGCAATGGGGTTTAAGTGACTTGCCCAGGGTCACACAGCTAGTAAGTGTTAAGTGTCTGAGGCTGGATTTGAACTCAGGTACTCCTGAATCCAGGGCCAGCGCTTTTAACCACTGCGCCATCTAGCTGCCCCCTCCTTTTTAATTTTTGACAATACTTTCAGGGTATATTCCCACCAGGTGGGTCAAATGGTATGATGATTATTATTTTTGTGTGTGTGTGAGGCAATTGGGGTTAAGTGACTTGCTCAGGGTCACACAGCTAGTAAGTGTCAATCATCTGAGGTCAAATTTGAACTCAGGTACTCCTGACTCCAGGGCCGGTGCTCTATCCACTGTGCCACCTAGCTGCCCCTGACTATTTTTATAATATATACTTTGCACTGCCAAATTTCTCTCCAAAAATTTATATCAGCAATGGACGAAGCCTTCCTGTTTCTCTATATCCTTGCAAATGTTGAGTTTTATTGCTTTTAAGTATTTCTATGGGTATAAGGTAGTACCTCAAAGTTGTTTAAATTTGTATCTCTTTGATTTTTAGTGAAGAAAAGAGCTTTTTTTCCCAAGTGATTGTTATCTATCACCCTGACTCTTTAATATTTCCTTAAGCATTTCAGATCTTAATTTTTTAAATCTATGATATTTGCTATAAAGATTTCCATGAATCCATTAATTATATTGGTTTTTGTTGTACAGAGTATTTCTATTTCCATCTAATCAAGAACATCCATTTTGTATCTAATAATATTTTTAAAATTTCATCTCCCCTCCCCAATTGAGATAAATACTTTATTCTAATTTCCCCATCTTTTTATAGCTCGTTTTAAAATATTTACGTCCCTCATACAGCTGAAATTCAAGGTGGAATACGAGTGCCTAAACAAATTGCCCCCCCCCTCCATTTTCCCATATTCATGTAGCCCCACCCTATTTGTACAGGGTGGTCCCCTGAGGGACAGTTGGGTGAATTTCCATACAAATAGGGAGATGTGAGTCATTTGCTGAGAGAATTTTGAGAGAGAAGCTGAGACCTGGAAAAAGGAGGCAAATTGAAGACTTGGAATGAGAGACCCCCAGAGCCTGTGGAAGAAAGCTGAAACCCTAACATGGCCCTTGATGCCCGAGATTTCTGAAAGCTTACCTAGCAGGTAAGATGGTTATCTCTTTGGTTGAGATGGGTTTTCTTCTAGGTCACAGAACCTTCTAACTCATGTGTAGTCTATGACCTCAATGAATCTATATAGCTTTACCAATCCTGTTATAAAATGCCTTGCTTTGATAAATGTTTGCTTGCTATCCCGTCAATGGCTTTTGTGTACTAGTAGGGAAAACTGAGCCGGCCAAGATCCTCTCCCTAGAGCTGACCAGAGAAAGTGGCTTTTATTCTAACCCCACTTTTAATGAAAACAATCCCTAGACTTCAAATATCTGATGTCTAATCGATATCATTCTACCAATACTGTTTTGAAGATAGGAGAGCAAGGGAGTGATCACCTAGCTGGTTCAATTCATTTTGTATGTATTTTGCTCATACCGAGCATTAGACTATGAACGCCTTGAGGGTAGGGACTGTCTTTTGCCTTTCTTTTAGCGCAGTGCTTGGCATAGTGTAGGAGGAGATTCAGGAAGTGCTTGTTGTCTGATTATCTTAAGCATTTCCCAGCCACTGAGGGAAATCTAGAGTCCAATACGGGTCAAATAAAAGTAGTGAGAGTTAGATGTCTTTTTATCCCTCTTGACCAAGAGTGTTTGTAATGTTTCTGTTGCTTATTACATTGGCTCTTGGCTCGTTAGATACTTTTTATTGTGTTGAGGTAAAATAATCTCTTCTCTTTAGTGTTTTTTTATCATGAATAAACATTGGATGTGTTAAAGGCTATTTCTGTATCCATTGATATAATTCTATGCTTTTTTTTAGTTTGAGGATTCAATGTTTTATTATGTTAATAGTTTTTCTGATTTTTAATAAGACTTCTGTACCTGATATAAACTTTGCTTGGTCATAATAAAGCATTTTCTAGTATATCACTATGTTCTATTTGGTTGTAATGTGGCTATCTCAATGTGGTTCTTTCTAGTAGTTTTGCATCGATATTCATTAGAGAAATTGATCTGTAAATCTCTTTTTAATGTTGTCTTTCTCTGGTTTTGAAATCAGCGCCCTATTTGTTTCATAAAAGGTATCAGATACTGATCCATTGTTCACTATATTTATGAATAATTTATGAAACAGATTATTTGTTCTTGAAAAGTTAAGAAGAATTCTGATATGAATCAGTTTTTTCGGGCTAGGTGATTTGTTTTTGGCTGGGTAATTTGATGACTTGTCATTTCTTCCTCTAAGATTGGCTTATATATATATATATATATATATATATATATATTTTTTTTTTTGGCGGGGCAGTGAGGGTTAAATGACTTGCCCAGGGTCACACAGCTAGTGTCAAGTGTCTGAGGTGGGATTTGAACTCAGGTCCTCCTGAATCCAGGGCTGGTGCTCCACCTAGCTGCCCCTGGATTGGCCTATTTAAATTGGTAATTTTCTGTGTGTCCCTTCTGGCAATATTTATGTTTGTAAGTAAGGCTCTATTTAAATTCTCTAATTTGTTAGACTGTTGCTGTGTATTATTTTCCCTAATTGTTGTGTTTATGATGGAGGAGGCAAAAAGGGGTTAACAGATAAACTGAGGCTCGAGTCCTTATTGATAGTACCTAAAAGGGTTAACAGAGAAACTAAAGTTTGTGTTTTAAGAGGGTTTTTCCCTATCAACCCTCACCATCAACAGAGACCCTAACTGGTAATCAACAATTGAAATGTTTAAGTTAGATGACCGGACACCTAGAAACCAGGCCTAAGTAAAGAGAGATCAAAAACACAGAGATACTCTGACCTTGGCAAGTTGAGGTGTTTTGGGGAACATTCCCAGAAAGGACCAAATGTGTTCTTCGGTTCACCTTATGACATGTAAACCCCCAAAACACACCTCCAGGGAAAAAGGTACCTGCCTCGGAGGTTGGCTTAAGTGCCCAGGAACTTCAAATTAGGATAGGCCCTCCCCTATACCTCCCTAAAATGGAGATTAGGATAATGAATAGATAATTAATTTTTTTCTTACTTTTCTTACTTTTTTTTCTTCTTCCAATTTGAGACACCTCTCTCCTTGGGTGCTTCTCCCTGTGGTCACTCACAGTATTGCAATAAAACTTGGGAAACTGAGTCACTGAGTCTTGTCATTCTTTGGGACACCTCATGATTAATTTGATTACCTTAATTCCATCCCACCATCATTTGGTGTGATCTCTCCTTTTTAGTTTGTGACTTTAGTGTTTTATATCCTCTTTCTGGGGGTTGATGAGTGTTAATCTTTTTTAAAAAAAACTCTTGGTTTTATCAATTGAATCGTTCTGTCCTCTGTTTCTTTTATTTTTTACATAATCTCCTTTTATTCTTTTGTATTGTTTCTTTAAGGGTCATCAATTTTATGCTTACTTGATTTTTTTTTCCATTTTTTTCCTTGTTAAATATAATATAAATTTGTCTCTCAGTACAGCTTTAGTTGTCTCCCATAGGTTTCATTATATGGTATTGTAATTATTGTCACTTAAATTTTCTTCTGCCTTTTTTGAGACCCTCTTTAACCCAGTCATTGTTTAATTGATTGCTTTTCAGTTTCCTTGTAATATCTAAAATTCTGTTTTTATTGTGAACTTAACATCAGTGAAAATTTTATTATACAAAGAATAGCAAGGAGGCTTTGAACATAAAACTCTGAACTTCCATTAAGTGCAGTTTTTAAAAATATATATTAAGAAGAAAAAAAATATATATATATTAAATGGAGTATGACACTAACATGAATACCCTGTTTGGCTCATATGTTTCCTCTTCTGAACTTCTTCCTGCTATCTGGGTATTTTTAAAAATAGATCTTTATTGCTATCTTTTGTTTTAACTTTACAGAAATTTCCCACCCTCAGAGAGCTCTATTCCTTATGACAAAGGCTTTTTGAAAAAGCATGGGGGAAAAAAAGAGAAAAAATTTCAATAAAACTAATCGATACATTGAAAAACAATTTGACATATGCAATATTATACACCTTTGGACTAACCATTTTCTTTTTCTTTTTTTTTTTTTTGTGGGGCAATGGGGGTTAAGTGACTTGCCCAGAGTCACACAGCTAGTAAGTGTCAAGTGTCTGAGGCTGGAACCGAACTCGGGTCCTCCTGAATCCTGGGCGGTGCTTTATCCACTGTGCTACCTAGCTGCCCCTGGACTTCCCATTTTCACAAAGCAGTGGGAGGAGGTGTCTTTTCATATCTTTTCTTTGGGGCCAAGCTTATTCTTTGTAATTTTACAACACTTACTTTTTCTTTTAAAATCAAATTTTGTTGATATCTTTTGTTTTTACATTACCTAAGTTTTTCTTAGTATCTCTCCCCTACCAGAGAGCCATCATATGAAACAAAGAATATTTTTCTTCTTTTTTTTTCACTTTGGTGACTTTTAAAATGTCATATTTTTTCTCAATTACATGTAAAAACAGTTTTTAACATTCATTTAAAAAAAATTTCGAGTTCCACATTCTCTCTCCCTCCTTCCTTCCCCCCTCATTAAGAAGGCAAGCAATGTATAGTTAGTTATATAAAATATATTTCCATGTTAGTCATGTTGTGAAAGAAAACAGACAAAAAAACCAAGAAAAATAAAAACAGTTTTAAATGTATGCTTTGATTTTTATTCAGACTCTATCAGTTCTTTCTGTGGGGGTTTGTCTGAGAGCATCCTGCCTGTCGTTTCTGAAATCACAATAGTATTTCATCACAATCATATACAATAACTTGTTCAGCCATTCTCCAATTGGATATACCCTCAGTGTTCAATACTTTGCCACCACTAAAAGAGCTACTATAAATATTTTTGTACATATAGGTCCTTTTCCTTTTTGTTTTTTAAACATCTCTTTGGGGGGCAGCTAGGTGGCACAGTGGATAGAGCACCGGCCCTGGAGTCAGGAGGACCTGAGTTCAAATCCAGCCTCAGACACTTGACACTTACTAGCTGTGTGACCCTGGGCAAGTCGCTCAACCCCCATTGCCTCACCAAAAACCAAAAAACTAAATAAAATCTCTTTGGGATCCAGACCTAGCAGTGTTATTACTGGATCAAAGGGTATGCACAGTTTTATAGCCATTTGGGCATAGTTCCAAATTGTTCTCCAGAATGGTTGGCTCTCCGTACAAGTTCACCAACAGTGCATTAGTGCCTCAGTTTTCCCACACCCCCTCCAGTCTTTGTCATGTTAGCCAATCTGATAGGTGTGGGGCATCACCTCAGAGTTCTTTGAATTTGTATTTCTCGATTGTAGATAGTTTGGATTTCTTTGAAAATCGCCTGTTCCTATCCTTTGACCATTTATCAATTAGAGAATGGCTTGTATTCTTATCAATTTGACTCAATTCTCTATATATTTGAGAAATAAAGCCTTCACCAGAGAAAACTAATGTAAACATTTATGATTACTAATTGTGCATTTCCTTCCATCCTATTTTCCCCATTTTTTCTTCTTCTCTTTCTCTCTTTCCTTTCACCCTATCTGTCCTCAAGTGTTTTGCTTCTGACTACTGCCTTCCCCAATCTGCTCTCCCTTCTATCAACCCTCCCCCAACCCTTTCCCTTTTATTTTCCTGTAGGGTAAGATATATTTCTATACCCAGTTGAGTGTGTATGTTATTCTCTTTGATCCAATTCTGATGATAGTAAGGTTCAAGTGCTCCCTCCCTTTCCCCCATCTTCCCCTCCACTATAAAGGTCTTTCCTGCCTCTTTTATATGAAATAATTTAGCCCATTCTTCCTCTCCTCCCTTCTGCCAGTGCATTCCTCTCTCTCAACACTTAATTTCATATTTTAGATATCATCCCATCATATTCAACTCCACCATGCCCTCTGTCTATTTAGATACTTGCTAACTGTCCTAATAATGAGAAAGTCTTTAGGAGTTACAAGTATCATTTTCCCATGTAGGAATGACTGTAAACAGTTTAACCTTATTGAATCCCTTATGATTTCTCTTTTCTGTTTATCTTTTTATGCTTCTCTTGAGTCATGTATTTGAAAGTCAGATTTTCTATTCAGCTCTGGTTTTTCCAGCAGTAATACTTGAAAGTTCTCAGTTTCCTTAAATGTCTCTTTTTTCCTTGAAGGATTATACTCAGTTTTGCTGGGTATATTACTCTTTGTTGCAATTCTAGCTCCTTTGTCCTCTGGAATATCATATTCTGAGTTCTCCAGTCTTTTAATGGTTGGATCTTTTCACAGCTCCACCAACAGTGGATTAGCATCCCAGCTTTCCCACATACCCTCCAACATCCAATATTTTCAGTTTTTGTTCTATTTGCCATTCTGATAGGTGTGAGGTGATAGCTCAGAGTTGTTTTAATTTGCATTTCTCTAATCAGTAGTGATTTAGGGCATTTTTTATATGATTATAGATAGTTTTGATTTCTTTGTCAGAAAACTGCTGTTCGTATCCTTTAATCATTTATCAATTGGGGAATGACTTGTATTTTTATAAATTTGACTAATTTCTCTACATAATTGAGAAATGAGGCCTTTATCAGAGATATTTGTTTCAAAAATTCTTTCTCAGTTTTCTACTTCCTTTGTAATCTTGGTTACATTAGTTTTGTTTGTGCAAAGACTTTTTAGTTTTATATAATCAAAATGATCTATTTTACATTTTGTAATGCTCTTTATATCTTGTTCACTAAGAATATTTTTAAACAACCATTCTGGAGAGCAATTTGGAACCATTCCTAAAGGGCTAGAGAACTGTGCATACCCTTTGATCCAGCAGTACCACTGCTAGGCTTATATCCCAAAGATATTGTTAGCAGCTCTTTTTGTGGTGGCTAAGAATTGGAAATAAAAGGAATGCCCATCAATTGGGGAATAGCTAAACAAGCTATGGTATATGATGGTGATGGAATATTATTGTGCTATAAGAAATGACAAGCAGAGTGATTCCAGAAAGGCCTGGAAAGACTTGTATAAACTGATGTATAGTGAAGTGAGCAGAACCAAGAGAACATTGTGTAGAGAGACAGCAATATTGTTTGATGAAGAACTGTGAATGACTTAAGTTTTCTCAACAATACAATGATCCAAGACAATCCCAAAGGACTATTGATCCACCTCCAAAGAAAGAACTGATATTGATGGAACACAGACTGAAGCATGCTATTTTTCACTTTCTTTCATTTTTTTCTTTTATTCAAGTTTTCTGGTACAAAATTACTAACATGGTAATGTTTTATGTAATTGCACATGTATAACCCATATATGATTGCTTACTGTCTTGGTGAGGGGCTAGGGGAGGGAGGGAAGGAGGGATAAAAATTGGAATCCAAAACTATAAATAAAAATGTTTATTACTTTAAAAAGATATTTTTAGAGAAATAAGAAGAGAAAACAATCAGCAAAATCAATCACTACATTGAAAAAGCCTGAAAATAGATATAATGTCTCACACTTGTGGACCTCCCACCTCTGCACAGGATCTTTTTTTTTTTTTTTTTTGGCGTGGGGCAATAAGGGTTAAGTGACTTGCCCAGGGTCACACAGCTAGTAAGTGTCAAGTGTCTGAGGCTGGATTTGAACTCAGATCCTCCTGAATCCAGGGCCAGTTCTCTATCCACTGCACCACATAGCTGTCCATACATTTCTTATTCATACCTGTGAAAGGTTTATTATCTGTTTTTCTTCTAATTTTTAATTGTATTATTTTTAATATTTAGGTCACATATTCATTTTGAATTTACTGTGGAACGTGATAGAAGCTATTGGTCTAAGCCAGACTGAATTCTAATTTTCTTACCACTTTTTATCAAATAAAGAGTTCTTTCCTAGGTAGCATATGTTTTGGGGTCTATCAAATATTTCGTTGTTGAGTTCCAGTCTTTCTGATTCTTCCTTGTCTAGTTGATCTACTTTTTCTGTCCATGTGTGTTTTTAACTAATAGTGGTTTTGTTGACTGCTGCTTTATAACATAGTTTGAAGTCTGGAAGTGCTTTCCCCTCTTCATTTCTATATTTTTTCATTATTTCCTTTTATATTCTCAATCTTTTATTCCTCTAAATGAATTCTATTATTTGAATGATTTTAGTATATTATTCATTTCGTAGTTTGATTGGCATAGCATAAAACTGTTAACTCTGGTGGTGGTGTTATTTTTATTATATTGGTATTGCCTAGCCATAAACATTCAATATTCCTCCAGCTATTTAAGCCATACTTTATTTCTTTAAGGAACATTTTGTAGTTGAATCTATGCAAGTATTGTGCATGTTTTGGAAAATCTTTTATGCATTTTGTAGGTATTTTGAATGGAATTACCCTTTCTATTATCTTCTCTTGCATTTTTTTATTACATATAGGAATTCTGTTGATTTTTGTGGGTTTATTTTATAACCCGCAAATTCACTGTAACTATCAGTTGTTCTAATTTGTCCTGTCCTTTCCTTTCCTTTTCCTTTTCCTTTTCTTTTTCCTTTCCTTTCCTTGGCCTGGTGCTCTATGCGTTGTACCATCTAGCTGCCCACATACTTGGCACTCATACATACGCTTCAGCGAGAATATATAAAAAGGCAAGACCCAAGAGAGCCAAAGACAAGTAGCAGCAAGGCTGCAGATGTTCAGAATGGGGTCTCTAGGGCAGGCATTCTTGGTGGGAGTAGGCCAGGGACACTTGAACCCAGCCTGATCTTACAAGCTAGGACTTTGTGGGCATTCTCAGATGGGTTATTCCAAGAAAGGAGGAATCAAGAGAGAGCTAGGAAGATGGGTTCAAATCTGGCCTCAGACACTTCTGATCTGTGTGACCCTGGGCAGGTCATTTCACCCTGTTTGCCTCAGTTTCCTCATCTGTCAAGTGAGCTGGAGAAGGAAATGGTAAACTACTCCAGTGTCTTTGCCAAGAAAACCCCAAATGGGGTTACAAAGAGTCAGACTCAACTGAAAATGGCTGAACAACAATGTGTGAGTGCTAGGCTCCTCTATGACCATTCCTGATGCCATGGTCTGGAAGTCTCTCCTTACTGTGTTTTGCTGATTTATCCAACTTAAGCCTTAGTCTCTTTCTTTTTGCATCTTTCTGAACTGTACTGGTTAGGAGGCTAGAAGGGGATCTAGATAAGGTCTAAGTGGCCAGAAATCCATCACTTACTTGCCTCAGTTTCCTCACCTACAAAATGAGAGGGTTGGTTTTTAATTTTCCTTTCCAGCTCTGATTCTATGATTGTAGTATTAGTGATGGGAAGAGTCAGCTCAGGGCTTGGCATCTCAGCTTCTCCTGAGCCAGACTGTTAAGGGCTAAAATTCTAGCTAGTCTGTCTAAAATATCCAATGAGTGGTCGCCAATAAATTATAAGATTTAGCAAGAGTTAGATTTTTAAGTGTTTATTAAAGAGAATAAGAATTTGGTAAAGAGAGAAAGAAAGGCCTAGATTCCTATCTATTAAAGGGAGAGCACATTTCTAGCTCCACTCTCCACCAGAGTCCAAAGGAAAAGAGCATGAGACCGAGCGCCAGTCTCTTCCTTCCTCTTCCCACTAGCCAATGTCACTTCCTGATGCCAAAGAAAAGACTCCTGGTCTTGCCCTCAAAGACCTTCGCTTCATGGGCGGAGCTCTTCTACAGTAAGTCTCCAGCAGGTGGCGTCATTCCAATAGTTACAGTTCCCCGCTTTGTTTCCTCAAGAAACGGTGTTTCCTTGATGAAACAGTCAAAAATAACAGAATATAACAACCTATGCTTAACTAACAGTATGTTAATAACAATATAGAAAAGGGAGAGAGGAAAGTTTTGTCCAGAGGTGCAATTTTTTTTTGTCCTCATGAACCGGCGCTTTGACATTGGTCTTGCAAAGGGAGGGCCTCTGCAGAGAATACATGTTACAGATGGTGTATATTGTAACAGAAAGAGAAAAAAACAACAACAAAACAAAACTGTTAATTTAAAGTCTCTGAAAGTCTTTTCTCAGATGTCCTCTAGGTGTAATCGTGGAATGGAAGTCTTTTTAGGGGTTGATGTGTAGATGCTGGTAATCAGCTAGGAAAATTTCCTACAAAATGGAGCTTAACACAACTTTAAAATAGCTTTATCAATAATCAGATCAAACAATGAAAGTTCTCAAAAACATGTCTAAGGGTTGTTACACATGAAACATATAATAAAACAAAAATTGAAACATTCTTTAAAATTATAATATTACTATAGTCCCCCCTTATGGAGGGTAATTGAGAAGACAATTGCTGTAATATTAATTATTAAAAATAATTTTTATCTTTGTTTCATCACTTTTTTGCATCATCTGCCTAATTATCCTCATGCCATTATGAGAAATTTAAAAATCTAATATAATTGGTAACAGATGTCGAGGCCAAATTCAACACCGTTATTTATCATGACACCTGAGATAATTATGGGGGTTACCATAAAAGAACAGAGAAATGATGGGATATGAGCATTCCCACACTTGAGCAATATATACTGCCCATACAGTATGCCAGGCTTAAAATAGGTGGATGGAATATATGTCCATGCCACCGAACATATTGGAAGAAACTGAGTCAGACTTAATCAGATGCATGGGATTGAGATGTCCATGGCATCAGGCACATAGGAGGGAGCATAGGAGCCCGGTGTAGAAATGAGATGGGTGCGATGAATACTTCCAGCCATCTGTACAATATTGTGGGGAAAAAGAGAATAAAATATTAAACCAAGAGAATCCAACCTCAACATTTGTCAAAAGCCGTTCCCTCAGCCATACCTTGACTTCATGCATGTCTCCCCTCATGTGACAGTTCAGTGTCTGCTCTTGCATGTATTCCTCTTGTGATTAGATGGCATCTTGGCCAACTGGCATCTGATAACTCAGAATAAAGGCAATTAATGTCTTAAATGATAAGTTCCCATAATCCAAGTCTCATATGGATTTAAAAATTGAGGATAGGGGCAGCTAGATGGCGCAGTGGATAGAGCACCAGCCCTGGAGTCAGGAGTACCTGAGTTCAAATCCGGCCTCAGGCACTTAACACTTACTGGCTGTGTGACCCTGGGCAAGTCACAACCCCAATTGCCTCACTTAAATAAAATTTAAAAAAAAATTGAGGATAATAAATGATTGCAAAAAAATGTGAATACATCTTGACTCTGAATATAATATATAATTATGCAACAATTTCAAATAATACCCCTTTTTTTAAAACTTAGTATACAATTACTTTTGTGAAAAATCTGAACATATTTAAATACAAGTTAAAGTACAACACAATCTCAAAGAAAACTTTTTTTGAAAAAGAAAACTTTTACAAATGTTCCCCTCTTTTTTTTTTTTTTGGAATATGCTTATCAAAAATAATACTTCTAGAATCAATTTACACTTGTCATGGCAACCAATTTGCCAGGGAAATGCTTTAAAGAGTTTGATCAAATAATCAGTTGAGAAAAAAATAACAAAAACAAACAACTCAGAATATGGGAGCACAATACTCCTAGAATTAACATTGTATTATTATATCAAAACCATCTTGCAATTTTTCAAAATTAGATAAATGAATAGAAGAAAATACACATGGAACAATAAAAGACAGTGAAGTTCAAACTAAGGAAATCTAAATGAGCATGAACTTAATATTAATAAGAGTATTAAAAAATATAAACTTGATCACATGACTAAAGCTTTTACAAATATTGTCCTTGTTTTAAAAACTAAGTATAAGATACAATCTCAAAAGCACGAAAATCTCTATGAAAATAAACCCATACCATTAATTTCAAAATGTAGATGTAATAGCATAGAAATCCTATGTAACCTCTGAACTGACATTAATACTCTGAGTGAATTCAGAACACTTTTGATTCCGATATCTAAAATCCCCAATGCTCATATCAATATCTTGCTGTTTACTGCCACATTTCTGTACAATATATACCCTTCCATGGCAAAAGAAGCGGAGTCTTGGACTATGTTAATGATTGTCATTCTTATTCGGCTTAAGTTTTTCTTCTTTAACCCCTCTATATTGTCTGTCAGCCTTTTCACCATACAAATGCTTTATAAGATTACTAATTAAAGACAAAAGCAGGTTAGCAAAATTATGAACAAAATGAGCATATCTGGAATTTAAAGGGTTTTCTAAGGTTGTCTCAGAAGCACAGCCAGGCTGGGGAAGGGCTGAGTCTTAAGCTGCAAATGTAGTTAGAGAAAGTTGAGCATGCGCATTAGATGGGCTTGGCCATGGGAGGAGTCGAGGGTGGGGTCTGGAGAGGAGGGGAGGGACCAGCGCAATTTGAATCAGACTTGATTTTGAACTCACGCCCTACCCCCACTCCTAGGGGAAAAAAGCTTCTAGAGGTTGGGTCTTTGCCTCTAGGTATGCAAAATTAGAGAATCTCTCAGCATTAGAATTTGAAAAAAATACAGGAGTGCAAGGGTTCTCTGAAAAAGCATGGCTGGGAGAGGGGGGGATATTTATATTCCCTTGTGTAAGTACCTTGCTGGCTCCTCCAACAAAAATAAAAAGAAAAATAGAAAATCCACAGAAACAAAGCATTAACATGATCTTATCTCCCATTTGTCTGGTTAAACAGACTAAACTCAAAAATAGGGTAATTAGGGAGTTTAAAAGGTCCATTTGAGAAAATTTAAAGGGAAAACACCAGGCAATTCAGCAGTACTTCGGATTTAAAGGGTATGGGTAGGGGAAATTTCTTACCCAACCTAAAGATCAGAAGTGAGGTTCAGCTTTCCTCTTCGTGGTCAGCCATCTGTTAAGGGCTAAAATTCTAGCTAGTCTGTCTAAAATATCCAATGAGTGGTCGCCAATAAATTATAAGCTTTAGCAAGAGTTAGATTTTTAAGCGTTTATTAAAGAGAATAAGAATTTGGTAAAGAGAGAAAGAAAGGCCTAGATTCCTATCTATTAAAGGGAGAGCACATTTCTAGCTCCACTCTCCACCAGAGTCCAAAGGAAAGAGCGTGAGACCGAGCGCCAGTCTCTTCCTCCTCCCACTAGCCAATGTCACTTCCTGATGCCAAAGAAAAGACTCCTGGTCTTGCCCTCAAAGACCTTCGCTTCATGGGCGGAGCTCTTCTACAGTAAGTCTCCAGCGGGTGGCATCATTCCAATTGTTACAAGACAACTTTGCTGCTGCTGGTACACTTAGTTTTGGGTTTGGGGTTTGTTTGGGTTTTTTTGCAGGGCAATGAGGGTTAAGTGACTTGCTCAGAGTCACACAGCTAGTAAGTGTCAAGTGTCTGAGGCCGGATTTGAACTCAGGTCCTCCTGAATCCAGGGCCAGCGCTTTATCCACTGTGCCACCTAGCTGCCCCTGCTGCTACACTTAGAAAAGGCCATTTTTTCAAACCAAGTCTCTTGTTTCCTGCTGGAAGAGGAGAAATTCCATCACATTTCCAGCCTAGTGTCCTGTCTTGGAGAAGGGGAACTAACACTGTTCCTTAGGTTCCACTCTTCCACCCATAAGGTCCTAAAAGGACTTCACTCTGTGGGACCATGAATACATTTCATGTATTCAGACCTTGACTCCCCTCTGGTCCCCATCCCAGTGATTCTGGTTATCCCAGTGATTCAAACCCATTACCCTGGCTCTCATTCTCCTCAACCCAACCCCTATCTTCAGTGTTCGATTCTAAAGCTGCCCACCCTCTTCCAGTGTGTTCTCTGCGGTGCCAACTCTAGGTAATACATTTGCTTTCAACTTCAACTTTTTCCTCTCCTTCCTTCTTCATCTCCTAGCTCTGACAGCTGGCTCCCCCCCCCCCATGACCCAGCCTCCCTGGCCTTTCCTTCCAGCACTGACAGCACTTTTATTTATTCTTCTTCCCCCCACCGCCACATTTGATGGTTGAGGTTAGGGATTTGGAATAGTCCTTGGTTCCCATGGCCAGTTTTAGGTTTCCCTGTCTCCCCATCGCTGGGCAACCTCTCTTCCTTTAAGGTTTACTCAATCCATATCCACTACCCAGTCAAAACTGTGGTATTTCCTGTCTTCTGAACTCTAGGACACTTCCCTTTTCTCAATAAGTTCAATGCCTGGCTCTCATTCAGCAATTAAACATTTATTAAGTACCTACTATGTGCCACCTACTGTGCTAAGTGCTGGTAATACAAAAAGAGGCAAAATAGGGTCCCTGCCCTCAAGGAGCTTACAATCTAATGGGAAAGCTAACAAGGAAACAAATGTGTATAACAAGCTATGTAGAGGGTAAATAGGAAATGATTAAGAAAGGGAAGACACCAGAGTTAAGAGGGGGTGAGAAAGACTTTCTGTTACAGATTTTTTTTCTTTAGTGAGGCAATTGGGGTTAAGCGACTTGCCCAGTGTCTGAGGCCGAATTTGAACTCAGGTCCTCCTGACTCCAGGGCCGGTGCTCTATCCACTGTGCCACCTAGCTGCCCCTTCTGTTACAGATTTTGATAAGATTTTAGTTGCGATTTAAAGGCAGCCTGGGAAGCCTGGAGATGAGGAGGGATAGGAGATGGCCAGAGAAAATGTCAGGAGCTGGGAGATGGAGTATCTGGTTTGTAGGACAGCCAGGAGGTCAGTGTTAAAGAGTATGTGTCAGGGAGTAAGGTGAAAAGAAGACTGGGACAGTAGGAGGGGATGCATCTCGTATTTGAACCTGGTGGTGTATTGAGTGGTGGGATGACATGATCTGACCAGTGCTTTAGGAGAAACTCTGGTGACTGAATGGGGAGAGACTTGAGGCAGGCAGAGCCCCCAGTAGCTATTTTGGTAGCTAAGGGTCTTTACCAGGGTGGGGGCAGTGTCAGAGGAGAGAAGGGGGTGTACTCAGGGATGCTGCAAAGGTGAAATGGACAGGCCTTAGCAACAAACTAGAGGTGATGGGGGGGGGTAAGAGAGTGTGGAGTCCAGGATGACGACTCCTATGTGGTTTTTCGCTTTCTCTTTTCTTTCTCTTCTCAACTTCTGTCCTCACACTGGAGGCCTTCAACATCCATTCTGATATTCCTTCAAACACCTTAACTTCACAGTTCCTGAGCTTACTCTTCTCCCATGACCCACTCCTCCCTCCACCTTAGCCATACACAAAGACAGTCATACTCTTGATCTTGCCATCACCCACAAATGCTAACCCTAATCCTTCCATGTTCATGAACTCTGAAATTCCTGTATCTGACTACAAAATTATTGTCATTCATTCCCCCTCTTCCTCTGCCTTGCATCTCCATTCTCTCTTGGTTTTTTACTTGTCCCCCTCAGTTTATTCCCAGCCATCACCCCTGCACTAGCTGTCTGCCCTTCCTCATTCATCACGACTCCTTGGTGAACCACTTCCAACTTCACACTATGCTCTTCTCTAATGAATCCTCTGCCCTCCTATTTTACCCAGCTAAGCCTCATCCTTGGAGCACTGCTACCATCCTTTTGTTGAAAGGAAAATTCTGCATTTGGACTTTCACCCTGATTAAGAAGGCAGAACTCAGGACAAAGAGAATTAAAAGAATTTTATTGTAAGTAAGTCAAGGTAGCAACATGTGTACATGTTGCTGGACTGATCACTGAAGACCAGCAATGGTTTCAAAGTGGAAACAGCCTTTATAGGTAGCTTTAAGACAATCCAGGCAGGTCCACCTCAGCCTTTACATCTCCGTTTCTCCCCAAGGTGGCAAGAATGGGACAATTTGCAGGGAGGGGTGTGTGACAAAGGGCAGGTTCTATAATAAGCTGCAGACTGAGTGTCTCCTTCCCCACCAGAGCCTCCTCCAACACTGATGGATAAGCAGGGCTGGGAATAATGGGATACCGGATCACCAGAACTTTCAACTCCTTGTCTTTGCTACTATTCTTGTATGGCTGAACAAAGTTGGAGAAAAATCACAAAACCAGGCTGACTGGCTCCATTACAAGTTTCTATTACAACCGTGTCTAGGCCTTCACTGCTGCAAGGCAATCATTTCCCATCTCCCTAATTAACTCCACTCACTGTGGTGTCTTTTCCAAACTTTTTCATCCCTCCTCAAACCTCCCATGGTTCCTCCTCCCCCTCCCCTCTTTGCTGAGAATCTTTCTTTATGTTTTACTGAAAAAACTGAGGTCATTTTCCAAGAGCTCCCTCTTCTCCCCTCCTCCACATGCCTTCTGCCACTCTCCTCCTTCATCCCATTTCACAGAATGCCAAGACTAACCCCTCTACCTGGACAAGTGATCACATTAAGTTTTCTTCAGTCCGTTGCCCCATTTATCATTCCCCTCTCTCCCTTATCTTCAATCTCTTCCTACTCCTACCTCTCATCATCCACTCTATCTCCTGGTTCCTGGCATCTAGAGACAGGGAGGTCATCAACGACCATGGCACATGACAAGCTAGCAGAGAGGTAATTGATAGGTTGCTAGCTACCAAGGATGGATGGATGGGTCAAGTGAAGGTTTTTGTTTTGTTTTTTCAGGATGGGGGACACATGGGCATGTTTGTAGTCAATAAAAACCCAGATAAAACTGAAGGCCCAATTGTGTTAGCATGGAAAAGAAAAACTAATTGATGAGGCTTGCCCTGCAGATGCTCCCAGACGTTACCCGTTCAGTCCTCCCTAACCTTTTCCCACCTCACTCCGCAAAAGGAAGGCCAAGAGGCTTGGCCTCCGGTGGGACTGGGGGTCAGAATTGATCCTGGCAGTACCTATCTCTTTACCTCTGGCCTTTTCCCAAGCAATAAGAAACTCATGGGGGTGGATTAAATTACTGCCCCCCCACCCCCGCCGTGTTTGACGCTTTACAAAAGGGAGAGACTGAGGCGACTGGGGCGGGGCGAGTGTCAGTTTTCCCCCTTCCTCCCAGAAAAGCGAAGCTAGAGCTAGCAGCAGCTCCTCTGACAGCAGGCTTGGTGCCCGGCCCGAATCCTGTCGCTCTCATTGGCCAGCTGCTGGGTCAATCACAGGAGCCCAGGGAGAGCGAGGCGCTTTCCCGTTGGCTAGGCGCGAAGGCCAATGGGAGCAGCCTACAAGGGGAGGATGCTCAGCCTCCCCTGTTCTTGTCAGTCAAAGGGTGACCACGACTGGCTCAGGTTGGCGACTCCGGCACTATAGGCGGCCCCAGCTGCGAGGAAGGAGCTGGGCCTTGCTGGGCCGCATCTCGGGCTGCCCGATGGCGGTGGCCGAGACTCGAGGACCTTCAACGCGACTGCTGCAGGCCCGCTCCAGAAGCCTTAGGCGGGTCTTTCAGAGGGCGCAGGAAGCGCAGCAGGAGCGGTGAGAGGGGCCGCAGCTGTTTGGGGGGTGAAGGGTGGGGGACGGGGAGCGGTAAGAGAGAAGGGAGTCGGTGAGAGGAGGGAGTTGGCTACGGAAGGGAGGGGAAGGGGCAAGAGAGAGAAAGGGGGCAGAAGCGCGGACAGAAGAGAGGGGTGGTTGGGACAGGAAAGGGGAGAGAAGGGAGAGGGAAAAAATAGGGAAGAGGGGCAGCTACAGGGGCAGAAAAGGAGAGTGGAGCGGACGGGAAAGGGGAGGGGGTGGGGGCAGAAGCAGGGGAGAGGAGGGAGCTGGAGTCGGAGCAAAAGAGGGGAGAGAACCATCTTCAGGGACAGGAGAGGGGAGGGGGCCACCTGCAGGAGCAGGAGAGGGGAGGGGGCCACCTGCAGGAGCAGGAGAGGGGAGGGGGCCACCTGCAGGAGCAGGAGAGGGGAGGGGACCAGCTGCAGGAGCAGGAGAGGGGAGGGGGCCACCTGCAGGAGCAGGAGAGGGGAGGGGACCAGCTGCAGGAGCAGGAGAGGGGAGGGGACCAGCTGCAGGAGCAGGAGAGGGGAGGGGGCCACCTGCAGGAGCAGGAGAGGGGAGGGGGCCAGCTGCAGGAGCAGGAGAGGGGAGGGGGCCACCTGCAGGAGCAGGAGAGGGGAGGGGGCCAGCTGCAGGAGCAGGAGAGGGGAGGGGACCAGCTGCAGGAGCAGGAGAGGGGAGGGGGCCACCTGCAGGAGCAGGAGAGGGATGGGGACCAGCTGCAGGAGAGGGGAGGGGGCCACCTGCAGGAGCAGGAGAGGGGAGGGGGCCACCTGCAGGAGCAGGAGAGGGGAGGGGCCACCTGCAGGAGCAGGAGAGGGGAGGGGGCCACCTGCAGGAGCAGGAGAGGGGAGGGGCCACCTGCAGGAGCAGGAGAGGGGAGGGGACCAGCTGCAGGAGCAGGAGAGGGGAGGGGGCCACCTGCAGGAGCAGGAGAGGGGAGGGGACCAGCTGCAGGAGCAGGAGAGGGGAGGGGGCCACCTGCAGGAGCAGGAGAGGGGAGGGGACCAGCTTCAGGAGCAGGAGAGGGGAGGGGGCCACCTTCGGGACCAGTGAGAGGGAGGAGGGCGGGATCAAGAGAGGGAAGGGGGTGGTGAGAGGGAGGAGGGCGGGATCAGGAGAGGGAAGGGGGAGGAGAGAGGGAGGAGGGCGGGATCAGGAGAGGGGAGGGGGCGGTGAGAGGGAGGAGGGCGGGATCAGGAGAGGGAAGGGGGCGGTGAGAGGGAGGAGGGCGGGAGCAGGAGAGGGGAGGGGGTGGTGGTGAGAGGCTCTCTCTGGAAAGTCAGAAATGGGACCAATCTTTTTCTCTTCTTTAAAATCTATCTTTTTCTTGCTGGCCAGTCCTTCTGAAGTTCCAACCTTTGGCGTGATTTTCTCTATTAGAAATTTGTGATACAAATATCTGTATATGTCTGTATGTTTTTCTGACCTTCGGACTCGGCGACTCTCCTTTAGGATGCGTCACTTCTGAATCTCTTCCCCCCCCCCCCCCCCCGTGAGGTTGGGTGGGAGGGATAAGGTTCGATTGTACTTGGCTTGTTCTGTCTCCGGGTGGCATGTGCGCATACCTGAACAATGAAGCAGAGTGCAAGCCAGCAGTTTGTGCCAACTTTCCCCACCCCCCTCCTTGGTCCCTCTCGAAGCCAGGGTGCTGTGGGCTGCACTGCAGTTGACCCCGGGGCTCCGACTTGGTCCTAGCACTTGCTCCCTCTTTGCTTAACCTTGGCTAAGGCACTTCTCTCTGCACCTGAAATGCCATATCTTTAAAAACTAGATTACCCGTCTACCTCTGAATCCGTGATTCTCATAATAATGCCTGGCGGAGATTTTGTTTCATCTCTATTTAAAAGTTTATGTGTAGTAAGTTTTTGTTAAAGACATCTATTTGATAAGGTCTCATAGCATATGGTAGAGTCAAATATTGATTGGAATAATGTTAGACATCTGAACCCAGTATTTTCTCTTTTTACAGTAGTTATAAACTAATTAAAATTTATATGCCTTTAAAATTAAAAAAAAAAGCAACTCTAGCCATTTGGTTATACTTGATATGGTTTTCCGTGGATTCTTTTCTCCTGGTAGGGGCCATTGTTCAGTAGATGGTGTGTGCCATCTCCAGCTTGAAGCCACTCTGTTTCTAACATGTACAAACCATAGTTTGCAGCTTTATGAGAAGGAGCCAAACTAGGAGACCTGGAGGTCAAGGAGATGAAGCTCACTCACTTCCTGGAAGGTTAGGATTGCTTTGGTACCATGTCGGCCACTTCTGGCCCACAGGGTTAGGCCATTCTTAAGCCTCTCAACTATTATTGGTGATTAGTAGGCTGGGCTTGTCCTGCAGTGGGACACCAGCCCCTGAAAGTGTGTTGTTTTCTTGCATTTCAAAGTTCTTCCCCATCTCCAGTCTTTACCTCAGAATCAGGACTTGAAAGTCCTCTCTACAGGAGCACTAGAGTGTGGCAGGAACCAGATTCAAGTGGGATTGGGAAATGTTTAACAAAACAAATAAAAATACAGGAGAACATTGGTGATGTTACTATTTGGTTTGTGAAGTCAATATGCGGCCTGCTGGGATCCTTAGTTTAGGAGTTTGATGTCACTACCCTATTCCATTAAAGGTGCATTTTTTTCCCTGTAGGGTTAAACTCTGCTTTGCTGGATAAGGTATCCTTGGTTGTAAACCTGTACTTTTTGCCTTTTGGAATATTGCATTTCAAGATCTTTATTTATAATCCAGGTTGCCATGTCTTAAATGATCCTCCCTTTGGTTCCTTGTATAACAGTGATTACAGGCTCCCCCTGTCTGAAGGCCAAGTATATTACATTTCATCCTTTGCTGAGGGTGTGGTGTGTATAGTCTCTGTCATTGGCTCAAGCCCCTATCAGTTGTGTTCCCCCAATTTTTAGGGGTCACCAGCACCCCAGTTCCATTTAACCACTTAATAATCCAGTTAGCTTTAAAAATTGTTTAAATCCAGTTAGCTTTTTACAAAGTAACATTTACTTCGAAAGTATAGTGAGAACAAACATACAGATAAGAGCCCCCAGATCCCCTTAGTTGGGGGAGAGGAGGTGGATTCATATCATAGTTTAGTTCAATTCCTAGAGAGCATTAATCCCATCAAGTTATAAATCCAAAGCCCCCCTCCCCTTTGGGCTTCTGTCCCAGGACCCTGGTTTCCCAGGGCTTCTCTGCTGGTATAGTAGGCACCATCTGGCCTGAAATCCTGGCTCCAAGGTCCACTTCTTGCACCTTGAACTGAAAAGGCCAAATGAAATAGACCCCAAACCCAGGCCTGTTTCTTAGGACCATAGGCCTAAAAGGAGAGGGAGGTACCCTTCTTTCCTCAGTTTAGTTCATGATCCCCACCCCCGATGCCTCTTGTGAGGACCAAGGCCAGCACAGGATGTCGGAGACTTTCTCTTAGCTGACCTGGGTATGCCCCAAAGCCCCATTACAAATAAAATACATAGGATTACAAAAGAAATCAATTATACCAAAATACAATCAGAAGCTGTGATCACCTGCAATTTAGTAGTGGGTCTAGTAACCGCAGTCATTTCAAAATCGTGTTGAGTGTAAGTGTAACAGCAGTCATGGGATGGGGAAATCTTTGGAATTTCTGTTGGTGACAAAATCATGGGTTCTGCTAGTACTGCTGTGGTTTGGTACCTACATTCATAATTTAAGGAGATGCTAAATTTCAGTTAGAGATTAGTGAAAATAATGATGTCATTTCCCCCCATCCAAACTCTTGTTTCATTCATGTCCCATGGATTACAGGTTAAGAACCTCTGATCCTAGTGTTTTGGTCACTGGTCTATCTATTTCTGTATTGTCATATAGTCTTTATCACTTCTTTTTTAGAACACCATGAAATTCTTTTGTTTGGGTTCCATAAATTAGCCACTTTCTCTTTGGACAGAGAGCTTGTTTCAGATGTTTTGTCTTGGTTTCACATATTCCTCTATCATATTAAAGAAAAATCCTTCCAGTTACATATTACTTTGGCTTTTTAACATGAAAAAATGGTTGTATGTTATTAAAGGCTTTTTCTAGAGTGACAGCATGTTGTAGAGCAGACTACCCCCACACTTGTGAATGTGCAGCCCGAACCAGATTAAAGTATAATTGGGAACTATTTCACAAAATAAAGAAAAATGCAGATAATGGTAATTTGTGGTGTTCCAAGTCAATATGCAGCAGGATATGCAAGGATCCTTACTTTTAGTGGCCCTATTTCTATTTGAGTTTGCCACCATTGTTGTGGAGGAATGACTACTGGATTGGGAGTCAGGAGAGTTCTACCTGTGAAATCTAACCCTGGCACATACTTGTGGGGCTTTGGGCAAGTCATTTCACTTATTGGAACCTTAGCTTTTCCCTTTGTAAAACGGTAATAAAAAAAATACTGGTACTATTTGCTTTTGAGGATGTTCATGACGTGCTTTGGGAACAGGACATGTTTGCAAATATAAACTCATGATATAAATGTCAATCATTTACAACCATCATAATTATTTTGATGAATTTGATTTTCTTATGTGGGCTCTTTTCCTAATATTGAACTACTCTTACATTACTGGTATTACTTCTCCTTAATTATAGGGCTCAGGTTTGGTTTTTTTTCTATTGCTGTGTTTTTTTCTATTTGCCAGTGTTTTTTATATCTAACATTTTTGCATTGACATTCCTTAACTCTATTGATCTGTAGTTCTCTGTCTGCCTTATCCTCAACAGGTCTGCACATCAGGACCATATTTACCTCATAGAGTCAGGGACAGCATCATCTTTTTATTTGGTTTTGGACTGTTTTGATAGAATTCATTTTTGAATACATGTGCTCCTAGCATCATCCTTTTATCTGGCAGCTCAATAAGGATTTGCTCAGCTATTCTTTCTGATAGTGTTTTTATATAGGGTATTAATTACTTATTTTATCAATTTGGGTATCATTTTTTGGTAAATGGTTATCTCTATATCCTCTGTTTTATTGCCATCTGTGTATGTAATATTCTCAATTTCTTTATACCATCTTCATTCTTTGTGATTCCCCCCTTTCTCTTTTCCTGATTTTCATATTTGGGTTTTCTTCTTTTTTTTTTACATTTGCTAATGATTTATCCATTTTATTTATCTTCAAAACCAGCCAGCTCTTTTATTAATTTAGTTGTTTTTTATTTGAAAAATGTTTTCTTTCACTTCTTCTCTAATTTTAGCAGTTTTCTGTTTTGATCTCATTTTGGAGGTATTGATCTGTTCATTTTCCATTTTAAAAAATGATTAAGTTAACTCAAATACTTCTTTTTTCTCTGCTTATAAATTGGCCCCTGAATAATTTAGCTGTGTCCAATAAAGTTGATATTATATAATTGTGGTTTTCTGTAATTAATTTGATTTTTAACACATGCATTATTGAAACATGTTTTAGTTTCCATAAAGGCCTTCATTTATTAAGTGTATTTCTCCTTTCGATAACTTTTTATTACATAATGATTTAAAAAATATGTTTAAAACTTATTTATTTGTTTTGTCCATTTTTGTGAATGATTTGTGTGTATTTGGAAAAAAGTATATTCTCTTCCTTCTCTCGATTGAGTTCTCTCTATCAAATCTACTTTTTTAGCACTCTGTTCACATCTGTAATTGCTTTCTTATTAATCTTTTTTATTTGATTTGTCATTATGTTAGCAGGATGTTGAAGTTTCCCACTGTTTATTGTATTATAAGCATTTTTTTTTGTAACTCAATTACATTTTCATTTATAAATTGCCTTGCTGTGTCATTAGGTGCATATACGCTTAATATTGATATCCTCTTCATTGTCAATGACACTTTTTAATTTTTCTTTACTTTTAGATATTTTTTTCTATTAAGTTCAAATATTTGAATAAAAATACAACAAATGAAAAGAAACTAAGCAAAAAGTAATTGTGAATGATTATAATGTAACTCTGCACATCTTTTATTTACCAGAAAGAGAGTAAGTGTAAACTTTTTCTAAGGTCTTAACAAAGCTGGCTTATGCATTTGACATTATTCCATTGCTGTTAATATTATCTTTCTGTCTTTTTCTGAGAGGCAGCATGGCAAAGTGAATAGGGAGCTAGTCTTGGATCCAGGAAGACTTGGGTTCAAGGCCTGCCTCTGGTCATGTGACTATGGGCAAGCCATGTGGCTTGTTAGTTTCCTAGGCAGCTAAGGCTCCAGGTTGCTGCCCTGTGTTGGTAGGGGGGTGTTCCTCACAGAGGAGTTCCCTATTACAGTGAAATGCTAGGTCCCATGCCTAGCTCAGCCTAGTCTTTCACATGCCGAAGCAGTGGGTTTGGTCTCCTTTGGCTTCTTTCTTCAATTGCTATCACTTCCTAAGTTTTCCTTGAGTTCAAGAATGTTTTGGTCTTCGTGTCCACAAGATGAAGTATAATGCTTACAAGTCCTTACGTATATTAAGCTTTTAAATAATTGTTTGAATTGAATTTTTAAAATTCTTCATGTTTACCATTTTATTATGCAATAATATTTAATTGCCTTCATATAACATCATTTTTTTCATTCATTCAGTAAACATTTATTCAGCACCTACTACTTGCCAGGCACTGTGCTAGGGATACAAAAAGAGACAAAAGACAGTCCCTACCTTCAAGGAGCTCACAATCTAATGGGGGAGGCAACTTGCAAACAAGTACATAAAAAGCAAGCTATATACTATATACGGGATAAATAGAAAATAATCAACAGAGGGGAGACACTGGAATGAAGAGGGGTTGAGAAAGGCTTCCTTAGAAGGTGGGATTTTAGTTGGGACTTAAAGGAAGCCAGGAAGGAGAATAGGTGGAGTGGAGGAGGGAGAGCATTCCAGGCATGGGGGAACAGCCTGGAGCTGAGATGGAGTGTCTTGTTCGTGGAACAGCCAGGAGGCCAGAGTCACTGGATCAAAAAGTAAGGTATAAGAAGACTGGAAAGGTAGGAGGGGGCAGGGCATGAAGGGCTTTGAATGACAGAGCATTTTGTATTTGTTCCTGAAGGCATTAGGAGCCCCTAGAATTTATTTAGTAGGGGGTGACATGATCAGACATGCACTTTAGGAAAATCATTTTAGTGGCTGAATGAAAAATTAGTAAATCATAAGGAACTAAACAAAGATAAACTTTATATTCTAATATAAGGAGATGATATATGTGTCATCAAGAATCACAGGGGGAGACAAGGCCTGGGAGTGGTTTTGTTATGTTTTGATGATCTTAAAAGAAAAATGGAAAGGGAGGGAAAGAGAACTGGGGGAGGGGGCTGGGGAAGGGAGAGGAAGAATGGGGGAAATTGGCTCACTTTATTGGGGTCTATACAAATAAGGAGGAAGGGGTGGAAGAAAGAGAGGGTGACACTTGAATTTCACTCATCTAAACTAGCCAAAGGAGGGAAGAATACACACACATTTGGATACAGAAATACTTTGCACTCAACAGGGAAAGGGGGGGGTGAGGAGGGGGTGGGTAAGAGGGGGCATAAGAGGGTATGGGTAGACTAGGGGAAGGATTAATCTTAAGGAAAACCGACTTAAAGAGGGGGCAAGAAACAAAGAGAAAAGCAAAAGACTAGGATGGAGGAAACACAAAAATCATAGCTGTAATGTAATGAATTCACCCATAAAATAGAAAAGGATAGCAAATTGGATTAGAAAGCAGTATTTGACAATATGTTGAAACACACTTGAAACAGAAAGATGTACACAGAATTACAATATTGGTTGAAGCAAAATTCTGTTACACTTCCATTGATGTAAAAAAGGCAGGGGTTGCAATCATGAAATAGACTTAAAAGAGAAACAGGGAAATTACGTTTTGCTAAAAGGTACCACAGACAGTGAATTAATATCAAGACTAAATATAAATATGCCAAATATTATGGCATCTAAATATATAAATAAGTTAAATGAGTCACAGGAAGAAATAATAAAATGAATAGACTTGAATAGAATTTGAGAAAGGTTAGATGAGATAGAATTTGAGAGATTATTGAATGAGAATAGAAGAATGTATACCTCTTAATCAGCCCTGCATAATACCTTTACAAAAATAGACCCTGTTTTAGGACATAAAAGCTTTATAAATACAGAAATATTAAATGCATCTTTTACAGATCACAGTGCAATAAAAAGCATATGTAGTAAAGGATCTCGAATGAAATGATTGAAAATTAATTAGAGACTAAATAACATTCCTAAAGAATGGGCAAAGAGCAAATCATGGAAACAATTTTATTAAAGATAATGACAATACGCCAAGATTTTTGAGATGTAGTTATAGCAACTCATAGGGGAAGGTTTATATCATTAAACACTTATCAGTAAAGGAGAGAAAGAATAGCTCAACAAATTGGGCATGTAACTAAAAGGAAGTTAAAAACCCACCAGAAAACCAACAAATTAAAAAAATCCCAATTAAACACCACAATGGAAATCCTGAAAAATCAATGAGTAGATTAACGAAATTCAAAGCAGAAAAAAATACTCCATTAATAAAACCTAAAGCTGTTTTTTTTTTTGGAGGGGGGAGGAAGGAATAATATGATAGATAAATCATTAGCTTTTTTTTTAATTATAAAAGTATTTTATTATTTTCCAGTTACATGTAGAGATAGTTTTCAACATTTGTTTTTATAAGATTTCTAGTTTCAAATATTTCTCCCTCCCTCCCCCCCCCTTCCCAAGACAGCAAGTAATCTGATATAGGTTATATATGTACAATAACATTAAACATATTTCTGCATTAGTCATGTTATAAGAGAAGAATCAGAGCAAAAAGGAAAAAACTCAAAAAAGAAAAACAACAGCATCAAAAACCAAGAGAGGGGCAGCTAGGTGGCGCAGTGGATAAAGCACCGGCCCTGGATTCAGGAGTACCTGAGTTCAAATCCGGCCTCAGACACTTGACGCTTACTAGCTGTGTGACCCTGGGCAAGTCACTTAACCCTAATTGCCCCACCAAAAAAACAAAAAAAGCCAAGAGAAATAGTATGGTTCAATCTGTATCCATATTCCACAGTTCTTTTTTTTTCTTTCTGGATTTGGAGCTTGCTTGGTTGTTTAAAAAAGAAAAACAAATTACTAGTGTCAAAAATGAAAAAGGTAAGTTCATAACTAATAAATAGGAAATAAAAGGAAAATTAGGATCTGTTTTACCCATTATATACCAATGAAACATGTTCTAAATGAAATGGATAAATATTTATAGAACACAAAATGTCCATATAAACGGAATGAGGAAGAGGATTTAAATAACCCAATTTTAGAAAAAAAAATTGAACAATCCATAAATTAACTCCCAAAGGAAAAAAATACCAGAGAGATTTACAAGAAAATTCTCAAACATTTAAAGAACAATTAATTCTAATATTGCATAAACTAAAAAGTAGGAAAAGTTAGGGTTCCTAACAAACTCCTTGCAAAACAAAAATATGGTCTTGATACCAAAACTAGGGAAAGTCAAAGCAGAGAAAGAAAACTGTGGACCAATGTCCATAATGAATGTTGATACAAAAAGAAATATTAGCAAGGAGATTACAGTAACACATCACTGTACAAAGATTATATACTTTGACCAGTCTGGATTTATATCAGGAATACAGGTCTGGGAAACTATAAGCTTAATTGACTAACAATTGTGAGAACAACAAAAATCATGATTATATCAATAGATGCAGAAAAAGCTTTTGACAAAATATAACACCCATTCCTGTTTAAAATAAAACAACACTAGAAGGCATAGGAATAAACGGAAATTTCCTTAATATGATAAGTAGTCTCTCTCTCAAACAGAGAATCAGCATAATCTTTAATGGGAATCAACTAGACACTTTTCCAGTAAGCTCAGTGGTGAATCTAGGATGTCCATTATCACTACTACTATTCAGTACGGTACTAGAATTACTAGTTATAGCAGTAAGACAAGAAAAAGAAAATGGGAATAAGCATAGGCAAAGAGTAAACAAAAATTATTGCTTTTTTATTTTTTGGAGTTGGGGTTAAGTGATTTGCCCAGAATCACACAGCTAGTAAGCGTCTGAGAGCACATTTGAACTCAGGTTCTCTGACTCCAAGATTGGGGTGCTATCCACTGTACCACCTAACTGCCCCCAAATTATTGCTTTTTGAAGATATGATAATTTACTTAGTGAACCTTAGAATCAACTAAAAAACTAATTGAAACAATGAACAACTTTAGCAAAGTTACAGGATATAAAATAAACCCATATAAATCGTTAGCATTTTTCTGTTTCTAACAAAATTTGGTAGGAAGAGATTGAGAAATTCCATTCAAAATAACTACAGAAAGTATAAAATATTGGGGAGTCTATTTGCCAAGACACTCGCAGGAACTAAACACAATTACAAAACATTCTTTTAATAAATAAAGACAGGTCTAAATAATTATAGAAATATTCATTGATCATGAGGCTGAGTCAATATAACAAAATTACAGTACTACCCAAATTTACTTATTTAGTGCCATCTCAGTCAAATTACAAAGGGATTACTTTATAGAGCTAAAAAACACCCCAAAATTCCCTTTGGAGGACACAAGATGAAGAATCTCAAGGGAATTATTGAAAAAAGTGGGAAGGATGGGGGCATAGCAGTACTATGTCTCAAACCATACTACAAAGCAGGAATCATCAAAACATTTTGGTACTGGTTAAAAAATAGGTTGATCAGTAGAACATATTAGGTTTATAATATACAGAAGCAAATGAGCACAGTGCCCTAGGGTTTGATAAACCAAAAGGTATCAGGACAAAAAAAAAATCGCTATTTGACAAAAACTTGGGAAAAGTGGAAAGAAATCTAGCAGAAACACCAATATCTCATATCAAAACAAGCTCCAAATGGGTGCATGACTTAGACAAAAAGGGTGACATGATAAATTAGAGGGGTAAAGAAGAAATTATTTGTCAAATAGGTATAGATAACATCACAGAAAATAAATTGTACAATTTTGATTACATAAAATTTAAAAGTTTGTGCAAATCAATGCAATTAAAGTTAGAAAAGAAACAGATAAATGGGAAAGTTTTGCAATAAATTTCTCTGAATGTATTCTAATTTATAAGAATAAAAATAAATAAATTGTCAAAGCTTATGAACAGGCAGTTTTCAGAGGAAGAAATAAAAGCTATTAATAGCCATATACAAATGCCCATAATCACTACTAATTCGTGAAATGAAAGTTAAAACAACTCTGAGGTACCTCTTCACACTGATCAGATTGTCAGAGTTGACCAAAAAAACTAAATGACAAATGTCGACGAGGCTAGGGGAAGACAGGTATATTAATGCACTCTTGGTGGAACTGTGAACTATGCCCCCAAAGCTATTAAACTATGCATACTCTGGCCCAGAAAAATCACTACTGGGTGCATATCTCAAAGAGATCAAAGAAAAAGGAAAAAGATCCATATGTACAAAAATATTTCTAGAAGCTATCTGTGGTGACAAAGAATTGGAAACTGAAGGTGTACCCTTCAGTTGAGGAATGTCTAAACAAGCTATGGTATATGAATGTGATGAAATACTATTGTGTTTTAAGAAATTATGATGGGGACAGTTTCAGAGAAACCTGAGAAGACTTTGTCTAAGGTTAAGTTGAGCAGAACCAGGAGAGCAATTTCTACAATAACAGTGATATTGTAAAAACTAACAGCTTTGAAAGACTTGCAAAGTCTATTCAACACAATGACTAACCAATTTCAGAGGACTCATGATGAAACAAGCTTGTCACCTCCTGATAGAGAGGTAATGAACTCAGAGTGCAGATTGAGACATATTTTTTCTGGTCATGTCTATTGTAGGAATTTGCTTTTCTTGATTATACAAATTTTGTTTTTCTTGCTTTCTCAATGTGGGGAGAGGGGAAGTGGGAGAGAGAAAAGATGGATTTTCGTTTGAAAATAAAATTTTAAAAGTAAAAAGTGCATAGCACTTTTAAAAACTCTAGAAAACCAACCAGTTTAAACACCAAAAGAGAAGTCCTAAAAATTAAAGATAAGATTAAAAAAAATTTAATAGAAAAAAACCATTGAATTAAGAACCAAAACTAAGAGTTGGGTTTTTATTTTGAGAAAAGTAGATAGTCAATTAATCAATTTACTTTTTTTTTAAAAGAGAAAATACCAGTATCAAAAATGAGAGAGGAAGATCCACAACAAATGAAGAAAAATATCAGAAGGTTTTTTGCCCAACAATATACCAATAAAACTGACAAATGAAATGGATAAATATTTATAAAAATTAAAAATCTCTAAATTAATAGAACACATAAAAAGAAATCAAACAAGTTATTAATGAATTCCCAAAGGGAAAAAGAACCAATTAGATTTTTACACAAATATCTATCAAATATTAAAAGAAAAATGAATTCCAACAATATATAAACTGTTTACAAAAATAGGTAAAGATTGTATCCTACAAAATCCCTTCCATGATAAAAATTTGATCTTGGTTTCTAAACTAGGCAGAAACAGAATGGGAAAATAAAAGCCAATGTATATTGTTTTTGTTTTTGTTTTTTAATTTTTGTGGGGCAATGAGGGTTAAGTGACTTGCCCATGGTCACACAGCTAGTGTCAAGTGTCTGAGACTGGATTTGAACTTAGGTCCTCCTGAATCCAAGGCCAGTGCTTTATCCACTGAGCCACCTAGCTGCCCCCAAAAACCAATGTATATTGAAAGAAAAATTTTAAGGAAAATATTTGCAGAGGCTACAGAAACATATCCAAAAGATATAACCGTTATAACCAGGTCAGATTTATATCAGAAATGCAGGATTGGTTCAATATTAGGAAAACTATAAACATAATAAATGATATTAATAATGTAAAAAATCATCATTATGTCAATAGAAGCGTAAAAATCTTCAAAATATACCTATTTTTGTTTTTTAAAAAAACACACTAGAAAATGGGGAAAATGAGCCTTTTCTTAATATGGTAAGTAGTAGCTCTCTATAAATAAGAACCAACATGATATGTGAAGATAAAGGAGCCTTTACAGTGAGATCCGTAGGGGAGCAAGGATTTCCATTATCACCACTATGATTTAACATAGGGTCATAAATTTTAGGTAAGATAAGAAAAAGTAATAGGAATAAGAATAGGCAAAGAAGAAATAAGATGGTCATTTTTGTAGCTGTTATGATGTTTTATTCAGAGAACCTTGGAAAATCAATTAAAATGTAAAACAACTTACTTCAGGAAAATTGTAGGATAGAAAGTAAACCCACATAAATCATCCACATTTCTGTATACCAACAACAAAATTCAGGAGCAAAAGATGTTATTTAAAATAACTATATAATATACCTTGGAGTTTGCCTACCTATACTTACCCAGGAACTATATGAATACAAATATAAAACACTTTTTGTTAAATAGGCAGGTCTAAATAAGTGACGAAATATTTTTTATCATAAACGTATTTTATTATTTTCCAGTTACATGTAAAGATAGTTTTCAACATTTGTTTTCATAAGATTTTTAGTTCCAAATTTTTCTCCCTCCCTCCCCTCTCCCCAAAACAGAAAGCAATCTGATATAGGTTATATATGTACAATCACATTAAAGATGTTTCTGCATTAGTCATATTGTGAAAGAAGAATCAGAACAAAAGGGAAAAACCTCAAAAAAGAAAAAAAAACACAGCCAAAAAGTAGAAACAGTATGGTTCAGTCTGCATTCAGAATCCACAGTTCTTTTTTCTGGATGAAAGTCTATCACAGTTGATCATCACAAGTGATGAAATATTAAGTGTTCATGAGTAGGTCAAACCAATACCATCGAAATTTTACCTGAACTACCTAAGTTAATTTACTTATTTAGTGGCATTCCAATCAGAGTAACAAAGAATTACTTTATAGAGCTAGAAAAAGAAATACAAAATTCATTTGGAATAAGAAAAAGTCAAGGATCTCATGGGAAATAATGAAAAGAGGTGGGAAGGGAGGAGGTGTAAAAATATTAGATCTCAAAGTGTACTAAAAGAAGCAGTCATCAACATGATTTGAAACTGGCTAAAAATAAAGAGGTAGATCAGGGAACAGAATAGAGATATATCATATCAAGGCACATTAAATATACTGGTACTTTTTAAAAAGTAAATTTTATTAATATCTTTTGTTTATTTTACATGTCCAAAACTTTTCCCTCGAATCCTTCCTTCTTATCCCTCTCAGAGAGCCATCTCATATAATAAATAATATTTTTAAAGAAAAAAGTCAACAAAACTGATTGATTAATTTAAAAATTCTGAAAATATATGTAATGTGCCATCACCATGATCCTCTTACTCTATGAAGGAGTGGGATGGGAGTGTCTTCTCATATCTTCATGTGAAGGCCTTTAAGAAGGGATTAGAAATTTGATATCCAATTAAGCAAAGCCATACTAAGGCTACTCAAGGATAAAAATGGAGGGAGGACCACAAACAAACAAAAAAAACATTGGAAAAATATGCAAAAGCCATTTCAACAAACTTCTACCCATCCAGGATATCCATACACACTGGGGCCCTAACATTTTCAGTCCTTGTGGTCTTTGTAAAAGAGCTTAAAATGACCGTAAAGTCAGCCAATTAACAAATATTACTGAGCTGGAACTGGGATTCTCTGGAAGACAACTACAGAAAGACTTTGGAAGAAGCCCTGGCTCAACTGCTCCCCTCATGCAGTTATTATTCACTGTCATCACAACATTCTCTCCAGGACAGTTTCTCACTTGAGCACAGGGAAGAGACTTCTAGTCGACCCCAAGTTTCTAATCCATGTATGGAGAGTTCCACATACTCTGGGATTGCAGTGGGGACAGTTTCCTGGGATGAGAAGCTTGATTTTATTTTCTTTCAGAGTTACTCAGCCATTCAAACCACTCTGTGAGTGAGGGTCCAGAAAAGAGAGGGGAATAGTGGAAAAGGGGAAAAGAGAAGTGCCTCTAGCCTCACAAGACCCCGAGTCAGCTTGCTGACACCAAGCCAAGTCAGTTTGGCTTCTCACTTGACTGTGAGGGGATGACCTCCAGTTCATTTCAAATCCTAAACCCCATTAAGGAGAACTCTATATGGTCAGGACCAGATTTCCTTTCAACATAAGATGCTGATTTTCTTTGTCCTTTTTATTGTCTGAGTAGAAGAAAGTTCAAGCACTTAGACAGGTATTTGTCAAATACTAAGCAAGCAGTTGTTTTTGGTAAATTTTGTGAAATGATTCCTGTTGAATTTATGTTTTTATATTTAGGAAAGATTGTGATTTTTCTTCTGTATCTGTGGAACTGTATATGATCATGCCGCATTGACTGGCTTTGAGGAAGTAAGTGAAAGGAATATACTTATACCTCTCCAGTACCACAGATGAATGTTTTAGACTGAACAATATGTTCAAAACACACCCTGGCTGATTTGCTGAGGATGACAAAATTTTCAGATGAGGGGAGAGTGTAATGGGAGACTACTACTACTGATTAACTGCGACTGATGTAGTTTCCCATGTAGAATAGTCTGGGGAGCTTGCTTCCTGGATAGTCATGATAACATGTAATAGAAGTGCCCAGAAGAGATCTTGGAGCATTCTGAGATGCAATTGATTTCATTAATTTCAATAATTTCAAATCTGTAACCATGTGGTGAATAGTATGTTTCTGTTTTATTGGCTGTAGGTGCATAGCTCAAACTGGGGAGTACTCCCCTTCATATCTTACAGCACAATAACTTTTCATTACATTCTTGGACCACCATTTGTTTAGCCATTCCTCAATCGATGGGCTTCTACTTTGTTTCCAGTTCTTTGCTACCACAAAAAGTGCTGCTATCGATATTTTGGTGTATATGGGATCTTTCTTTTTGTCAATGACCTCATTAGGGGATATATGTAGGAGTGGAATCACAGTAAGCCATTTTTTCAGGCCAGATCTGCATAGGGAGATGGACAAAGAGGTTTGTGGCTTTTGTACGTAGATGAAGTCTCTCTAGGATCGTACAAGGACTCTAGAGAAGAAGGAGGCAATACTGGATCCCAGATCCATACTGGGTCATCACAGCCTCATGTGGGGTGAAACCCAGGGAAGACTCATAGGGACTCATATGAACTAATGCAAAGTGAAGTGAGTAGAACAATTTATATAATGACAACATTGTAAAAACAACTTTTAAAAACTTAAGAACTCTGATCAACCAAAATTCCAAAGCATTAATGATGAAACATGGTACCCCCTCCCAATACATATGTGACAATTGGAGTGACGCCCCCTGCTGGAGAGTTACTATAGGAAAGCTCTGCCATGAGGAGAAGGCGTCTGAGGGCAAGCCATGCGGCTTAGAAGGACAAGTCCTTGGCGTCAGGAAGTGATGTTTGCTCGTGGGTACTGTTTATCAAAGCTACCAGCCCATTAGCTTGGAGCTGTGTGTGCATGTGGATGGGATGTTTCCAGTGTCACAGGAGGCTTCTGGGAGGAAGGAGGAAGCATTGGGTCCTTTTGGTTCCTGACCTCGCCATGGCAGGTTGGATGATGGGGTCTCTTAGAAATAGTTAGATTTTTACCTTTCTCTCTGATCATTAGATCCTAATGCTCTTTAATAAATACTTAAATACTTTTGCTAAAGCTTCTAATTTATTGGCGACCACTCATTAGATATTTTAGACAGACTAGCTAGAATGTTAGCCCCTTACACATATGTGTGTTTATGTGCATATCTACATGTGCACTTCTATTTATATATATTCTTTCCTTTAAACATGGCCAATGAGGATATTTGTTTTGCTTCAATACATATTTGTAATTTTTTTCTTTCACTCTTAATCATAGGGGAGGGTAAGAAGGAAAGAGGGCAGATTTTGTTGATTAAAAAAATTCAGGGGCAGCTAGGTGGCGCAGTGGATAGAGCACTGGCCCTGGAGTCAGGAGTACCTGAGTTCAAATCCGGCCTCAGACACTTAACACTTACTAGCTGTGTGACCATGGGCAAGTCACTTAACCCCAATTGCCTCACTAAAAAAAACAAAAAACAAAAAAAAATTCAACTGGGGGCAGCTAGGTGGCACAGTGGATAAAGCACCGGCCCTGAATTCAGGAGGACCTGCGTTCAAATCTGGCCTCAGATACTTGACCCTTAACTAGCTGTGTGACCATGGGCAAGTCACTTAACCCTCATCGCCCTGCAAAAGAAAAAAAAAATTTAACTAAAAATAAGAAGAAATTGCTGCAGGGCAAAGGTTAGGGTAGAGTCAGGTGACAAGATTACTTTTAGGGAAGCAAAAAAGGATGGAAACATCTTGACATGGTAGTCTAGATCAGGCACTCAGAAATCAGATGAGGGCTTCAGGGCAGAGGAACAGACAATATTATATATAAGACAGTAAAGCAATACTTTTTAAATTATGTATCAGTCACTGGGCTAAGTGTTGAGGATACAAAAAGAGGCAAAAGATAGTCCTTGCTCTCAAGGGGCTTACAATCTACTGGAGGAGACAACATGTAAAGATATACATATACATATACATATAAAATCAAGATATACGCAGGATTAATAAGAAATAGTTAGAAGGTATAAAAGTCCATACAGTGAGGAGTAGAGCTGAGCCTGAAATGAGCATGCCCAGGATACCTTATGGCATGATAGGTTGGGCCAGAGAATCATTCATAGAAGAGAGGACTATAGGTCAGGAACATCTCGAGGGTGACAAGGTTGCTTTGGAGGAGGTAGAGAAGTCCAGAGTATAAGGAGTGGAACTGGAAGGAAATGAGCATGGCCTGGGCAGTTCATGACATGGTGGTGTGAATCAGGGACTCAGCAGTCAGAAGAGAGGGCATCAGGGCAGAGGTGTCACCAGGGTGACAAGGCTGTTGGTAGGAGATGGAGTGAAGGGTTAAGACTTTAGTGAAATGCGCATGGCCTGAGGACCTCATGAAATAATTGTCCAGGCCTGGGAATCAATGATGAGAAGAGAGGGCCACAGAAGAGAAGCGCCTATAGGTGAGATGAAGGTGAGAAGGTAGACATAGAGATGAAGAAGTCCAGAGAGGGATACATGGAGTCAGAAATGAAGTGAGGATGACTTGAGGACCTCATGAAATGGTGGTCCAAGTCCAGGAATTACTAATGAGAAGAGTAGGCTCAAAGACCGAGATATCTAAAGGGTTAGATGGCAAACTGGTAGGGAGGTCAATTCCAGAGAGTGTGGAGTAGAATGGGAAGGGTAGTGATCATGGCCTGGGAAAATGATGAAATGCTTTTCAGGCTAGGGATTCCCTAATGAGAAGAGAAAGTCACAGGGTAGAGGCACTTCTAGGATAAGAAGTCTTTATATAAAGAGGTAGAAAAATCCAGACAGTGAAGAGTTGAGCCTTCATTGAAAAAAGTATGGCAAGTCAAGTCAACAAGCATTTAAATGCTTATGATGTGATAGGCACTGTGCTAAGTGTGGGGATTCAAAGAAAGTAAAAACCAAACTAAAACCAAAAACCCCTGAACTCCCATTCTAACGAGGGAGGCAACAGGCAAACAGCTACATAGATGATCTAGACAGATGTAATGATTGGAATGATGCCACCTGCTGGAGACTTACTGTAGCAAAGCTCCACCATGAGGAGAAGGCCTCTGAGGGCAAGCCATGTGGTCAAGGTCCTTAGCGTCAGAAAGTGACATTTGCTTGTGGGTACTGTCTATCAAGGCTACCAGCCAATCAACTTGAGGAGCCTCTCATTTCTGGGAGGAGGACATGAAGTAGGAAGCAGTTCTGTCTCCTTTGGTTCCTGACCTCGCCATGGTGGGTCGGATGATGGGGTCTCTTAGAAATAGTTAGATTTTTACCTTTTTCTCTGATCCTAATGCTCTTTAATAAATACTTAAACATTTAAATACTCTTTCTAAAGCATATAATTTATTGGTGACCACTCATTAGATTTTAGATAGTTTAGCTAGAATTTTAGCCCCTTACACAGATAAACTGGAGATAAACTTAGAGGGAAGGCATTAAAGAGCATCCAGAAAGCCTTTTTGCCCATGAAGTGGGACTCTCTAGACCATTCCATTGATTTTTGTTCCTACTTTTTAACCAAGTAGCAAATATATTTTTTTTTAATTTAATTTTATTTTTTGGCAGGCAATGGGGGTTAAGTGACTTGCCCAGGATCACACAGCTAGTAAGTGTCAAGTGTGTGAGGTCAGATTTAAACTCAGGTCCTCCTGACTCCAGGGCCCGTGCTTTAACCACTGCGCCATCTAGCTGCCCCGTAGCAAATACTTTTGATGATTGTTGTCTTATAATATACTTTATGCTCTCAAACTGCAATTTCCCTTTCATGCTTTGTTTGTTGTTCAGTTGTTTTCAGTCATATCCAACTTGTTGTGACCCCACTTGGGATTTCCTTGGCAGAGATACTGGAGTGGTTTTCCATTTTCTCTTCCAGCTCATTTTGCAGATGAGAAAACTGAGGTAAACAGAGCTAAGTGACTTATCCAGGGTCACACAGCTAGAAAGTATCTGAGTCTAGATTCGAACTCATGATGAGTCTTCCTGACTCCAGGTCAGACATTATATCCACTGAAGTGTCCCGTAGCACCCTTTCATTCCTACCTTTACTCATTATTTTCCTTTATATTCTAGATATCTTATTCCTTCAAATGAATTTGTTATTGTCATAAAGAGTTCTCTAAAGCAGCTAGGTGGCGCAGTGGATAAAGCACCAGCCCTGGATTCAGGAGGACCTGAGTTCAAATCCAGCCTCAGATACTTGACACTTACTAGCTCTGTGACCCTGGGCAAGTCACTTAACCCTCATTGCCCTGCGAAATACAATAAAAATATTTCTCTAAAGTATATCCTTGATTTATTCTTCCCTGTGTTAGGCATTAAAATTATTATTTGTCTCATAACAAGGGTTAGGTAGAGGTTTGGTTTTTTCCCTTCAATTTTTGAGAATAATTTGTGCATTCCTATTGTTGCTGAGTTGTTTTTTAGTCGTGTCCAACTCTTTGTGACCCCATTTTGAGTTTTCTTGGCAAAAATTCTAAATTGTTTTGCCATTTCTTTCTCTAACCCATTTTACAGATGAGGAAACTGAGGCAAATAGCATTAAGTAACTGCCCAGGGTTACACAGCTAGTAAGTGTCTGAGGCCAGATTTGAATTCAGGAAGATGAGTCTTCTTGACTCCAGGCCTGGCACTATATCCACTATGTTAAAAGCATCATAGGATTCCCCTGTAAAAATTCATCAAGCCCAGTTTTTGTTATGATAATTGCTTTGTGATAGTTTAATTTCCTTTTCAGAGACTGAATTATTTAACATACCAATTTGATTGTCTATTAGTTTGGGAAATATATATTGAAAGTATTCATCTATTTCTTTTGTGTTCTTAGCATACAACTATGAATAATAGATTCTGATAACTCATTTAATTTCTTCTCATTTTATTGGGATTTTGCCTCATTCATTTGCTGTTTTTATTTTATGACCTCTTCTTTTTAATGAGATTGGCTAAAGGTTTATCAATTTGTTAATCTTTTAAAAGAATTAGCTTTTAGTTTTTCTTCTCATTTCTATAGTTGTTTTGGTTTCTAATTTATTCTATAATTGTTAACATCTCTTTTTTTTTTTGCAGGGCAATGAGGGTTAAGTGACTTGCCCAGGGTCACACAGCTAGTAAGTGTCAAGTGTCTGAGGCCGGATTTGAACCCGGGTACTCCTGAATCCAGGGCCAGCGCTTTACCACTGTGCCATCTAGCTGCCCTCTAACATCTCTTTTTAAAACTTATTCTGTTTGGTTTTGTTGTGTTTCTAATTTTCTAAAGGTATATTCAGTTTATTAATCCTCTCCTTTTCTATTTTGTTAATGTGTGTTTTAGGGATATGATTTCCCCTGAGGACTGCTTTAGCTGCATCCAAGAAATTTTGGTATGTTTCTTCATCATTATTTTTTTCTTTCACAAAATTATTAATTGTTTGTATGAATTGTTCTTTATCCACTTGTTATTTGGGATTGCAATATTGGGTCTGTGTCTTTCGAACTGATTACATTTTTAGTGTGTTGTGGTCTCTAAGGACCATGTTTACAATTTCTGCCTTTTAACATTTATTTTCAGTATCTCTGTGCCTTAATAATGCTGGTCAATTTTTGTAAAGTTCCATGTGCTGAGAATATGTATAGTCTTTGGTGGTCTCATTTAGGTTTAGTTTTTCTAGCAGTTTGTTCAATTCCATATTTCCTCATCTGTTTTTCTTTGTTAGATTTGTCCAAATCCGAGAGAGGTACATTAAAGAATTTTGCTGTTATTGTGCTGCTATCTATTTCTTCTTGTCATTTGCTTAATTTTTTCCTTTATGAACTTAGATGCTATGGCATTTAGAGCATAGAAGTTGAATACTGATATTGGTTTGTTGTCTTTGATTCCTTCCACCATAAGGTAATTTCTTTATCTCTATACTGTGAATTTTTGTTTTTTCTTTAGTAGACCTTGGTTGTATACATTCAGTTTTTGAAAATAATTTGTGGCATATTGGCACTAATTGTTCTTCAAAATGTATATTAAGTTCTCCTAAAAGTCCATCAGAAGTTTTTGCCTTTGGTGTTCCTTTACAGCTGGTTCTATTTCATTTTCTAAGATTGAATCACTTATGATCTATTTGGTGTTCTGTTAGTTTGTATTTCATATTATAAATTTGTGTTTATACATATATGTAAGTATTGTGTCTATATATCCCTCTTGTGTGAATATATATAACAATTGTATGTACACATATCTAGATATTTATATCTGTCTATAGACATATAAAATGTGATCTGAATCTTGAAGGAAGCCAGGGCATCCAGGAGGTGGAAGTGAGGAGGGAGAGCATTCCAGGCACCTGGGACCATCAGTGAAAATGGCCACAGTTGGGATATGGAGCACCCTGAGTGAGGAACAGCAACAAGGGCAGCATCACTGGATTGGTGAGTAGGTGGAGGGGGAATATTTGTATTTGTCTATCATATAGATGTTTCCTATTTTTGAAGCTCTTGTGTTCTCAGTTTTGTTGGCTCATAACTTCATAGTAGGCTCTTCAAATTCCTTTTATTTCTTCTGGTTTTGTTGTGATATCATCTTGTTCATTTTTTATTTTGTTGATTTGATTTTCTGGCCTGTTTTGGAGATAAATGTTTATCAATTTTGTTAAGTTTTTTTTTTCAAAGAACAAACTTGTAGGTTTTTTTGGTGAGGTAATTAGGTTTAAGTGACCTGCCCAGGGTCACACAGGTAGTACGTGTCAAGGGTCTGAGGCTGGATTTGAACTCAGGTCCTCCTGAATCCAGGATCGGTGCCTTATCCACTGTGCCACCTAGCTGCCCTGAAACTTTTAGTTTTGCTTCTCATTTCTATAGTATTTTTGGCTTCCAATTTATCTATTTCTTTTCTAATTTTCAAGATTTCCTTCTTTTAAGGTGGGGATCTGTTGATTATCCTATGCACTTGAAATTAATCACCTTTGTTGGATAAAAACATTCATAATTGAATCAGTCAATCAGAAGTCAGTGAGAAGTGGATGGACCTGAAGGCCTACTGGAATCAATCAAAGCAAGTGAGTGAGAGACTGGGGCATGCTAAGGTATAAAAGGAAGGTTCTGCCTCTGAAGCAAATACGGGCTCTGGAAGTAGAAAGGAGGGAGTAAGATGATCCAGAGCTGAGCCAGGGAAAGGAAAAGAGAAGGGAGGACTAAACTTTGGCAGAAGTGGCAATAATGATAATAGCCGTATGCTCAACAGGTATCCAGAGAGCAAAAGACCAGGACTGACACCACCAACTTAACCACCTGCCCTCAATCTATCTGCACAAGATAAGGTCTGTCTTTTCCCCAAATTTCTCTCCTAGTGCCTGGCTCTCCACAGACTCTATTATGTAACCGACTGTTTTGTTAACCAAATGTTTCCAGTAACCTAAATTTGTTTCAAACACAAAGAGGTCGTGGGTTAATTTGAGATAACTACAAAAATAAATTTAGGGAAAGAGCCCAATCTCTGCCTAAATCTTAGGGATTTTTGTGACTGGAGATCGAAAGAAATCATGATTAAATTTACAGAAATACCTCAATGTTGAAGCTGAGGGAACCACAAGGGGAAAAAAATTAAGCATCTACTGTGTACCAGGTACTAGGTTAATCATTGAGGATACAAAGAAAGGCAAAAATCACTGACTTGACTTCAAGAAGCTTACATTCTTGATTGTTTATATATATATATATATATATATATATATATATATATATATATATATATATATATATATATATATAACCTATATCAGATTGCTTTCTGTCTTGAGGAGGGAAGGGAGGGAGAAAAATTTTGAACTAAAAATCTTATGAAAACAAATGTTGAAAACTATCTTTACATGTAACTGGAAAATAATAAAATACTTTTATGATAAAAAACCAAACAAACAAAATAAAACAAAAAAATTTTAAAAGCTCACATCCTTATGGGATAGAGAGAACATAGAGACAATTATGTACAATGTAAGATACATACAGTATCAATGGGAGATGATCAGAGAGAAAAAGCACCAGTATGGGTTTGGGGGAAGAGGAGGGAGACCTGAAAAGGCCCCTTAAAGAAGGTGGGGTGTGATCTGAATTTTGAAGGAAGCCAGGGAATCTGGGAGGTGGAAGTGAGGAGGGAGAGCATTCCAGGCACCTGGGAATATCAGTGAAAATGGCCTCAGCTGGGAGATGAAGCATCCTGGGTGAGGAACAGGAACAAGAGCAGCATCACTGGATTGTTGAGTAGGTAGAGGGGAGTACAATATAAGACTGAAAAGGTTGGAAGGACCCAGGTTGTGAAGATATTTATGCATGTAGGTGGCAAAATGGATAGAATACTGGACCTTGAGTCAAGAAGACCTGAGTTCAGATCCAACCTCTGACACTTATTAGCTGTGTTACCTTGGGCAAGTCACTTCAGCTCTGCCTCAGTTTCCTCATCTGTAAAATGGTGATAATAGCAGCACTTGTCTCCTAGGATTACTATGAGGATAAAATGAGATGATATTTGTAACTTCCTTTACAAGCTTAAAAGTGTGATTACAATTGCTTTCTATGGTTCTATTTGTACTTGTAGTTAAAGTCATCCCTGGAGTGTGACCTGGTCAGATGCGCACTTTAGGAAGATCACTTTGGCAGCTGAATGGAGGATGTAAGAGTGGGGAGAGACTTTAAACAAGGAAATGATAAAGAAAATATTGCTATAGTTCAAGTTGTGAGGTGGTTAGAGGCTGCATCAGGGGGCAGCTGTGTTGGTAGAGGTAAAAAAGATAGGGCTTGGCAACACATGGGCTACAGTGGACTGAGGAACATTGAAGAGTTGAGGGTAACATCAAGGTTGTAAGCTTGAGGGGCTGGGAGGATAGTGGTGTCCTTGATGATAATAAGGAAGTTGGGAATGGGGGAGGAACAAGATGAGCTCAGATTTGAATATATCTATATGATATCCCATTTGAAATGTCCAATAGACATTTGATGATGCAAGATTGGAAGTCAGGAGAGAAGTTAGGCCTAGAAAAATAGATCAGAGGATAATTTGCATAGAGATGATAATGGAATCCATAGGACCTGCTCTGATCACCCAGTGAGAGAGTACAGGGGGAGAAGAGAGCTCGGGACTGAGCATTGGGGGATACATACAATTAGTGGGCATGTAACTTGTGGGAAGATCCAGTGAAGGAGACAGAGATGGAGTGGTTATGGAAGTAGGAGTAGAACCAGTAGAAAGCAGTGTCCTGAAAACCTAGAGAGAAGAGAGTGTTAAAAAGAGAAGGGTGATGTGAATGATGTGAAAGGCTAGCTGCAATATTGGGACTCAGAAAATAATGGGGGACCTCTAGGTCCCAAGCCTCCTCTCTTCTACACTGCCCCCTCCCCAATTGTTTCTCCCAAACTGATGAGAAACGAGATTAAAAAGCCTCTTTTAAAAAAACCCCCCAAACCCAGGGTTTATTGATGAGAACAAATTTAGAAATAAAGACAAAGAAAAGCCCACCAGACTCAGCTGCTTTGCGTTTAACTCTCTCTATGCCTCTGCACGTCCCTGTTTGACTCTTTCGCCTGCTGCTGTGAACTCCTCTTCTCTTCTCTTCTCTTCTCTTCTCTTCTCTTCTCTTCTCTTCTCTTCTCTTCTCTTCTCTTCTCTTCTCTTCTCTTCTCTTCTCTTCTCTTCTCTTCTCTTCTCTTCTCTTCTCTTCTCTTCTCTTCTCTTCTCTTCTCTTCTCTTCTCTTCTCTAATCTTCTCTAATCTTCTCTTCTCTTCTCTAATCTTCTCTTCTCTTCCTCTTTCTCTACTCTTTCTCTGCTCTTTCTCTGCTCTTTCTCTGCTCTTGCGCTTCTCTTTCTTTTTCTCTTTCTCTCCTCTCTCTCTCTCTCTCTCTCTCTCTCTCTCTCTCTCTCTCTCTCTCTCTTTTCACCACCTCCTTTCTCCTCTACGCCTCCCAGAATAAAAAACCCTTCTCTCACAGGAAACGCGGGTTGACCACCCACAAACCCCAAGCTAATTCGTTGGCACCCCTAGGGGCGGCACCCAAGGCCGACTGGGGCACGGTGTTTGCTTGTGTACACCCGCTTGGTGGAGGGAGCTGTGGCTCAGGTTTTCGGCACATACTCCCGCTGGCTGGAGGGAGCCTGGGCATGCCCAAGGCTTGCTAATTTTAGCCAAGATGGGGTCCCCAAATCACAATCAATTCTTACAGGGGGAAGCCTAATCATAGAGAGATGACTAAATCGAGAGCAAGTGCCTAGTGGGAGAGATGTGGACAGTTCATTTTCTAGTGAGATGGAGGGGTGGAGAGATGCCTGACATGGAGGGAGACACAGCTGTGTGGAGGGCAGTAGTGACTGAGAGAAAAAATGCAGGCCAAAGAGAATAAGATTCAGAATGGATTCTCAGAGAGCCTGTGCACGCCGGTTAGGCAGGGATACAGAGTCTGAGAGAGTGAGAGGGGATTGGGAGAAGAGAGCAAGAGAAAGAAAGGTTGTTTTGGAGAGCAAGGAAGAAGGCAGGCTCTGTAGATGTTGGCAGATGGAGGTGGGACCTGGAGGAAAGGGACATTGAGGAATCAAGAAAAGGAGAAACCAGAGGCTGAAACGTGGGTGGCTTGGAGAGAAGCAGAGGCTGGGCAATGGGCGAAAGGAGAACTGAGGAAAAAGATATGTGTAATGTAAGGGGGAGCATGAGGGAATGAGAAACCGAGAGAATGAAGGCAAGAGTGTGAAGCTTTATAGTAGAGAATGGTAAGAAAGGTAGGAGAGAAGGCAGAAAATCACAAGAGGGGCAGGGTAAGGCATGGAAAGTATTAGGGCAAAGGAGAGGTTCAGGGAGAGGGGCAGCCCAGGAAGGATGAGATGGAATTTGGGGTCGATATACTGAGGAAAAAAGGAATGGATGGATGGATGGATGGATGGATGGATGGATGGATGGATGGATGGATGGAAGGATGGATGGATGGGTGGATGGATAGATGGACAGGTGGATGGATGGATGGGTAGAAGGAAGCAAAAGGTGGTACTAGGTTTAGTTAGGCTGAGAGGGAGAGGTGAAACATGGGGGAAGCACGCTAGATAGTGAGTGTCACAGTGTAGTGAATAGAGGACTGGTTGCTGGAGAATTTGGGGTTGTTAGAGAAAAATCTCCCCTCTGACATGTGGATGCCAGAAGCGATGAGCAGAGTGAAAGAGACTTGTGAGCAGAGTCCAAGAAAAAGAGAAGTGTGATGTATGCGAAAGGCTGCCTCTGGTCCTCATGAATGGAATGAAGGAAAGCATGTGAAAAGTGGGAATGTAGAAGGAAAATGGAGGGGTCATGGAAGGTAGAAATGAAGGAGAGTGGCAGAGATGAGGGCATGGAAAGGATTTTGTCTGAAAGAGAGGGTTGAATGGAAGGGGCAGGCAACAGAGGTAGAGATACCTGGTTTGCTGGAGGATTTCACTCAGAAATGGCTGGTTGCAGAATCTGCGGAGAGGGAGAATGTTGCTATGAGGAAGTGGTGAATTGCTAGAGATAGATGGCTGGAGAGTTGTAGCCCTTGAGAGATGACATGCAGAAAAAGGGGACTGTGTGGGGAGAAATAGAGAAATTTGGGGATGAGTGAATAGAGCAATGACAATTCTGAGAATTGTTAATATGAAAGGAAGAAAAGGAAGAGAGAGAGAGAGCGCGCGAGAGAGAGAGCAACAGAGAGCAGGCAACAGAGAGAGAGAGAGCAAGATAGAGAGAGCGCTAGAGCCAGAGAGGCAATGGTGAGGATACTTCCAGGAAAAGAGAGGTAGAATGTAAGAGAAAGTTGAGTGACCATTTCAGGAAAGGAAGGAGAGAGTGTGAAAGAGGCAGTGTGAAAGGCCTGAATGTGGGAAGATTAAACAGTGAAGATAGAAGGTAGGAAAAGGTGACAGTGTTGGAGCAGAAGACCTGCCAAGAGATAGGCCAAGAGTGAGGGCCAAATAAGTGGGGAAGCCCAGATAGGAAGAGAAGAAGGAGTGTGCAGACAGGGAGTGAGTGAGACAAATGGATGGAGAGATAGGGCGTGGACAGGCAGAAAGTTGCAGAGAGCAAGAGGTGAAATGTGAGAGAGAGAGGCTGCCAGGAAAAAGAGAGAGGGAGAGAGTGAAAGGGAGGGAAAGAAAGGGAGAGGTAGGGTGAGAGAGAGGGAGAGAAGGGGGAAAGGAGGGCAAGAGAGGGATAGAGAGGGCAAGAAACACACCTACGATGAGAAAGATATGCAGGGAGAGTAGTAGAAATTGAATGGTGGATCGTAGGGAAGGGAGATTGGTGTATGGAGCAGTGTAGGGAGGGCTTGAGGAAGGGGAAAAGGAAGGATCTGGGGAAAGGGTGTCAATGAAAGAAAAGAGTTGAGAGGTGTTGTGGAAGTGAGGTGAAGCAAGAGAGAAAGTTGTGTCTTATGGAGAGTCTTGTTTGACTGCTTGATGAATGGAGAGCATGAATCTGGGTGAACAGGCTGACTGGGAGACGTGAAGAAAATAAGACAGAGGGAAGAAAGGACCCAGAGTAGTAGAGATGAAGGGATTGCAAGAGTTGGACCCAAAGAGACAGTCAAAGGGAAGGGGAAGCTCAGAGAGGAAGTGATCAGTGTCTGGGCAGAGAGAGAGAGAGGGGTGGGCGAGGGAGGAAGGGACGGACGGATGGAGGGAGGGACGGAGGGATGGATCGACGGAGGTGGGGAAGGACAGGGGGAGGGAAGGATGGATGGATGGATGGATGGATGGGTGGATGGATGGATGGGTGGATGGAAGGAAAAGGTGGTACTAGGTTTAGTTAGGCTGAGAAGGAGAGGTGAAACATGAGGGAAGCACCCTAGATAGTGAGTGTCCCAGTATAGTGAATAGAGGACTGGTTTCTGGAGAATTTGAGGTTGTTAGAGAAAAATCTCCCCTCTGAGATGTGGATGCCAGAAGCAATGAGCAGAGTGAAAGAGACTTGTGAGCAGAGTCCAAGAAAAAGAGAAGTGTGATGTATGGGAAAGCCTGCCTCTGGTCCTCCTGAGTGGAATGAAGGAAAGCATGTGAAAAGTGGGAATGTAGAAGGAAAATGGAGGGGTCATGGAAGGTAGAAATGAAGGAGAGTGGCAGAGATGAGGGCATGGAAAGGATTTTGCCTGAAAGAGATGGTTGAATGGAAGGGGCAGGCAACAGAGATAGAGATACCTGGTTTGCTGGAGGATTTCACTCAGAAATAGCTGGCTTCAGAATCTGCTGAGAGGTAGAATGATGCTGTGAGGAAGTGGTGAATTGCTAGTGATAGATGGCTGGAGAGTTGTAGCCCTTGAGAGATGACATGCAGCAAAAGGGGACCGTGTGTGGAGAAATAGAGAAATTTGGGGATGAGTGAATGGAGCAATGACAATCCTGAGAGTGGTTGATATGGAAGGAAGAAAAGGGAGAGAGCAAGAGAGAGAGAGCGACAGAGAGTGCGCAACAGAGGGAGAGCAAGAGAGAGCCGGCGCTAGAGCCAGACAGGCACTGGTGAGGATACTTCCAGGATAGGAGAAGTAGAATGTAAGAGAAAGTTCAGTGACCATTTCAGGAAAGGAAAGAGAGAGTTTGAAAGAGGCAGTGTGAAAGGCCTGAATGTGGAAAGATTAAACAGTGAAGGTAGAAGGTAGGAAAAGGTGACAGTGTTGGAGAGGAAGACCTGCCAAGAGATAGGCCAAGAGTGAGGGCCAAATAAGTGGGGAAGCCGAGATAGGAAGAGAAGAAGGAGTGTGCAGACAGGGAGTGAGTGAGACAAATGGATGGAGAGATAGGGCGTGGACAGGCAGAAAGTTGCAGAGAGCAAGAGGTGAAATGTGAGAGAGAGAGGCTGCCTGGAGAAAGAGAGAAGGAGACGGTGAAAGGGAGGGAAAGAGAGGGAGAGGTAGGGTGAGAGAGAGGGAGAGAGAGGGAAAGAAGGGGGAAAGGAGGGCAAGAGAGGGCAAGAGAGGGATAGAGAGGGCAAGAAACACACCTAAGATGAGATTGATATGCAGGGAGAGTAATTGAGTAGTAATTGAGTGGTGGATTGTCCGGAGAGGAGATTGGTGTATGGAGCAGTATAGGGAGGCCTTGAGGAAGGGGAAAAGGAAGGATCTGGGGAAAGGGTGTCAATGAAAGAAAAGAGTTGAGAGGTGTTGTGGAAGTGAGGTGAAGCAAGAGAGAAAGTTGTGTCTTATGGAGAGTCTTGTTTGACTACTTGATGAATGGAGACCATGAATCTGGGTGAACAGGCTGACTGGGAGACGTGAAGAAAATAAGACAGAGGGAAGAAAGGACCCAGAGTAGTAGAGATGAAGGGATTGCAAGAGTTGGACCCAAAGAGACAGTCAAAGGGAAGGAGAAGCTCAGAGAGGAAGGGATAAGTGTCTGGGCAGAGAGAGAGAGGGGTGGGCTAGGGAGGGAGAGAGGGACTGACGGACAGACAGATGGAGGGAGGGACGGATGGAGGGAGGGATGGAGGGATGGATGGAGAGGGGGATGGATGGACGGGGGGATGGATGGATGGGGGGAGGGAGGGGGGGGAGGGATGGATGGACGGGGGGAGGGAAGGACGGGTGGATGGATGGACGGGTGGATGGATGGATGGACAGGTGGATGGATGGATGGGTAGAAGGAAGCAAAAGGTGGTACTAGGTTTAGTTAGGCTGAGAGGGAGAGGTGAAACATGGGGGAAGCACCCTAGATAGTGAGTGTCCCAGTGTAGTGAATAGAGGACTGGTTTCTGGAGAATTTGGGGTTGTTAGAGAAAAATCTCCCCTCTGAGATGTGGATGCCAGAAGCGATGATCAGAGTAAAAGAGACTTGTGAGCAGAGTCCAAGAAAAAGAGAAGTGTGATGTATGGGAAAGCCTGCCTCTGGTGAATGGAATGAAGGAAAGCATATGAAATGTGGGAATGTAGAAGGAAAATGGAGGGGTCATAGAAGGTAGAAATGAAGGAGAGTGGCAGAGATGAGGGCATGGAAAGGATTTTGCCTGGAAGAGAAGGTTGAATGGAAGGGGCAGGCAACAGAGGTAGAGATACCTGGTTTGCTGGAGGATTTCAGTGAGCAATGGCTGACTTCAGAATCTGCGGAGAGGTATAATGATGCTGTGAGGAAGTGATGAGGAAGCGAAAGAGAGAGAGAGAGCGAGAGAGAGCGAGAGAGAGAGAGAGAGAGAGAGAGAGAGAGAGAGAGAGAGAGAGCGAGCGAGCACGAGAGAGCAACAGGAGCAGGCAACAGAGAGAGAGAAAGCAAGATAGAGAGAGCGCTAGAGCCAGAGAGGCAATGGTGAGGATACTTCCAGGATAAGAGAGGTAGAATGTAAGAGAAAGTTCAGTGACCATTTCAGGAAAGGAAAGAGAGAGTGTGAAAGAGGCAGTGTGAAAGGCCTGAATGTGGAAAGATTAAACAGTGAAGGTAGAAGGTAGGAAAAGGTGACAGTGTTGGAGCAGAAGACCTGCCAAGAGATAGGCCAAGAGTGAGGGCCAAATAAGTGGGGAAGCCTAGATAGGAAGAGAAGAAGGAGTGTGCAGAGAGGGAGTGAGTGAGGCAAATGGATGGACAGATAGGGCGTGGACAGGCAGAAAGTCGCAAAGAGCAAGAGGTGAAATGTGAGAGAGAGAGGCTGCCTGGAGAAAGAGAGAGGGAGACAGTGAAAGGGAGGGAAAGAGAGGGAGAGGTAGGGTGAGAGAGAGGGAGAGAGAGGGAAAGAAGGGGGAAAGGAGGGAAAGAGAGGGCAAGAGAGGGATAGAGAGGGCAAGAGAGGGCAAGAAACACACCTAAGATGAGATTGATATGCAGGGAGAGTAATTGAGTAGTAATTGAGTGGTGGATTGTCCGGAGAGGAGATTGGTGTATGGAGCAGTGTAGGGAGGCCTTGAGGAAGGGGAAAAGGAAGGATCTGGGGAAAGGCTGTCAATGAAAGAAAAGAGTTGAGAGGTGTTGTGGAAGTGAGGTGAAGCAAGAGAGAAAGTTGTGTCTTATGGAGAGTCTTGTTTGACTACTTGATGAATGGAGACCATGAATCTGGGTGAACAGGCTGACTGGGAGACGTGAAGAAAATAAGACAGAGGGAAGAAAGGACCCAGAGTAGTAGAGATGAAGGGATTGCAAGAGTTGGACCCAAAGAGACAGTCAAAGGGAAGGGGAAGCTCAGAGAGGAAGTGATCATTGTTTGGGCAGAGAGAGAGAGAGAGAGAGAGAGAGAGAGAGAGAGAGAGAGAGAGGGGTGGGCGAGGGAGGGACGGACAGATGGACGGACAGAGGGAGGGAGGGACGGAGGGATGGATGGACGGGGTGAGGGATGGATGGACGGGGGGAGGGATGGACGGGGGGAGGGAAGGATGGATGGAAGGATGGATGGATGGATGGATGGATGGATGGATGGATGGATGGATGGATGGATGGTTGGATGGGTGGATGGAAGGATGGATGGATGGTTGGATGGGTGGATGGAAGGAAAAGGTGTTACTAGGTTTAGTTAGGCTGAGAGGGAGAGGTGAAACATAGGGGAAGCACGCTGGATAGTGAGTGTCCCAGTGTAGTGAATAGAGGACTGGTTTCTGGAGAATTTGGGGTTGTTAGAGAAAAATCTCCCCTCTGAGATGTGGATGCCAGAAGCGATGAGCAGAGTGAAAGAGACTTGTGAGCAGAGTCCAAGAAAAAGAGAAGTGTGATGTATGGGAAAGCCTGCCTCTGGTCCTCCTGAATGGAATGAAGGAAAGCATGTGAAAAGTGGGAATGTAGAAGGAAAATGGAGGGGTCATGGAAGGTAGAAATGAAGGAGAGTGGCAGAGATGAGGGCATGGAAAGGATTTTGCCTGAAACAGATGGTTGAATGGAAGGGGCAGCAACAGAGGTAGAGATACCTGCTTTGCTGGAGGATTTCACTCAGAAATGGCTGGCTTCAGAATCTGCGGAGAGGTAGAATGATGCTGTGAGGAAGTGGTGAATTGCTAGTGATAGATGGCTGGAGAGTTGTAGCCCTTGAGAGATGACATGCAGCAAAAGGGGACCGTGTGTGGAGAAATAGAGAAATTTGGGGATGAGTGAATGGAGCAATGACAATCCTGAGAGTGGTTGATATGGAAGGAAGAAAAGGGAGAGAGAGCAAGAGAGAGAGAGCGACAGAGAGTGCGCAACCGAGAGAGAGCAAGAGAGAGCCGGCGCTAGAGCCAGACAGGCACTGGTGAGGATACTTCCAGGATAGGAAAAGTAGAATGTAAGAGAAAGTTCAGTGACCATTTCAGGAAAGGAAAGAGAGAGTTTGAAAGAGGCAGTGTGAAAGGCCTGAATGTGGGAAGATTAAACAGTGAAGGTAGAAGGTAGGAAAAGGTGACAGTGTTGGAGAGGAAGACCTGCCAAGAGATAGGCCAAGAGTGAGGGCCAAATAAGTGGGGAAGCCCAGATAGGAAGAGAAGAAGGAGTGTGCAGACAGGGAGTGAGTGAGACAAATGGATGGACAGATAGGGCGTGGACAGGCAGAAAGTTGCAGAGAGCAAGAGGTGAAATGTGAGAGAGAGAGGCTGCCAGGAAAAAGAGAGAGGGAGAGAGTGAAAGGGAGGGAAAGAAAGGGAGAGGTAGGGTGAGAGAGAGGGAGAGAAGGGGGAAAGGAGGGCAAGAGAGGGCAAGAGAGGGATAGAGAGGGCAAGAGAGGGCAAGAAACACACCTACGATGAGAAAGATATGCAGGGAGAGTAGTAGAAATTGAATGGTGGATCGTAGGGAAGGGAGATTGGTGTATGGAGCCTTGTAGGGAGGGCTTGAGGAAGGGGAAAAGGAAGGATCTGGGGAAAGGGTGTCAATGAAAGAAAAGAGTTGAGAGGTGTTGTGGAAGTGAGGTGAAGCAAGAGAGAAAGTTGTGTCTTATGGAGAGTCTTGTTTGACTGCTTGATGAATGGAGAGCATGAATCTGGGTGAACAGGCTGACTGGGAGACGTGAAGAAAATAAGACAGAGGGAAGAAAGGACCCAGAGTAGTAGAGATGAAGGGATTGCAAGAGTTGGACCCAAAGAGACAGTCAAAGGGAAGGGGAAGCTCAGAGAGGAAGTGATCAGTGTCTGGGCAGAGAGAGAGAGAGGGGTGGGCGAGGGAGGAAGGGACGGACGGATGGAGGGAGGGACGGAGGGATGGATCGACGGAGGTGGGGAAGGACAGGGGGAGGGAAGGATGGATGGATGGATAGATGGATGGATGGGTGGATGGATGGATGGGTGGATGGAAGGAAAAGGTGGTACTAGGTTTAGTTAGGCTGAGAAGGAGAGGTGAAACATGAGGGAAGCACCCTAGATAGTGAGTGTCCCAGTATAGTGAATAGAGGACTGGTTTCTGGAGAATTTGAGGTTGTTAGAGAAAAATCTCCCCTCTGAGATGTGGATGCCAGAAGCAATGAGCAGAGTGAAAGAGACTTGTGAGCAGAGTCCAAGAAAAAGAAAAGTGTGATGTATGGGAAAGCCTGCCTCTGGTCCTCCTGAGTGGAATGAAGGAAAGCATGTGAAAAGTGGGAATGTAGAAGGAAAATGGAGGGGTCATGGAAGGTAGAAATGAAGGAGAGTGGCAGAGATGAGGGCATGGAAAGGATTTTGCCTGAAAGAGATGGTTGAATGGAAGGGGCAGGCAACAGAGATAGAGATACCTGGTTTGCTGGAGGATTTCACTCAGAAATAGCTGGCTTCAGAATCTGCTGAGAGGTAGAATGATGCTGTGAGGAAGTGGTGAATTGCTAGTGATAGATGGCTGGAGAGTTGTAGCCCTTGAGAGATGACATGCAGCAAAAGGGGACCGTGTGTGGAGAAATAGAGAAATTTGGGGATGAGTGAATGGAGCAATGACAATCCTGAGAGTGGTTGATATGGAAGGAAGAAAAGGGAGAGAGCAAGAGAGAGAGAGCGACAGAGAGTGCGCAACAGAGGGAGAGCAAGAGAGAGCCGGCGCTAGAGCCAGACAGGCACTGGTGAGGATACTTCCAGGATAGGAAAAGTAGAATGTAAGAGAAAGTTCAGTGACCATTTCAGGAAAGGAAAGAGAGAGTTTGAAAGAGGCAGTGTGAAAGGCCTGAATGTGGGAAGATTAAACAGTGAAGGTAGAAGGTAGGAAAAGGTGACAGTGTTGGAGAGGAAGACCTGCCAAGAGATAGGCCAAGAGTGAGGGCCAAATAAGTGGGGAAGCCGAGATAGGAAGAGAAGAAGGAGTGTGCAGACAGGGAGTGAGTGAGACAAATGGATGGAGAGATAGGGCGTGGACAGGCAGAAAGTTGCAGAGAGCAAGAGGTGAAATGTGAGAGAGAGAGGCTGCCTGGAGAAAGAGAGAAGGAGACGGTGAAAGGGAGGGAAAGAGAGGGAGAGGTAGGGTGAGAGAGAGGGAGAGAGAGGGAAAGAAGGGGGAAAGGAGGGCAAGAGAGGGCAAGAGAGGGATAGAGAGGGCAAGAAACACACCTAAGATGAGATTGATATGCAGGGAGAGTAATTGAGTAGTAATTGAGTGGTGGATTGTCCGGAGAGGAGATTGGTGTATGGAGCAGTATAGGGAGGCCTTGAGGAAGGGGAAAAGGAAGGATCTGGGGAAAGGCTGTCAATGAAAGAAAAGAGTTGAGAGGTGTTGTGGAAGTGAGGTGAAGCAAGAGAGAAAGTTGTGTCTTATGGAGAGTCTTGTTTGACTACTTGATGAATGGAGACCATGAATCTGGGTGAACAGGCTGACTGGGAGACGTGAAGAAAATAAGACAGAGGGAAGAAAGGACCCAGAGTAGTAGAGATGAAGGGATTGCAAGAGTTGGACCCAAAGAGACAGTCAAAGGGAAGGGGAAGCTCAGAGAGGAAGTGATCATTGTTTGGGCAGAGAGAGAGAGAGAGAGAGAGAGAGAGAGAGAGAGAGAGAGAGAGAGAGGGGTGGGCGAGGGAGGGACGGACAGATGGACGGACAGAGGGAGGGAGGGACGGAGGGATGGATGGACGGGGTGAGGGATGGATGGACGGGGGGAGGGATGGACGGGGGGAGGGAAGGATGGATGGAAGGATGGATGGAAGGATGGATGGATGGATGGATGGATGGATGGATGGATGGATGGATGGATGGATGGATGGATGGATGGTTGGATGGGTGGATGGAAGGAAAAGGTGTTACTAGGTTTAGTTAGGCTGAGAGGGAGAGGTGAAACATAGGGGAAGCACGCTGGATAGTGAGTGTCCCAGTGTAGTGAATAGAGGACTGGTTTCTGGAGAATTTGGGGTTGTTAGAGAAAAATCTCCCCTCTGAGATGTGGATGCCAGAAGCGATGAGCAGAGTGAAAGAGACTTGTGAGCAGAGTCCAAGAAAAAGAGAAGTGTGATGTATGGGAAAGCCTGCCTCTGGTCCTCCTGAATGGAATGAAGGAAAGCATGTGAAAAGTGGGAATGTAGAAGGAAAATGGAGGGGTCATGGAAGGTAGAAATGAAGGAGAGTGGCAGAGATGAGGGCATGGAAAGGATTTTGCCTGAAACAGATGGTTGAATGGAAGGGGCAGCAACAGAGGTAGAGATACCTGCTTTGCTGGAGGATTTCACTCAGAAATGGCTGGCTTCAGAATCTGCGGAGAGGTAGAATGATGCTGTGAGGAAGTGGTGAATTGCTAGTGATAGATGGCTGGAGAGTTGTAGCCCTTGAGAGATGACATGCAGCAAAAGGGGACCGTGTGTGGAGAAATAGAGAAATTTGGGGATGAGTGAATGGAGCAATGACAATCCTGAGAGTGGTTGATATGGAAGGAAGAAAAGGGAGAGAGAGCAAGAGAGAGAGAGCGACAGAGAGTGCGCAACCGAGAGAGAGCAAGAGAGAGCCGGCGCTAGAGCCAGACAGGCACTGGTGAGGATACTTCCAGGATAGGAAAAGTAGAATGTAAGAGAAAGTTCAGTGACCATTTCAGGAAAGGAAAGAGAGAGTTTGAAAGAGGCAGTGTGAAAGGCCTGAATGTGGGAAGATTAAACAGTGAAGGTAGAAGGTAGGAAAAGGTGACAGTGTTGGAGAGGAAGACCTGCCAAGAGATAGGCCAAGAGTGAGGGCCAAATAAGTGGGGAAGCCCAGATAGGAAGAGAAGAAGGAGTGTGCAGACAGGGAGTGAGTGAGACAAATGGATGGACAGATAGGGCGTGGACAGGCAGAAAGTTGCAGAGAGCAAGAGGTGAAATGTGAGAGAGAGAGGCTGCCAGGAAAAAGAGAGAGGGAGAGAGTGAAAGGGAGGGAAAGAAAGGGAGAGGTAGGGTGAGAGAGAGGGAGAGAAGGGGGAAAGGAGGGCAAGAGAGGGCAAGAGAGGGATAGAGAGGGCAAGAGAGGGCAAGAAACACACCTACGATGAGAAAGATATGCAGGGAGAGTAGTAGAAATTGAATGGTGGATCGTAGGGAAGGGAGATTGGTGTATGGAGCCTTGTAGGGAGGGCTTGAGGAAGGGGAAAAGGAAGGATCTGGGGAAAGGGTGTCAATGAAAGAAAAGAGTTGAGAGGTGTTGTGTAAGTGAGGTGAAGCAAGAGAGAAAGTTGTGTCTTATGGAGAGTCTTGTTTGACTGCTTGATGAATGGAGAGCATGAATCTGGGTGAACAGGCTGACTGGGAGACGTGAAGAAAATAAGACAGAGGGAAGAAAGGACCCAGAGTAGTAGAGATGAAGGGATTGCAAGAGTTGGACCCAAAGAGACAGTCAAAGGGAAGGAGAAGATCAGAGAGGAAGGGATAAGTGTCTGGGCAGAGAGAGAGAGGGGTGGGCTAGGGAGGGAGAGAGGGACTGACGGACGGACAGATGGAGGGAGGGACGGATGGAGGGAGGGACGGAGGGATGGATGGAGAGGGGGATGGATGGACGGGGGGATGGATGGATGGGGGGAGGGAAGAGGGGGAGGGATGGATGGACGGGGGGAGGGAAGGACGGGTGGATGGATGGACGGGTGGATGGATGGATGGACAGGTGGATGGATGGATGGGTAGAAGGAAGCAAAAGGTGGTACTAGGTTTAGTTAGGCTGAGAGGGAGAGGTGAAACATGGGGGAAGCACCCTAGATAGTGAGTGTCCCAGTGTAGTGAATAGAGGACTGGTTTCTGGAGAATTTGGGGTTGTTAGAGAAAAATCTCCCCTCTGAGATGTGGATGCCAGAAGCGATGATCAGAGTAAAAGAGACTTGTGAGCAGAGTCCAAGAAAAAGAGAAGTGTGATGTATGGGAAAGCCTGCCTCTGGTGAATGGAATGAAGGAAAGCATATGAAATGTGGGAATGTAGAAGGAAAATGGAGGGGTCATAGAAGGTAGAAATGAAGGAGAGTGGCAGAGATGAGGGCATGGAAAGGATTTTGCCTGGAAGAGAAGGTTGAATGGAAGGGGCAGGCAACAGAGGTAGAGATACCTGGTTTGCTGGAGGATTTCAGTGAGCAATGGCTGACTTCAGAATCTGCGGAGAGGTATAATGATGCTGTGAGGAAGTGATGAGGAAGCGAAAGAGAGAGAGAGAGCGAGAGAGAGCGAGAGAGAGAGAGAGAGAGAGAGAGAGAGAGAGAGAGAGAGAGAGCGAGCGAGCACGAGAGAGCAACAGGAGCAGGCAACAGAGAGAGAGAAAGCAAGATAGAGAGAGCGCTAGAGCCAGAGAGGCAATGGTGAGGATACTTCCAGGATAAGAGAGGTAGAATGTAAGAGAAAGTTCAGTGACCATTTCAGGAAAGGAAAGAGAGAGTGTGAAAGAGGCAGTGTGAAAGGCCTGAATGTGGAAAGATTAAACAGTGAAGGTAGAAGGTAGGAAAAGGTGACAGTGTTGGAGCAGAAGACCTGCCAAGAGATAGGCCAAGAGTGAGGGCCAAATAAGTGGGGAAGCCTAGATAGGAAGAGAAGAAGGAGTGTGCAGAGAGGGAGTGAGTGAGGCAAATGGATGGACAGATAGGGCGTGGACAGGCAGAAAGTCGCAAAGAGCAAGAGGTGAAATGTGAGAGAGAGAGGCTGCCTGGAGAAAGAGAGAGGGAGACAGTGAAAGGGAGGGAAAGAGAGGGAGAGGTAGGGTGAGAGAGAGGGAGAGAGAGGGAAAGAAGGGGGAAAGGAGGGAAAGAGAGGGCAAGAGAGGGATAGAGAGGGCAAGAGAGGGCAAGAAACACACCTAAGATGAGATTGATATGCAGGGAGAGTAATTGAGTAGTAATTGAGTGGTGGATTGTCCGGAGAGGAGATTGGTGTATGGAGCAGTGTAGGGAGGCCTTGAGGAAGGGGAAAAGGAAGGATCTGGGGAAAGGCTGTCAATGAAAGAAAAGAGTTGAGAGGTGTTGTGGAAGTGAGGTGAAGCAAGAGAGAAAGTTGTGTCTTATGGAGAGTCTTGTTTGACTACTTGATGAATGGAGACCATGAATCTGGGTGAACAGGCTGACTGGGAGACGTGAAGAAAATAAGACAGAGGGAAGAAAGGACCCAGAGTAGTAGAGATGAAGGGATTGCAAGAGTTGGACCCAAAGAGACAGTCAAAGGGAAGGGGAAGCTCAGAGAGGAAGTGATCATTGTTTGGGCAGAGAGAGAGAGAGAGAGAGAGAGAGAGAGAGAGAGAGAGAGAGAGGGGTGGGCGAGGGAGGGACGGACAGATGGACGGACAGAGGGAGGGAGGGACGGAGGGATGGATGGACGGGGTGAGGGATGGATGGACGGGGGGAGGGATGGACGGGGGGAGGGAAGGATGGATGGAAGGATGGATGGATGGATGGATGGATGGATGGATGGATGGATGGATGGATGGATGGATGGATGGTTGGATGGGTGGATGGAAGGAAAAGGTGTTACTAGGTTTAGTTAGGCTGAGAGGGAGAGGTGAAACATAGGGGAAGCACGCTGGATAGTGAGTGTCCCAGTGTAGTGAATAGAGGACTGGTTTCTGGAGAATTTGGGGTTGTTAGAGAAAAATCTCCCCTCTGAGATGTGGATGCCAGAAGCGATGAGCAGAGTGAAAGAGACTTGTGAGCAGAGTCCAAGAAAAAGAGAAGTGTGATGTATGGGAAAGCCTGCCTCTGGTCCTCCTGAATGGAATGAAGGAAAGCATGTGAAAAGTGGGAATGTAGAAGGAAAATGGAGGGGTCATGGAAGGTAGAAATGAAGGAGAGTGGCAGAGATGAGGGCATGGAAAGGATTTTGCCTGAAACAGATGGTTGAATGGAAGGGGCAGCAACAGAGGTAGAGATACCTGCTTTGCTGGAGGATTTCACTCAGAAATGGCTGGCTTCAGAATCTGCGGAGAGGTAGAATGATGCTGTGAGGAAGTGGTGAATTGCTAGTGATAGATGGCTGGAGAGTTGTAGCCCTTGAGAGATGACATGCAGCAAAAGGGGACCGTGTGTGGAGAAATAGAGAAATTTGGGGATGAGTGAATGGAGCAATGACAATCCTGAGAGTGGTTGATATGGAAGGAAGAAAAGGGAGAGAGAGCAAGAGAGAGAGAGCGACAGAGAGTGCGCAACCGAGAGAGAGCAAGAGAGAGCCGGCGCTAGAGCCAGACAGGCACTGGTGAGGATACTTCCAGGATAGGAAAAGTAGAATGTAAGAGAAAGTTCAGTGACCATTTCAGGAAAGGAAAGAGAGAGTTTGAAAGAGGCAGTGTGAAAGGCCTGAATGTGGGAAGATTAAACAGTGAAGGTAGAAGGTAGGAAAAGGTGACAGTGTTGGAGAGGAAGACCTGCCAAGAGATAGGCCAAGAGTGAGGGCCAAATAAGTGGGGAAGCCCAGATAGGAAGAGAAGAAGGAGTGTGCAGACAGGGAGTGAGTGAGACAAATGGATGGACAGATAGGGCGTGGACAGGCAGAAAGTTGCAGAGAGCAAGAGGTGAAATGTGAGAGAGAGAGGCTGCCAGGAAAAAGAGAGAGGGAGAGAGTGAAAGGGAGGGAAAGAAAGGGAGAGGTAGGGTGAGAGAGAGGGAGAGAAGGGGGAAAGGAGGGCAAGAGAGGGCAAGAGAGGGATAGAGAGGGCAAGAGAGGGCAAGAAACACACCTACGATGAGAAAGATATGCAGGGAGAGTAGTAGAAATTGAATGGTGGATCGTAGGGAAGGGAGATTGGTGTATGGAGCCTTGTAGGGAGGGCTTGAGGAAGGGGAAAAGGAAGGATCTGGGGAAAGGGTGTCAATGAAAGAAAAGAGTTGAGAGGTGTTGTGGAAGTGAGGTGAAGCAAGAGAGAAAGTTGTGTCTTATGGAGAGTCTTGTTTGACTGCTTGATGAATGGAGAGCATGAATCTGGGTGAACAGGCTGACTGGGAGACGTGAAGAAAATAAGACAGAGGGAAGAAAGGACCCAGAGTAGTAGAGATGAAGGGATTGCAAGAGTTGGACCCAAAGAGACAGTCAAAGGGAAGGAGAAGCTCAGAGAGGAAGGGATAAGTGTCTGGGCAGAGAGAGAGAGGGGTGGGCTAGGGAGGGAGAGAGGGACTGACGGACGGACAGATGGAGGGAGGGACGGATGGAGGGAGGGACGGAGGGATGGATGGAGAGGGGGATGGATGGACGGGGGGATGGATGGATGGGGGGAGGGAAGAGGGGGAGGGATGGATGGACGGGGGGAGGGAAGGACGGGTGGATGGATGGACGGGTGGATGGATGGATGGACAGGTGGATGGATGGATGGGTAGAAGGAAGCAAAAGGTGGTACTAGGTTTAGTTAGGCTGAGAGGGAGAGGTGAAACATGGGGGAAGCACCCTAGATAGTGAGTGTCCCAGTGTAGTGAATAGAGGACTGGTTTCTGGAGAATTTGGGGTTGTTAGAGAAAAATCTCCCCTCTGAGATGTGGATGCCAGAAGCGATGATCAGAGTAAAAGAGACTTGTGAGCAGAGTCCAAGAAAAAGAGAAGTGTGATGTATGGGAAAGCCTGCCTCTGGTGAATGGAATGAAGGAAAGCATATGAAATGTGGGAATGTAGAAGGAAAATGGAGGGGTCATGGAAGGTAGAAATGAAGGAGAGTGGCAGAAATGAGGGCATGGAAAGGATTTTGCCTGGAAGAGAAGGTTGAATGGAAGGGGCAGGCAACAGAGGTAGAGATACCTGGTTTGCTGGAGGATTTCAGTGAGCAATGGCTGACTTCAGAATCTGCGGAGAGGTATAATGATGCTGTGAGGAAGTGATGAGGAAGCGAAAGAGAGAGAGAGAGCGAGAGAGAGAGAGAGAGAGAGAGAGAGAGAGAGAGAGAGAGAGAGAGAGCGAGCGAGCACGAGTGAGCAACAGAAAGCAGGCAACAGAGAGCAGGCAACAGAGAGAGAGAAAGCAAGATAGAGAGAGCCCTAGAGCCAGAGAGGCAATGGTGAGGATACTTCCAGGATAAGAGAGGTAGAATGTAAGAGAAAGTTCAGTGACCATTTCAGGAAAGGAAAGAGAGAGTGTGAAAGAGGCAGTGTGAAAGGCCTGAATGTGGAAAGATTAAACAGTGAAGGTAGAAGGTAGGAAAAGGTGACAGTGTTGGAGCAGAAGACCTGCCAAGAGATAGGCCAAGAGTGAGGGCCAAATAAGTGGGGAAGCCTAGATAGGAAGAGAAGAAGGAGTGTGCAGAGAGGGAGTGAGTGAGGCAAATGGATGGACAGATAGGGGGTGGACAGGCAGAAAGTCGCAAAGAGCAAGAGGTGAAATGTGAGAGAGAGAGAGGCTGCCTGGAGAAAGAGAGAGGGAGACAGTGAAAGGGAGGGAAAGAGAGGGAGAGGTAGGGTGAGAGAGAGGGAGAGAGAGGGAAAGAAGGGGGAAAGGAGGGCAAGAGAGGGATAGAGAGGGCAAGAGAGGGCAAGAAACACACCTAAGATGAGATTGATATGCAGGGAGAGTAATTGAGTAGTAATTGAGTGGTGGATTGTCCGGAGAGGAGATTGGTGTATGGAGCAGTGTAGGGAGGCCTTGAGGAAGGGGAAAAGGAAGGATCTGGGGAAAGGCTGTCAATGAAAGAAAAGAGTTGAGAGGTGTTGTGGAAGTGAGGTGAAGCAAGAGAGAAAGTTGTGTCTTATGGAGAGTCTTGTTTGACTACTTGATGAATGGAGACCATGAATCTGGGTGAACAGGCTGACTGGGAGACGTGAAGAAAATAAGACAGAGGGAAGAAAGGACCCAGAGTAGTAGAGATGAAGGGATTGCAAGAGTTGGACCCAAAGAGACAGTCAAAGGGAAGGGGAAGCTCAGAGAGGAAGTGATCATTGTTTGGGCAGAGAGAGAGAGAGAGAGAGAGAGAGAGAGAGAGAGAGGGGGGGGGGGTGGGCGAGGGAGGGACGGACAGATGGACGGACAGAGGGAGGGAGGGACGGAGGGATGGATGGACGGGGTGAGGGATGGATGGACGGGGGGAGGGATGGACGGGGGGAGGGAAGGATGGATGGAAGGATGGATGGATGGATGGATGGATGGATGGATGGATGGATGGATGGATGGATGGATGGATGGTTGGATGGGTGGATGGAAGGAAAAGGTGTTACTAGGTTTAGTTAGGCTGAGAGGGAGAGGTGAAACATAGGGGAAGCACGCTGGATAGTGAGTGTCCCAGTGTAGTGAATAGAGGACTGGTTTCTGGAGAATTTGGGGTTGTTAGAGAAAAATCTCCCCTCTGAGATGTGGATGCCAGAAGCGATGAGCAGAGTGAAAGAGACTTGTGAGCAGAGTCCAAGAAAAAGAGAAGTGTGATGTATGGGAAAGCCTGCCTCTGGTCCTCCTGAATGGAATGAAGGAAAGCATGTGAAAAGTGGGAATGTAGAAGGAAAATGGAGGGGTCATGGAAGGTAGAAATGAAGGAGAGTGGCAGAGATGAGGGCATGGAAAGGATTTTGCCTGAAACAGATGGTTGAATGGAAGGGGCAGCAACAGAGGTAGAGATACCTGCTTTGCTGGAGGATTTCACTCAGAAATGGCTGGCTTCAGAATCTGCGGAGAGGTAGAATGATGCTGTGAGGAAGTGGTGAATTGCTAGTGATAGATGGCTGGAGAGTTGTAGCCCTTGAGAGATGACATGCAGCAAAAGGGGACCGTGTGTGGAGAAATAGAGAAATTTGGGGATGAGTGAATGGAGCAATGACAATCCTGAGAGTGGTTGATATGGAAGGAAGAAAAGGGAGAGAGAGCAAGAGAGAGAGAGCGACAGAGAGTGCGCAACCGAGAGAGAGCAAGAGAGAGCCGGCGCTAGAGCCAGACAGGCACTGGTGAGGATACTTCCAGGATAGGAAAAGTAGAATGTAAGAGAAAGTTCAGTGACCATTTCAGGAAAGGAAAGAGAGAGTTTGAAAGAGGCAGTGTGAAAGGCCTGAATGTGGGAAGATTAAACAGTGAAGGTAGAAGGTAGGAAAAGGTGACAGTGTTGGAGAGGAAGACCTGCCAAGAGATAGGCCAAGAGTGAGGGCCAAATAAGTGGGGAAGCCCAGATAGGAAGAGAAGAAGGAGTGTGCAGACAGGGAGTGAGTGAGACAAATGGATGGACAGATAGGGCGTGGACAGGCAGAAAGTTGCAGAGAGCAAGAGGTGAAATGTGAGAGAGAGAGGCTGCCAGGAAAAAGAGAGAGGGAGAGAGTGAAAGGGAGGGAAAGAAAGGGAGAGGTAGGGTGAGAGAGAGGGAGAGAAGGGGGAAAGGAGGGCAAGAGAGGGCAAGAGAGGGATAGAGAGGGCAAGAGAGGGCAAGAAACACACCTACGATGAGAAAGATATGCAGGGAGAGTAGTAGAAATTGAATGGTGGATCGTAGGGAAGGGAGATTGGTGTATGGAGCCTTGTAGGGAGGGCTTGAGGAAGGGGAAAAGGAAGGATCTGGGGAAAGGGTGTCAATGAAAGAAAAGAGTTGAGAGGTGTTGTGGAAGTGAGGTGAAGCAAGAGAGAAAGTTGTGTCTTATGGAGAGTCTTGTTTGACTGCTTGATGAATGGAGAGCATGAATCTGGGTGAACAGGCTGACTGGGAGACGTGAAGAAAATAAGACAGAGGGAAGAAAGGACCCAGAGTAGTAGAGATGAAGGGATTGCAAGACTTGGACCCAAAGAGACAGTCAAAGGGAAGGAGAAGCTCAGAGACGAAGGGATAAGTGTCTGGGAAGAGAGAGAGAGGGGTGGGCTAGGGAGGGAGAGAGGGACTGACGGACGGACAGATGGAGGGAGGGACGGATGGAGGGAGGGACGGAGGGATGGATGGAGAGGGGGATGGATGGACGGGGGGATGGATGGATGGGGGGAGGGAAGGGGGGGAGGGATGGATGGACGGGGGGAGGGAAGGACGGGTGGATGGATGGACGGGTGGATGGATGGATGGACAGGTGGATGGATGGATGGGTAGAAGGAAGCAAAAGGTGGTACTAGGTTTAGTTAGGCTGAGAGGGAGAGGTGAAACATGGGGGAAGCACCCTAGATAGTGAGTGTCCCAGTGTAGTGAATAGAGGACTGGTTTCTGGAGAATTTGGGGTTGTTAGAGAAAAATCTCCCCTCTGAGATGTGGATGCCAGAAGCGATGATCAGAGTAAAAGAGACTTGTGAGCAGAGTCCAAGAAAAAGAGAAGTGTGATGTATGGGAAAGCCTGCCTCTGGTGAATGGAATGAAGGAAAGCATATGAAATGTGGGAATGTAGAAGGAAAATGGAGGGGTCATGGAAGGTAGAAATGAAGGAGAGTGGCAGAAATGAGGGCATGGAAAGGATTTTGCCTGGAAGAGAAGGTTGAATGGAAGGGGCAGGCAACAGAGGTAGAGATACCTGGTTTGCTGGAGGATTTCAGTGAGCAATGGCTGACTTCAGAATCTGCGGAGAGGTATAATGATGCTGTGAGGAAGTGATGAGGAAGCGAAAGAGAGAGAGAGAGCGAGAGAGAGAGCGAGAGAGAGAGAGAGAGAGAGAGAGAGAGAGAGAGCGAGCGAGCACGAGTGAGCAACAGAAAGCAGGCAACAGAGAGCAGGCAACAGAGAGAGAGAAAGCAAGATAGAGAGAGCCCTAGAGCCAGAGAGGCAATGGTGAGGATACTTCCAGGATAAGAGAGGTAGAATGTAAGAGAAAGTTCAGTGACCATTTCAGGAAAGGAAAGAGAGAGTGTGAAAGAGGCAGTGTGAAAGGCCTGAATGTGGAAAGATTAAACAGTGAAGGTAGAAGGTAGGAAAAGGTGACAGTGTTGGAGCAGAAGACCTGCCAAGAGATAGGCCAAGAGTGAGGGCCAAATAAGTGGGGAAGCCTAGATAGGAAGAGAAGAAGGAGTGTGCAGAGAGGGAGTGAGTGAGGCAAATGGATGGACAGATAGGGGGTGGACAGGCAGAAAGTCGCAAAGAGCAAGAGGTGAAATGTGAGAGAGAGAGGCTGCCTGGAGAAAGAGAGAGGGAGACAGTGAAAGGGAGGGAAAGAGAGGGAGAGGTAGGGTGAGAGAGAGGGAGAGAGAGGGAAAGAAGGGGGAAAGGAGGGCAAGAGAGGGATAGAGAGGGCAAGAGAGGGCAAGAAACACACCTAAGATGAGATTGATATGCAGGGAGAGTAATTGAGTAGTAATTGAGTGGTGGATTGTCGGGAGAGGAGATTGGTGTATGGAGCAGTGTAGGGAGGCCTTGAGGAAGGGGAAAAGGAAGGATCTGGGGAAAGGCTGTCAATGAAAGAAAAGAGTTGAGAGGTGTTGTGGAAGTGAGGTGAAGCAAGAGAGAAAGTTGTGTCTTATGGAGAGTCTTGTTTGACTACTTGATGAATGGAGACCATGAATCTGGGTGAACAGGCTGACTGGGAGACGTGAAGAAAATAAGACAGAGGGAAGAAAGGACCCAGAGTAGTAGAGATGAAGGGATTGCAAGAGTTGGACCCAAAGAGACAGTCAAAGGGAAGGGGAAGCTCAGAGAGGAAGTGATCATTGTTTGGGCAGAGAGAGAGAGAGAGAGAGAGAGAGAGAGAGAGAGAGAGAGAGAGAGAGAGGGGGGTGGGCGAGGGAGGGACGGACAGATGGACGGACAGAGGGAGGGAGGGACGGAGGGATGGATGGACGGGGTGAGGGATGGATGGACGGGGGGAGGGATGGACGGGGGGAGGGAAGGATGGATGGATGGATGGATGGATGGATGGATGGATGGATGGATGGATGGATGGATGGATGGATGGTTGGATGGGTGGATGGAAGGAAAAGGTGGTACTAGGTTTAGTTAGGCTGAGAGGGAGAGGTGAAACATAGGGGAAGCACGCTGGATAGTGAGTGTCCCAGTGTAGTGAATAGAGGACTGGTTTCTGGAGAATTTGGGGTTGTTAGAGAAAAATCTCCCCTCTGAGATGTGGATGCCAGAAGCGATGAGCAGAGTGAAAGAGACTTGTGAGCAGAGTCCAAGAAAAAGAGAAGTGTGATGTATGGGAAAGCCTGCCTCTGGTCCTCCTGAATGGAATGAAGGAAAGCATGTGAAAAGTGGGAATGTAGAAGGAAAATGGAGGGGTCATGGAAGGTAGAAATGAAGGAGAGTGGCAGAGATGAGGGCATGGAAAGGATTTTGCCTGAAACAGATGGTTGAATGGAAGGGGCAGCAACAGAGGTAGAGATACCTGCTTTGCTGGAGGATTTCACTCAGAAATGGCTGGTTGCAGAATCTGCGGAAAGGTAGAATGTTGCTGTGAGGAAGTGGTGAATTGCTAGAGATAGATGGCTGGAGAGTTGTAGCCCTTGAGAGATGACATGCAGCAAAAGGGGACTGTGTGTGGAGAAATAGAGAAATTTGGGGATGAGTGAATGGAGCAATGACAATCCTGAGAGTTGTTGATATGAAAGGAAGAAAAGCAAGAGAGAGAGAGAGCGCGCGAGCGAGAGAGCAATACAGAGCAGGCAACAGAGAGAGAGAGAGCAAGATAGAGAGAGCGCTAGAGCCAGAGAGGCAATGGTGAGGATACTTCCAGGATAAGAGAGGTAGAATGTAAGAGAAAGTTCAGTGACCATTTCAGGAAAGGAAAGAGAGAGTGTGAAAGAGGCAGTGTGAAAGGCCTGAATGTGGGAAGATTAAACAGTGAAGGTAGAAGGTAGGAAAAGGTGACAGTGTTGGAGCAGAAGACCTGCCAAGAGATAGGCCAAGAGTGAGGGCCAAATAAGTGGGGAAGCCCAGATAGGAAGAGAAGAAGGAGTGTGCAGAGAGGGAGTGAGTGAGGCAAATGGATGGACAGATAGGGCGTGGACAGGCAGAAAGTCGCAAAGAGCAAGAGGTGAAATGTGAGAGAGAGAGGCTGCCTGGAGAAAGAGAGAGGGAGACAGTGAAAGGGAGGGAAAGAGAGGGAGAGGTAGGGTGAGAGAGAGGGAGAGAGAGGGAAAGAAGGGGGAAAGGAGGGCAAGAGAGGGATAGAGAGGGCAAGAGAGGGCAAGAAACACACCTAAGATGAGATTGATATGCAGGGAGAGTAATTGAGTAGTAATTGAGTGGTGGATTGTCGGGAGAGGAGATTGGTGTATGGAGCAGTGTAGGGAGGCCTTGAGGAAGGGGAAAAGGAAGGATCTGGGGAAAGGCTGTCAATGAAAGAAAAGAGTTGAGAGGTGTTGTGGAAGTGAGGTGAAGCAAGAGAGAAAGTTGTGTCTTATGGAGAGTCTTGTTTGACTACTTGATGAATGGAGACCATGAATCTGGGTGAACAGGCTGACTGGGAGACGTGAAGAAAATAAGACAGAGAGAAGAAAGGACCCAGAGTAGTAGAGATGAAGGGATTGCAAGAGTTGGACCCAAAGAGACAGTCAAAGGGAAGGGGAAGCTCAGAGAGGAAGTGATCATTGTTTGGGCAGAGAGAGAGAGAGAGAGAGAGAGAGAGAGAGAGAGAGAGAGGGGTGGGCGAGGGAGGGACGGACAGATGGACGGACAGAGGGAGGGAGGGACGGAGGGATGGATGGACAGGGTGAGGGATGGATGGACGGGGGGAGGGATGGACGGGGGGAGGGAAGGATGGATGGATGGATGGATGGATGGATGGATGGATGGATGGATGGATGGATGGTTGGATGGGTGGATGGAAGGAAAAGGTGGTACTAGGTTTAGTTAGGCTGAGAGGGAGAGGTGAAACATAGGGGAAGCACGCTGGATAGTGAGTGTCCCAGTGTAGTGAATAGAGGACTGGTTTCTGGAGAATTTGGGGTTGTTAGAGAAAAATCTCCCCTCTGAGATGTGGATGCCAGAAGCGATGAGCAGAGTGAAAGAGACTTGTGAGCAGAGTCCAAGAAAAAGAGAAGTGTGATGTATGGGAAAGCCTGCCTCTGGTCCTCCTGAATGGAATGAAGGAAAGCATGTGAAAAGTGGGAATGTAGAAGGAAAATGGAGGGGTCATGGAAGGTAGAAATGAAGGAGAGTGGCAGAGATGAGGGCATGGAAAGGATTTTGCCTGAAACAGATGGTTGAATGGAAGGGGCAGCAACAGAGGTAGAGATACCTGCTTTGCTGGAGGATTTCACTCAGAAATGGCTGGCTTCAGAATCTGCGGAGAGGTAGAATGATGCTGTGAGGAAGTGGTGAATTGCTAGTGATAGATGGCTGGAGAGTTGTAGCCCTTGAGAGATGACATGCAGCAAAAGGGGACCGTGTGTGGAGAAATAGAGAAATTTGGGGATGAGTGAATGGAGCAATGACAATCCTGAGAGTGGTTGATATGGAAGGAAGAAAAGGGAGAGAGAGCAAGAGAGAGAGAGCGACAGAGAGTGCGCAACCGAGAGAGAGCAAGAGAGAGCCGGCGCTAGAGCCAGACAGGCACTGGTGAGGATACTTCCAGGATAGGAGAAGTAGAATGTAAGAGAAAGTTCAGTGACCATTTCAGGAAAGGAAAGAGAGAGTTTGAAAGAGGCAGTGTGAAAGGCCTGAATGTGGGAAGATTAAACAGTGAAGGTAGAAGGTAGGAAAAGGTGACAGTGTTGGAGAGGAAGACCTGCCAAGAGATAGGCCAAGAGTGAGGGCCAAATAAGTGGGGAAGCCCAGATAGGAAGAGAAGAAGGAGTGTGCAGACAGGGAGTGAGTGAGACAAATGGATGGACAGATAGGGCGTGGACAGGCAGAAAGTTGCAGAGAGCAAGAGGTGAAATGTGAGAGAGAGAGGCTGCCAGGAAAAAGAGAGAGGGAGAGAGTGAAAGGGAGGGAAAGAAAGGGAGAGGTAGGGTGAGAGAGAGGGAGAGAGAGGGAGAGAAGGGGGAAAGGAGGGCAAGAGAGGGCAAGAGAGGGATAGAGAGGGCAAGAGAGGGCAAGAAACACACCTACGATGAGAAAGATATGCAGGGAGAGTAGTAGAAATTGAATGGTGGATCGTAGTGAAGGGAGATTGGTGTATGGAGCAGTGTAGGGAGGGCTTGAGGAAGGGGAAAAGGAAGGATCTGGGGAAAGGGTGTCAATGAAAGAAAAGAGTTGAGAGGTGTTGTGGAAGTGAGGTGAAGCAAGAGAGAAAGTTGTGTCTTATGGAGAGTCTTGTTTGACTACTTGATGAATGGAGACCATGAATCTGGGTGAACAGGCTGACTGGGAGACGTGAAGAAAATAAGACAGAGGGAAGAAAGGACCCAGAGTAGTAGAGATGAAGGGATTGCAAGAGTTGGACCCAAAGAGACAGTCAAAGGGAAGGGGAAGCTCAGAGAGGAAGTGATCATTGTTTGGGCAGAGAGAGAGAGAGAGAGAGAGAGAGAGAGGGGTGGGCGAGGGAGGGACGGACTGATGGACGGACAGAGGGAGGGAGGGACGGAGGGATGGATGGACGGGGTGAGGGATGGATGGACGGGGGGAGGGATGGATGGGGGAGGGAAGGATGGATGATGGATGGATGGATGGATGGATGGATGGATGGATGGATGGATGGATGGTTGGATGGGTGGATGGAAGGAAAAGGTGGTACTAGGTTTAGTTAGGCTGAGAGGGAGAGGTGAAACATAGGGGAAGCACGCTGGATAGTGAGTGTCCCAGTGTAGTGAATAGAGGACTGGTTTCTGGAGATTTTGGGGTTGTTAGAGAAAAATCTCCCCTCTGAGATGTGGATGCCAGAAGCGATGAGCAGAGTGAAAGAGACTTGTGAGCAGAGTCCAAGAAAAAGAGAAGTGTGATGTATGGGAAAGCCTGCCTCTGGTCCTCCTGAATGGAATGAAGGAAAGCATGTGAAAAGTGGGAATGTAGAAGGAAAATGGAGGGGTCATGGAAGGTAGAAATGAAGGAGAGTGGCAGAGATGAGGGCATGGAAAGGATTTTGCCTGAAACAGATGGTTGAATGGAAGGGGCAGCAACAGAGGTAGAGATACCTGCTTTGGTGGAGGATTTCACTCAGAAATGGCTGGTTGCAGAATCTGCGGAAAGGTAGAATGATGCTGTGAGGAAGTGGTGAATTGCTAGAGATAGATGGCTGGAGAGTTGTAGCCCTTGAGAGATGACATGCAGCAAAAGGGGACTGTGTGTGGAGAAATAGAGAAATTTGGGGATGAGTGAATGGAGCAATGACAATCCTGAGAGTTGTTGATATGAAAGGAAGAAAAGCAAGAGAGAGAGAGCGCGCGCGCGAGAGAGCAATACAGAGCAGGCAACAGAGAGAGAGAGAGCAAGATAGAGAGAGCGCTAGAGCCAGAGAGGCAATGGTGAGGATACTTCCAGGATAAGAGAGGTAGAATGTAAGAGAAAGTTCAGTGACCATTTCAGGAAAGGAAAGAGAGAGTGTGAAAGAGGCAGTGTGAAAGGCCTGAATGTGGGAAGATTAAACAGTGAAGGTAGAAGGTAGGAAAAGGTGACAGTGTTGGAGCAGAAGACCTGCCAAGAGATAGGCCAAGAGTGAGGGCCAAATAAGTGGGGAAGCCTAGATAGGAAGAGAAGAAGGAGTGTGCAGAGAGGGAGTGAGTGAGGCAAATGGATGGACAGATAGGGCGTGGACAGGCAGAAAGTCGCAAAGAGCAAGAGGTGAAATGTGAGAGAGAGAGGCTGCCTGGAGAAAGAGAGAGGGAGACAGTGAAAGGGAGGGAAAGAGAAGGAGAGGTAGGGTGAGAGAGAGGGAGAGAGAGGGAGAGAAGGGGGAAAGGAGGGCAAGAGAGGGCAAGAGAGGGCAAGAGAGGGCAAGAAACACACCTAAGATGAGATTGATATGCAGGGAGAGTAATTGAGTAGTAATTCAGTGGTGGATTGTTGGGAGAGGAGATTGGTGTATGGAGCAGTGTAGGGAGGCCTTGAGGAAGGGGCAAAGGAAGGATCTGGGGAAAGGGTGTCAATGAAAGAAAAGAGTTGAGAGGTGTTGTGGAAGTGAGGTGAAGCAAGAGAGAAAGTTGTGTCTTATGGAGAGTCTTGTTTGACTACTTGATGAATGGAGACCATGAATCTGGGTGAACAGGCTGACTGGGAGACGTGAAGAAAATAAGACAGAGGGAAGAAAGGACCCAGAGTAGTAGAGATGAAGGGATTGCAAGAGTTGGACCCAAAGAGACAGTCAAAGGGAAGGGGAAGCTCAGAGAGGAAGTGATCATTGTTTGGGCAGAGAGAGAGAGAGAGAGAGAGAGAGAGAGAGAGAGGGGTGGGCGAGGGAGGGACGGACAGATGGACGGACAGAGGGAGGGAGGGACGGAGGGATGGATGGACGGGGTGAGGGATGGATGGACGGGGGGAGGGATGGACGGGGGGAGGGAAGGATGGATGGATGGATGGATGGATGGATGGATGGATGGATGGATGGATGGTTGGATGGGTGGATGGAAGGAAAAGGTGTTACTAGGTTTAGTTAGGCTGAGAGGGAGAGGTGAAACATAGGGGAAGCACGCTGGATAGTGAGTGTCCCAGTGTAGTGAATAGAGGACTGGTTTCTGGAGAATTTGGGGTTGTTAGAGAAAAATCTCCCCTCTGAGATGTGGATGCCAGAAGCGATGAGCAGAGTGAAAGAGACTTGTGAGCAGAGTCCAAGAAAAAGAGAAGTGTGATGTATGGGAAAGCCTGCCTCTGGTCCTCCTGAATGGAATGAAGGAAAGCATGTGAAAAGTGGGAATGTAGAAGGAAAATGGAGGGGTCATGGAAGGTAGAAATGAAGGAGAGTGGCAGAGATGAGGGCATGGAAAGGATTTTGCCTGAAACAGATGGTTGAATGGAAGGGGCAGCAACAGAGGTAGAGATACCTGCTTTGCTGGAGGATTTCACTCAGAAATGGCTGGTTGCAGAATCTGCGGAAAGGTAGAATGTTGCTGTGAGGAAGTGGTGAATTGCTAGAGATAGATGGCTGGAGAGTTGTAGCCCTTGAGAGATGACATGCAGCAAAAGGGGACTGTGTGTGGAGAAATAGAGAAATTTGGGGATGAGTGAATGGAGCAATGACAATCCTGAGAGTTGTTGATATGAAAGGAAGAAAAGCAAGAGAGAGAGAGCGCGCGAGCGAGAGAGCAATACAGAGCAGGCAACAGAGAGAGAGAGAGCAAGATAGAGAGAGCGCTAGAGCCAGAGAGGCACTGGTGAGGATACTTCCAGGATAAGAGAGGTAGAATGTAAGAGAAAGTTCAGTGACCATTTCAGGAAAGGAAAGAGAGAGTGTGAAAGAGGCAGTGTGAAAGGCCTGAATGTGGGAAGATTAAACAGTGAAGGTAGAAGGTAGGAAAAGGTGACAGTGTTGGAGCAGAAGACCTGCCAAGAGATAGGCCAAGAGTGAGGGCCAAATAAGTGGGGAAGCCTAGATAGGAAGAGAAGAAGGAGTGTGCAGAGAGGGAGTGAGTGAGGCAAATGGATGGACAGATAGGGCGTGGACAGGCAGAAAGTCGCAAAGAGCAAGAGGTGAAATGTGAGAGAGAGAGGCTGCCTGGAGAAAGAGAGAGGGAGACAGTGAAAGGGAGGGAAAGAGAAGGAGAGGTAGGGTGAGAGAGAGGGAGAGAGAGGGAAAGAAGGGGGAAAGGAGGGCAAGAGAGGGATAGAGAGGGCAAGAGAGGGCAAGAAACACACCTAAGATGAGATTGATATGCAGGGAGAGTAATTGAGTAGTAATTGAGTGGTGGATTGTCGGGAGAGGAGATTGGTGTATGGAGCAGTGTAGGGAGGCCTTGAGGAAGGGGAAAAGGAAGGATCTGGGGAAAGGCTGTCAATGAAAGAAAAGAGTTGAGAGGTGTTGTGGAAGTGAGGTGAAGCAAGAGAGAAAGTTGTGTCTTATGGAGAGTCTTGTTTGACTACTTGATGAATGGAGACCATGAATCTGGGTGAACAGGCTGACTGGGAGACGTGAAGAAAATAAGACAGAGGGAAGAAAGGACCCAGAGTAGTAGAGATGAAGGGATTGCAAGAGTTGGACCCAAAGAGACAGTCAAAGGGAAGGGGAAGCTCAGAGAGGAAGTGATCATTGTTTGGGCAGAGAGAGAGAGAGAGAGAGAGAGAGAGAGAGAGAGAGGGGTGGGCGAGGGAGGGACGGACAGATGGACGGACAGAGGGAGGGAGGGACGGAGGGATGGATGGACGGGGTGAGGGATGGATGGACGGGGGGAGGGATGGACGGGGGGAGGGAAGGATGGATGGATGGATGGATGGATGGATGGATGGATGGATGGATGGTTGGATGGGTGGATGGAAGGAAAAGGTGTTACTAGGTTTAGTTAGGCTGAGAGGGAGAGGTGAAACATAGGGGAAGCACCCTGGATAGTGAGTGTCCCAGTGTAGTGAATAGAGGACTGGTTTCTGGAGAATTTGGGGTTGTTAGAGAAAAATCTCCCCTCTGAGATGTGGATGCCAGAAGCGATGAGCAGAGTGAAAGAGACTTGTGAGCAGAGTCCAAGAAAAAGAGAAGTGTGATGTATGGGAAAGCCTGCCTCTGGTCCTCCTGAATGGAATGAAGGAAAGCATGTGAAAAGTGGGAATGTAGAAGGAAAATGGAGGGGTCATGGAAGGTAGAAATGAAGGAGAGTGGCAGAGATGAGGGCATGGAAAGGATTTTGCCTGAAACAGATGGTTGAATGGAAGGGGCAGCAACAGAGGTAGAGATACCTGCTTTGCTGGAGGATTTCACTCAGAAATGGCTGGCTTCAGAATCTGGGGAGAGGTAGAATGATGCTGTGAGGAAGTGGTGAATTGCTAGTGATAGATGGCTGGAGAGTTGTAGCCCTTGAGAGATGACATGCAGCAAAAGGGGACCGTGTGTGGAGAAATAGAGAAATTTGGGGATGAGTGAATGGAGCAATGACAATCCTGAGAGTGGTTGATATGGAAGGAAGAAAAGGGAGAGAGAGCAAAAGAGAGAGAGCGACAGAGAGTGCGCAACCGAGAGAGAGCAAGAGAGAGCCGGCGCTAGAGCCAGACAGGCACTGGTGAGGATACTTCCAGGATAGGAGAAGTAGAATGTAAGAGAAAGTTCAGTGACCATTTCAGGAAAGGAAAGAGAGAGTTTGAAAGAGGCAGTGTGAAAGGCCTGAATGTGGGAAGATTAAACAGTGAAGGTAGAAGGTAGGAAAAGGTGACAGTGTTGGAGAGGAAGACCTGCCAAGAGATAGGCCAAGAGTGAGGGCCAAATAAGTGAGGAAGCCCAGATAGGAAGAGAAGAAGGAGTGTGCAGACAGGGAGTGAGTGAGACAAATGGATGGACAGATAGGGCGTGGACAGGCAGAAAGTTGCAGAGAGCAAGAGATGAAATGTGAGAGAGAGAGGCTGCCAGGAAAAAGAGAGAGGGAGAGAGTGAAAGGGAGGGAAAGAAAGGGAGAGGTACGGTGAGAGAGAGGGAGAGAGAGGGAGAGAAGGGGGAAAGGAGGGCAAGAGAGGGCAAGAGAGGGATAGAGAGGGCAAGAGAGGGCAAGAAACACACCTACGATGAGAAAGATATGCAGGGAGAGTAGTAGAAATTGAATGGTGGATCGTAGGGAAGGGAGATTGGTGTATGGAGCATTGTAGGGAGGGCTTGAGGAAGGGGAAAAGGAAGGATCTGGGGAAAGGGTGTCAATGAAAGAAAAGAGTTGAGAGGTGTTGTGGAAGTGAGGTGAAGCAAGAGAGAAAGTTGTGTCTTATGGAGAGTCTTGTTTGACTGCTTGATGAATGGAGAGCATGAATCTGGGTGAACAGGCTGACTGGGAGACGTGAAGAAAATAAGACAGAGGGAAGAAAGGACCCAGAGTAGTAGAGATGAAGGGATTGCAAGAGTTGGACCCAAAGAGACAGTCAAAGGGAAGGAGAAGCTCAGAGAGGAAGGGATAAGTGTCTGGGCAGAGAGAGAGAGGGGTGGGCTAGGGAGGGAGAGAGGGACTGACGGACGGACAGATGGAGGGAGGGACGGATGGAGGGAGGGACGGAGGGATGGATGGAGAGGGGGATGGATGGACGGGGGGATTGGAAGGATGGGGGGAGGGAAGGGGGGGAGGGATGGATGGACGGGGGGAGGGAAGGACGGGTGGATGGGTGGACGGGTGGATGGATGGATGGACAGGTGGATGGATGGATGGGTAGAAGGAAGCAAAAGGTGGTACTAGGTTTAGTTAGGCTGAGAGGGAGAGGTGAAACATGGGGGAAGCACCCTAGATAGTGAGTGTCCCAGTGTAGTTAATAGAGGACTGGTTTCTGGAGAATTTGGGGTTGTTAGAGAAAAATCTCCCCTCTGAGATGTGGATGCCAGAAGCGATGATCAGAGTAAAAGAGACTTGTGAGCAGAGTCCAAGAAAAAGAGAAGTGTGATGTATGCGAAAGCCTGCCTCTGGTGAATGGAATGAAGGAAAGCATATGAAATGTGGAAATGTAGAAGGAAAATGGAGGGGTCATAGAAGGTAGAAATGAAGGAGAGTGGCAGAGATGAGGGCATGGAAAGGATTTTGCCTGGAAGAGAAGGTTGAATGCAAGGGGCAGGCAATAGAGGTAGAGATACCTGGTTTGCTGGAGGATTTCAGTCAGCAATGGCTGACTTCAGAATCTGCGGAGAGGTATAATGATGCTGTGAGGAAGTGATGAGGAAGCGAAAGAGAGAGAGAGAGCGAGAGAGAGAGAGAGAGAGAGCGAGCGAGCACGAGAGAGCAACAGAAAGCAGGCAACAGAGAGCAGGCAACAGAGAGAGAGAAAGCAAGATAGAGAGAGCCCTAGAGCCAGAGAGGCAATGGTGAGGATACTTCCAGGATAAGAGAGGTAGAATGTAAGAGAAAGTTCAGTGACCATTTCAGGAAAGGAAAGAGAGAGTGTGAAAGAGGCAGTGTGAAAGGCCTGAATGTGGAAAGATTAAACAGTGAAGGTAGAAGGTAGGAAAAGGTGACAGTGTTGGAGCAGAAGACCTGCCAAGAGATAGGCCAAGAGTGAGGGCCAAATAAGTGGGGAAGCCTAGATAGGAAGAGAAGAAGGAGTGTGCAGAGAGGGAGTGAGTGAGGCAAATGGATGGACAGATAGGGCGTGGACAGGCAGAAAGTCGCAAAGAGCAAGAGGTGAAATGTGAGAGAGAGAGGCTGCCTGGAGAAAGAGAGAGGGAGACAGTGAAAGGGAGGGAAAGAGAGGGAGAGGTAGGGTGAGAGAGAGGGAGAGAGAGGGAAAGAAGGGGGAAAGGAGGGAAAGAGAGGGCAAGAGAGGGATAGAGAGGGCAAGAGAGGGCAAGAAACACACCTAAGATGAGATTGATAAGCAGGGAGAGTAATTGAGTAGTAATTGAGTGGTGGATTGTCCGGAGAGGAGACTGGTGTATGGAGCAGTGTAGGGAGGCCTTGAGGAAGGGGAAAAGGAAGGATCTGGGGAAAGGCTGTCAATGAAAGAAAAGAGTTGAGAGGTGTTGTGGAAGTGAGGTGAAGCAAGAGAGAAAGTTGTGTCTTATGGAGAGTCTTGTTTGACTACTTGATAAATGGAGACCATGAATCTGGGTGAACAGGCTGACTGGGAGACGTGAAGAAAATAAGACAGAGGGAAGAAAGGACCCAGAGTAGTAGAGATGAAGGGATTGCAAGAGTTGGACCCAAAGAGACAGTCAAAGGGAAGGGGAAGCTCAGAGAGGAAGTGATCATTGTTTGGGCAGAGAGAGAGAGAGAGAGAGAGAGAGAGAGAGAGGGGGGGGCGAGGGAGGGACGGACAGATGGACGGACAGAGGGAGGGAGGGACGGAGGGATGGATGGACGGGGTGAGGGATGGATGGACGGGGGGAGGGATGGACGGGGGGAGGGAAGGATGGATGGATGGATGGATGGATGGATGGATGGATGGATGGATGGATGGATGGATGGATGGTTGGATGGGTGGATGGAAGGAAAAGGTGTTACTAGGTTTAGTTAGGCTGAGAGGGAGAGGTGAAACATAGGGGAAGCACGCTGGATAGTGAGTGTCCCAGTGTAGTGAATAGAGGACTGGTTTCTGGAGAATTTGGGGTTGTTAGAGAAAAATCTCCCCTCTGAGATGTGGATGCCAGAAGCGATGAGCAGAGTGAAAGAGACTTGTGAGCAGAGTCCAAGAAAAAGAGAAGTGTGATGTATGGGAAAGCCTGCCTCTGGTCCTCCTGAATGGAATGAAGGAAAGCATGTGAAAAGTGGGAATGTAGAAGGAAAATGGAGGGGTCATGGAAGGTAGAAATGAAGGAGAGTGGCAGAGATGAGGGCATGGAAAGGATTTTGCCTGAAACAGATGGTTGAATGGAAGGGGCAGCAACAGAGGTAGAGATACCTGCTTTGCTGGAGGATTTCACTCAGAAATGGCTGGCTTCAGAATCTGCGGAGAGGTAGAATGATGCTGTGAGGAAGTGGTGAATTGCTAGTGATAGATGGCTGGAGAGTTGTAGCCCTTGAGAGATGACATGCAGCAAAAGGGGACCGTGTGTGGAGAAATAGAGAAATTTGGGGATGAGTGAATGGAGCAATGACAATCCTGAGAGTGGTTGATATGGAAGGAAGAAAAGGGAGAGAGAGCAAGAGAGAGAGAGCGACAGAGAGTGCGCAACCGAGAGAGAGCAAGAGAGAGCCGGCGCTAGAGCCAGACAGGCACTGGTGAGGATACTTCCAGGATAGGAGAAGTAGAATGTAAGAGAAAGTTCAGTGACCATTTCAGGAAAGGAAAGAGAGAGTTTGAAAGAGGCAGTGTGAAAGGCCTGAATGTGGGAAGATTAAACAGTGAAGGTAGAAGGTAGGAAAAGGTGACAGTGTTGGAGAGGAAGACCTGCCAAGAGATAGGCCAAGAGTGAGGGCCAAATAAGTGGGGAAGCCCAGATAGGAAGAGAAGAAGGAGTGTGCAGACAGGGAGTGAGTGAGGCAAATGGATGGACAGATAGGGCGTGGACAGGCAGAAAGTTGCAGAGAGCAAGAGGTGAAATGTGAGAGAGAGAGGCTGCCAGGAAAAAGAGAGAGGGAGAGAGTGAAAGGGAGGGAAAGAAAGGGAGAGGTAGGGTGAGAGAGAGGGAGAGAAGGGGGAAAGGAGGGCAAGAGAGGGCAAGAGAGGGATAGAGAGGGCAAGAGAGGGCAAGAAACACACCTACGATGAGAAAGATATGCAGGGAGAGTAGTAGAAATTGAATGGTGGATCGTAGGGAAGGGAGATTGGTGTATGGAGCAGTGTAGGGAGGGCTTGAGGAAGGGGAAAAGGAAGGATCTGGGGAAAGGCTGTCAATGAAAGAAAAGAGTTGAGAGGTGTTGTGGAAGTGAGGTGAAGCAAGAGAGAAAGTTGTGTCTTATGGAGAGTCTTGTTTGACTACTTGATGAATGGAGACCATGAATCTGGGTGAACAGGCTGACTGGGAGACGTGAAGAAAATAAGACAGAGGGAAGAAAGGACCCAGAGTAGTAGAGATGAAGGGATTGCAAGAGTTGGACCCAAAGAGACAGTCAAAGGGAAGGGGAAGCTCAGAGAGGAAGTGATCATTGTTTGGGCAGAGAGAGAGAGAGAGAGAGAGAGAGAGAGAGAGAGAGAGAGAGAGAGGGGTGGGCGAGGGAGGGACGGACAGATGGACGGACAGAGGGAGGGAGGGACGGAGGGATGGATGGACGGGGTGAGGGATGGATGGACGGGGGGAGGGATGGACGGGAGGGATGGATGGATGGATGGATGGATGGATGGATGGATGGATGGATGGATGGTTGGATGGGTGGATGGAAGGAATAGGTGGTACTAGGTTTAGTTAGGCTGAGAGGGAGAGGTGAAACATAGGGGAAGCACGCTGGATAGTGAGTGTCCCAGTGTAGTGAATAGAGGACTGGTTTCTGGAGAATTTGGGGTTGTTAGAGAAAAATCTCCCCTCTGAGATGTGGATGCCAGAAGCGATGAGCAGAGTGAAAGAGACTTGTGAGCAGAGTCCAAGAAAAAGAGAAGTGTGATGTATGGGAAAGCCTGCCTCTGGTCCTCCTGAATGGAATGAAGGAAAGCATGTGAAAAGTGGGAATGTAGAAGGAAAATGGAGGGGTCATGGAAGGTAGAAATGAAGGAGAGTGGCAGAGATGAGGGCATGGAAAGGATTTTGCCTGAAACAGATGGTTGAATGGAAGGGGCAGCAACAGAGGTAGAGATACCTGCTTTGCTGGAGGATTTCACTCAGAAATGGCTGGCTTCAGAATCTGCGGAGAGGTAGAATGATGCTGTGAGGAAGTGGTGAATTGCTAGTGATAGATGGCTGGAGAGTTGTAGCCCTTGAGAGATGACATGCAGCAAAAGGGGACCGTGTGTGGAGAAATAGAGAAATTTGGGGATGCGTGAATGGAGCAATGACAATCCTGAGAGTGGTTGATATGGAAGGAAGAAAAGGGAGAGAGAGCAAGAGAGAGAGAGCGACAGAGAGTGCGCAACCGAGAGAGAGCAAGAGAGAGCCGGCGCTAGAGCCAGACAGGCACTGGTGAGGATACTTCCAGGATAGGAGAAGTAGAATGTAAGAGAAAGTTCAGTGACCATTTCAGGAAAGGAAAGAGAGAGTTTGAAAGAGGCAGTGTGAAAGGCCTGAATGTGGGAAGATTAAACAGTGAAGGTAGAAGGTAGGAAAAGGTGACAGTGTTGGAGAGGAAGACCTGCCAAGAGATAGGCCAAGAGTGAGGGCCAAATAAGTGGGGAAGCCCAGATAGGAAGAGAAGAAGGAGTGTGCAGACAGGGAGTGAGTGAGGCAAATGGATGGACAGATAGGGCGTGGACAGGCAGAAAGTCGCAAAGAGCAAGAGGTGAAATGTGAGAGAGAGAGGCTGCCTGGAGAAAGAGAGAGGGAGCAGTGAAAGGGAGGGAAAGAGAGGGAGAGGTAGGGTGAGAGAGAGGGAGAGAGAGGGAAAGAAGGGGAAAAGGAGGGAAAGAGAGGGCAAGAGAGGGATAGAGAGGGCAAGAGAGGGCAAGAAACACACCTAAGATGAGATTGATATGCAGGGAGAGTAATTGAGTAGTAATTGAGTGGTGGATTGTCGGGAGAGGAGATTGGTGTATGGAGCAGTGTAGGGAGGGCTTGAGGAAGAGGAAAAGGAAGGATCTGGGGAAAGGCTGTCAATGAAAGAAAAGAGTTGAGAGGTGTTGTGGAAGTGAGGTGAAGCAAGAGAGAAAGTTGTGTCTTATGGAGAGTCTTGTTTGACTGCTTGATGAATGGAGAGCATGAATCTGGGTGAACAGGCTGACTGGGAGACGTGAAGAAAATAAGACAGAGGGAAGAAAGGACCCAGAGTAGTAGAGATGAAGGGATTGCAAGAGTTGGACCCAAAGAGACAGTCAAAGGGAAGGAGAAGCTCAGAGACGAAGGGATAAGTGTCTGGGCAGAGAGAGAGAGGGGTGGGCTAGGGAGGGAGAGAGGGACTGACGGACGGTCAGATGGAGGGAGGGACGGATGGAGGGAGGGACAGAGGATGGATGGAGAGGGGGATGGATGGACGGGGGGATGGATGGATGGGGGGAGGGAAGGGGGGGAGGGATGGATGGACGGGGGGAGGGAAGGACGGGTGGATGGGTGGACGGGTGGATGGATGGATGGACAGGTGGATGGATGGATGGGTAGAAGGAAGCAAAAGGTGGTACTAGGTTTAGTTAGGCTGAGAGGGAGAGGTGAAACATGGGGGAAGCACCCTAGATAGTGAGTGTCCCAGTATAGTGAATAGAGGACTGGTTTCTGGAGAATTTGGGGTTGTTAGAGAAAAATCTCCCCTCTGAGATGTGGATGCCAGAAGCGATGATCAGAGTAAAAGAGACTTGTGAGCAGAGTCCAAGAAAAAGAGAAGTGTGATGTATGCGAAAGCCTGCCTCTGGTGAATGGAATGAAGGAAAGCATATGAAATGTGGGAATGTAGAAGGAAAATGGAGGGGTCATAGAAGGTAGAAATGAAGGAGAGTGGCAGAGATGAGGGCATGGATAGGATTTTGCCTGGAAGAGAAGGTTGAATGGAAGGGGCAGGCAACAGAGGTAGAGATACCTGGTTTGCTGGAGGATTTCAGTGAGCAATGGCTGACTTCAGAATCTGCGGAGAGGTATAATGATGCTGTGAGGAAGTAATGAGGAAGCGAAAGAGAGAGAGAGAGCGAGAGAGAGAGAGAGTGAGCGAGCGAGCGAGCACGAGAGAGCAACAGAAAGCAGGCAACAGAGAGCAGGCAACAGAGAGAGAGAAAGCAAGATAGTGAGAGCGCTAGAGCCAGAGAGGCAATGGTGAGGATACTTCCAGGATAAGAGAGGTAGAATGTAAGAGAAAGTTCAGTGACCATTTCAGGAAAGGAAAGAGAGAGTGTGAAAGAGGCAGTGTGAAAGGCCTGAATGTGGAAAGATTAAACAGTGAAGGTAGAAGGTAGGAAAAGGTGACAGTGTTGGAGCAGAAGACCTGCCAAGAGATAGGCCAAGAGTGAGGGCCAAATAAGTGGGGAAGCCTAGATAGGAAGAGAAGAAGGAGTGTGCAGAGAGGGAGTGAGTGAGGCAAATGGATGGACAGATAGGGCGTGGACAGGCAGAAAGTCGCAAAGAGCAAGAGGTGAAATGTGAGAGAGAGAGGCTGCCTGGAGAAAGAGAAAGGGAGACAGTGAAAGGGAGGGAAAGAGAGGGAGAGGTAGGGTGAGAGAGAGGGAGAGAGAGGGAAAGAAGGGGGAAAGGAGGGAAAGAGAGGGCAAGAGAGGGATAGAGAGGGCAAGAGAGGGCAAGAAACACACCTAAGATGAGATTGATATGCAGGGAGAGTAATTGAGTAGTAATTGAGTGGTGGATTGTCCGGAGAGGAGATTGCTGTATGGAGCAGTGTAGGGAGGCCTTGAGGAAGGGGCAAAGGAAGGATCTGGGGAAAGGGTGTCAATGAAAGAAAAGAGTTGAGAGGTGTTGTGGAAGTGAGGTGAAGCAAGAGAGAAAGTTGTGTCTTATGGAGAGTCTTGTTTGACTGCTTGATGAATGGAGAGCATGAATCTGGGTGAACAGGCTGACTGGGAGATGTGAAGAAAATAAGACAGAGGGAAGAAAGGACCCAGAGTAGTAGAGATGAAGGGATTGCAAGAGTTGGACCCAAAGAGACAGTCAAAGGGAAGGGGAAGCTCAGAGAGGAAGTGATCATTGTTTGGGCAGAGAGAGAGAGAGAGAGAGAGAGGGGTGGGTGAGGGAGGGACGGACAGATGGACGGACAGATGGAGGGAGGGACAGAGGGATGGATGGACGGAGTGAGGGATGGATGGACGGAGTGAGGGATGGATGGACGGGGTGAGGGGTGGATGGACGGGGGGAGGGATGGACGGGGGGAGGGAAGGATGGATGGATGGATGGATGGATGGATGGATGGATGGATGGATGGATGGATGGATGGGGTGTTGTGGAAGTGAGGTGAAGCAAGAGAGAAAGTTGTGTCTTATGGAGAGTCTTGTTTGACTGCTTGATGAATGGAGAGCATGAATCTGGGTGAACAGGCTGACTGGGAGACGTGAAGAAAATAAGACAGAGGGAAGAAAGGACCCAGAGTAGTAGAGATGAAGGGATTGCAAGAGTTGGACCCAAAGAGACAGTCAAAGGGAAGGAGAAGCTCAGAGAGGAAGGGATAAGTGTCTGGGCAGAGAGAGAGAGGGGTGGGCTAGGGAGGGAGAGAGGGACTGACGGACGGACAGATGGAGGGAGGGACGGATGGAGGGAGGGACGGAGGGATGGATGGAGAGGGGGATGGATGGACGGGGGGATTGGAAGGATGGGGGGGAGGGAAGGGGGGGGAGGGATGGATGGACGGGGGGAGGGAAGGACGGGTGGATGGGTGGACGGGTGGATGGATGGATGGACAGGTGGATGGATGGATGGGTAGAAGGAAGCAAAAGGTGGTACTAGGTTTAGTTAGGCTGAGAGGGAGAGGTGAAACATGGGGGAAGCACCCTAGATAGTGAGTGTCCCAGTGTAGTTAATAGAGGACTGGTTTCTGGAGAATTTGGGGTTGTTAGAGAAAAATCTCCCCTCTGAGATGTGGATGCCAGAAGCGATGATCAGAGTAAAAGAGACTTGTGAGCAGAGTCCAAGAAAAAGAGAAGTGTGATGTATGCGAAAGCCTGCCTCTGGTGAATGGAATGAAGGAAAGCATATGAAATGTGGAAATGTAGAAGGAAAATGGAGGGGTCATAGAAGGTAGAAATGAAGGAGAGTGGCAGAGATGAGGGCATGGAAAGGATTTTGCCTGGAAGAGAAGGTTGAATGCAAGGGGCAGGCAATAGAGGTAGAGATACCTGGTTTGCTGGAGGATTTCAGTCAGCAATGGCTGACTTCAGAATCTGCGGAGAGGTATAATGATGCTGTGAGGAAGTGATGAGGAAGCGAAAGAGAGAGAGAGAGCGAGAGAGAGAGAGAGAGAGAGCGAGCGAGCACGAGAGAGCAACAGAAAGCAGGCAACAGAGAGCAGGCAACAGAGAGAGAGAAAGCAAGATAGAGAGAGCCCTAGAGCCAGAGAGGCAATGGTGAGGATACTTCCAGGATAAGAGAGGTAGAATGTAAGAGAAAGTTCAGTGACCATTTCAGGAAAGGAAAGAGAGAGTGTGAAAGAGGCAGTGTGAAAGGCCTGAATGTGGAAAGATTAAACAGTGAAGGTAGAAGGTAGGAAAAGGTGACAGTGTTGGAGCAGAAGACCTGCCAAGAGATAGGCCAAGAGTGAGGGCCAAATAAGTGGGGAAGCCTAGATAGGAAGAGAAGAAGGAGTGTGCAGAGAGGGAGTGAGTGAGGCAAATGGATGGACAGATAGGGCGTGGACAGGCAGAAAGTCGCAAAGAGCAAGAGGTGAAATGTGAGAGAGAGAGGCTGCCTGGAGAAAGAGAGAGGGAGACAGTGAAAGGGAGGGAAAGAGAGGGAGAGGTAGGGTGAGAGAGAGGAGAGAGAGGGAAAGAAGGGGGAAAGGAGGGAAAGAGAGGGCAAGAGAGGGATAGAGAGGGCAAGAGAGGGCAAGAAACACACCTAAGATGAGATTGATAAGCAGGGAGAGTAATTGAGTAGTAATTGAGTGGTGGATTGTCCGGAGAGGAGACTGGTGTATGGAGCAGTGTAGGGAGGCCTTGAGGAAGGGGAAAAGGAAGGATCTGGGGAAAGGCTGTCAATGAAAGAAAAGAGTTGAGAGGTGTTGTGGAAGTGAGGTGAAGCAAGAGAGAAAGTTGTGTCTTATGGAGAGTCTTGTTTGACTACTTGATAAATGGAGACCATGAATCTGGGTGAACAGGCTGACTGGGAGACGTGAAGAAAATAAGACAGAGGGAAGAAAGGACCCAGAGTAGTAGAGATGAAGGGATTGCAAGAGTTGGACCCAAAGAGACAGTCAAAGGGAAGGGGAAGCTCAGAGAGGAAGTGATCATTGTTTGGGCAGAGAGAGAGAGAGAGAGAGAGAGAGAGAGAGAGGGGTGGGCGAGGGAGGGACGGACAGATGGACGGACAGAGGGAGGGAGGGACGGAGGGATGGATGGACGGGGTGAGGGATGGATGGACGGGGGGAGGGATGGACGGGGGGAGGGAAGGATGGATGGATGGATGGATGGATGGATGGATGGATGGATGGATGGATGGATGGATGGATGGTTGGATGGGTGGATGGAAGGAAAAGGTGTTACTAGGTTTAGTTAGGCTGAGAGGGAGAGGTGAAACATAGGGGAAGCTCGCTGGATAGTGAGTGTCCCAGTGTAGTGAATAGAGGACTGGTTTCTGGAGAATTTGGGGTTGTTAGAGAAAAATCTCCCCTCTGAGATGTGGATGCCAGAAGCGATGAGCAGAGTGAAAGAGACTTGTGAGCAGAGTCCAAGAAAAAGAGAAGTGTGATGTATGGGAAAGCCTGCCTCTGGTCCTCCTGAATGGAATGAAGGAAAGCATGTGAAAAGTGGGAATGTAGAAGGAAAATGGAGGGGTCATGGAAGGTAGAAATGAAGGAGAGTGGCAGAGATGAGGGCATGGAAAGGATTTTGCCTGAAACAGATGGTTGAATGGAAGGGGCAGCAACAGAGGTAGAGATACCTGCTTTGCTGGAGGATTTCACTCAGAAATGGCTGGCTTCAGAATCTGCGGAGAGGTAGAATGATGCTGTGAGGAAGTGGTGAATTGCTAGTGATAGATGGCTGGAGAGTTGTAGCCCTTGAGAGATGACATGCAGCAAAAGGGGACCGTGTGTGGAGAAATAGAGAAATTTGGGGATGAGTGAATGGAGCAATGACAATCCTGAGAGTGGTTGATATGGAAGGAAGAAAAGGGAGAGAGAGCAAGAGAGAGAGAGCGACAGAGAGTGCGCAACCGAGAGAGAGCAAGAGAGAGCCGGCGCTAGAGCCAGACAGGCACTGGTGAGGATACTTCCAGGATAGGAGAAGTAGAATGTAAGAGAAAGTTCAGTGACCATTTCAGGAAAGGAAAGAGAGAGTTTGAAAGAGGCAGTGTGAAAGGCCTGAATGTGGGAAGATTAAACAGTGAAGGTAGAAGGTAGGAAAAGGTGACAGTGTTGGAGAGGAAGACCTGCCAAGAGATAGGCCAAGAGTGAGGGCCAAATAAGTGGGGAAGCCCAGATAGGAAGAGAAGAAGGAGTGTGCAGACAGGGAGTGAGTGAGGCAAATGGATGGACAGATAGGGCGTGGACAGGCAGAAAGTTGCAGAGAGCAAGAGGTGAAATGTGAGAGAGAGAGGCTGCCAGGAAAAAGAGAGAGGGAGAGAGTGAAAGGGAGGGAAAGAAAGGGAGAGGTAGGGTGAGAGAGAGGGAGAGAAGGGGGAAAGGAGGGCAAGAGAGGGCAAGAGAGGGATAGAGAGGGCAAGAGAGGGCAAGAAACACACCTACGATGAGAAAGATATGCAGGGAGAGTAGTAGAAATTGAATGGTGGATCGTAGGGAAGGGAGATTGGTGTATGGAGCAGTGTAGGGAGGGCTTGAGGAAGGGGAAAAGGAAGGATCTGGGGAAAGGCTGTCAATGAAAGAAAAGAGTTGAGAGGTGTTGTGGAAGTGAGGTGAAGCAAGAGAGAAAGTTGTGTCTTATGGAGAGTCTTGTTTGACTACTTGATGAATGGAGACCATGAATCTGGGTGAACAGGCTGACTGGGAGACGTGAAGAAAATAAGACAGAGGGAAGAAAGGACCCAGAGTAGTAGAGATGAAGGGATTGCAAGAGTTGGACCCAAAGAGACAGTCAAAGGGAAGGGGAAGCTCAGAGAGGAAGTGATCATTGTTTGGGCAGAGAGAGAGAGAGAGAGAGAGAGAGAGAGAGAGAGAGAGAGAGAGAGGGGTGGGCGAGGGAGGGACGGACAGATGGACGGACAGAGGGAGGGAGGGACGGAGGGATGGATGGACGGGGTGAGGGATGGATGGACGGGGGGAGGGATGGACGGGAGGATGGATGGATGGATGGATGGATGGATGGATGGATGGATGGATGGATGGTTGGATGGGTGGATGGAAGGAAAAGGTGGTACTAGGTTTAGTTAGGCTGAGAGGGAGAGGTGAAACATAGGGGAAGCACGCTGGATAGTGAGTGTCCCAGTGTAGTGAATAGAGGACTGGTTTCTGGAGAATTTGGGGTTGTTAGAGAAAAATCTCCCCTCTGAGATGTGGATGCCAGAAGCGATGAGCAGAGTGAAAGAGACTTGTGAGCAGAGTCCAAGAAAAAGAGAAGTGTGATGTATGGGAAAGCCTGCCTCTGGTCCTCCTGAATGGAATGAAGGAAAGCATGTGAAAAGTGGGAATGTAGAAGGAAAATGGAGGGGTCATGGAAGGTAGAAATGAAGGAGAGTGGCAGAGATGAGGGCATGGAAAGGATTTTGCCTGAAACAGATGGTTGAATGGAAGGGGCAGCAACAGAGGTAGAGATACCTGCTTTGCTGGAGGATTTCACTCAGAAATGGCTGGCTTCAGAATCTGCGGAGAGGTAGAATGATGCTGTGAGGAAGTGGTGAATTGCTAGTGATAGATGGCTGGAGAGTTGTAGCCCTTGAGAGATGACATGCAGCAAAAGGGGACCGTGTGTGGAGAAATAGAGAAATTTGGGGATGCGTGAATGGAGCAATGACAATCCTGAGAGTGGTTGATATGGAAGGAAGAAAAGGGAGAGAGAGCAAGAGAGAGAGAGCGACAGAGAGTGCGCAACCGAGAGAGAGCAAGAGAGAGCCGGCGCTAGAGCCAGACAGGCACTGGTGAGGATACTTCCAGGATAGGAGAAGTAGAATGTAAGAGAAAGTTCAGTGACCATTTCAGGAAAGGAAAGAGAGAGTTTGAAAGAGGCAGTGTGAAAGGCCTGAATGTGGGAAGATTAAACAGTGAAGGTAGAAGGTAGGAAAAGGTGACAGTGTTGGAGAGGAAGACCTGCCAAGAGATAGGCCAAGAGTGAGGGCCAAATAAGTGGGGAAGCCCAGATAGGAAGAGAAGAAGGAGTGTGCAGACAGGGAGTGAGTGAGGCAAATGGATGGACAGATAGGGCGTGGACAGGCAGAAAGTCGCAAAGAGCAAGAGGTGAAATGTGAGAGAGAGAGGCTGCCTGGAGAAAGAGAGAGGGAGCAGTGAAAGGGAGGGAAAGAGAGGGAGAGGTAGGGTGAGAGAGAGGGAGAGAGAGGGAAAGAAGGGGAAAAGGAGGGAAAGAGAGGGCAAGAGAGGGATAGAGAGGGCAAGAGAGGGCAAGAAACACACCTAAGATGAGATTGATATGCAGGGAGAGTAATTGAGTAGTAATTGAGTGGTGGATTGTCGGGAGAGGAGATTGGTGTATGGAGCAGTGTAGGGAGGGCTTGAGGAAGAGGAAAAGGAAGGATCTGGGGAAAGGCTGTCAATGAAAGAAAAGAGTTGAGAGGTGTTGTGGAAGTGAGGTGAAGCAAGAGAGAAAGTTGTGTCTTATGGAGAGTCTTGTTTGACTGCTTGATGAATGGAGAGCATGAATCTGGGTGAACAGGCTGACTGGGAGACGTGAAGAAAATAAGACAGAGGGAAGAAAGGACCCAGAGTAGTAGAGATGAAGGGATTGCAAGAGTTGGACCCAAAGAGACAGTCAAAGGGAAGGAGAAGCTCAGAGACGAAGGGATAAGTGTCTGGGCAGAGAGAGAGAGGGGTGGGCTAGGGAGGGAGAGAGGGACTGACGGACGGTCAGATGGAGGGAGGGACGGATGGAGGGAGGGACAGAGGATGGATGGAGAGGGGGATGGATGGACGGGGGGATGGATGGATGGGGGGAGGGAAGGGGGGGAGGGATGGATGGACGGGGGGAGGGAAGGACGGGTGGATGGGTGGACGGGTGGATGGATGGATGGACAGGTGGATGGATGGATGGGTAGAAGGAAGCAAAAGGTGGTACTAGGTTTAGTTAGGCTGAGAGGGAGAGGTGAAACATGGGGGAAGCACCCTAGATAGTGAGTGTCCCAGTATAGTGAATAGAGGACTGGTTTCTGGAGAATTTGGGGTTGTTAGAGAAAAATCTCCCCTCTGAGATGTGGATGCCAGAAGCGATGATCAGAGTAAAAGAGACTTGTGAGCAGAGTCCAAGAAAAAGAGAAGTGTGATGTATGCGAAAGCCTGCCTCTGGTGAATGGAATGAAGGAAAGCATATGAAATGTGGGAATGTAGAAGGAAAAATGGAGGGGTCATAGAAGGTAGAAATGAAGGAGAGTGGCAGAGATGAGGGCATGGATAGGATTTTGCCTGGAAGAGAAGGTTGAATGGAAGGGGCAGGCAACAGAGGTAGAGATACCTGGTTTGCTGGAGGATTTCAGTGAGCAATGGCTGACTTCAGAATCTGCGGAGAGGTATAATGATGCTGTGAGGAAGTAATGAGGAAGCGAAAGAGAGAGAGAGAGCGAGAGAGAGAGAGAGTGAGCGAGCGAGCGAGCACGAGAGAGCAACAGAAAGCAGGCAACAGAGAGCAGGCAACAGAGAGAGAGAAAGCAAGATAGTGAGAGCGCTAGAGCCAGAGAGGCAATGGTGAGGATACTTCCAGGATAAGAGAGGTAGAATGTAAGAGAAAGTTCAGTGACCATTTCAGGAAAGGAAAGAGAGAGTGTGAAAGAGGCAGTGTGAAAGGCCTGAATGTGGAAAGATTAAACAGTGAAGGTAGAAGGTAGGAAAAGGTGACAGTGTTGGAGCAGAAGACCTGCCAAGAGATAGGCCAAGAGTGAGGGCCAAATAAGTGGGGAAGCCTAGATAGGAAGAGAAGAAGGAGTGTGCAGAGAGGGAGTGAGTGAGGCAAATGGATGGACAGATAGGGCGTGGACAGGCAGAAAGTCGCAAAGAGCAAGAGGTGAAATGTGAGAGAGAGAGGCTGCCTGGAGAAAGAGAAAGGGAGACAGTGAAAGGGAGGGAAAGAGAGGGAGAGGTAGGGTGAGAGAGAGGGAGAGAGAGGGAAAGAAGGGGGAAAGGAGGGAAAGAGAGGGCAAGAGAGGGATAGAGAGGGCAAGAGAGGGCAAGAAACACACCTAAGATGAGATTGATATGCAGGGAGAGTAATTGAGTAGTAATTGAGTGGTGGATTGTCCGGAGAGGAGATTGCTGTATGGAGCAGTGTAGGGAGGCCTTGAGGAAGGGGCAAAGGAAGGATCTGGGGAAAGGGTGTCAATGAAAGAAAAGAGTTGAGAGGTGTTGTGGAAGTGAGGTGAAGCAAGAGAGAAAGTTGTGTCTTATGGAGAGTCTTGTTTGACTGCTTGATGAATGGAGAGCATGAATCTGGGTGAACAGGCTGACTGGGAGATGTGAAGAAAATAAGACAGAGGGAAGAAAGGACCCAGAGTAGTAGAGATGAAGGGATTGCAAGAGTTGGACCCAAAGAGACAGTCAAAGGGAAGGGGAAGCTCAGAGAGGAAGTGATCATTGTTTGGGCAGAGAGAGAGAGAGAGAGAGAGAGGGGTGGGTGAGGGAGGGACGGACAGATGGACGGACAGATGGAGGGAGGGACAGAGGGATGGATGGACGGAGTGAGGGATGGATGGACGGAGTGAGGGATGGATGGACGGGGTGAGGGGTGGATGGACGGGGGGAGGGATGGACGGGGGGAGGGAAGGATGGATGGATGGATGGATGGATGGATGGATGGATGGATGGATGGATGGATGGATGGATGGATGGGTGGATGGAAGGAAAAGGTGGTACTAGGTTTAGTTAGGCTGAGAGGGAGAGGTGAAACATAGGGGAAGCACCCTGGATAGTGAGTGTCCCAGTGAAGTGAATAGAGGACTGGTTTCTGGAGAATTTGGGGTTGTTAGAGAAAAATCTCCCCTCTGAGATGTGGATGCCAGAAGCGATGAGCAGAGTGAAAGAGACTTGTGAGCAGAGTCCAAGAAAAAGAGAAGTGTGATGTATGGGAAAGCCTGCCTCTGGTCCTCCTGAATGGAATGAAGGAAAGCATGTGAAAAGTGGGAATGTAGAAGGAAAATGGAGGGGTCATGGAAGGTAGAAATGAAGGAGAGTGGCAGAGATGAGGGCATGGAAAGGATTTTGCCTGAAACAGATGGTTGAATGGAAGGGGCAGCAACAGAGGTAGAGATACCTGCTTTGCTGGAGGATTTCACTCAGAAATGGCTGGCTTCAGAATCTGCGGAGAGGTAGAATGATGCTGTGAGGAAGTGGTGAATTGCTAGTGATAGATGGCTGGAGAGTTGTAGCCCTTGAGAGATGACATGCAGCAAAAGGGGACCGTGTGTGGAGAAATAGAGAAATTTGGGGATGAGTGAATGGAGCAATGACAATCCTGAGAGTGGTTGATATGGAAGGAAGAAAAGGGAGAGAGAGCAAGAGAGAGAGAGCGACAGAGAGTGCGCAACCGAGAGAGAGCAAGAGAGAGCCGGCGCTAGAGCCAGACAGGCACTGGTGAGGATACTTCCAGGATAGGAGAAGTAGAATGTAAGAGAAAGTTCAGTGACCATTTCAGGAAAGGAAAGAGAGAGTTTGAAAGAGGCAGTGTGAAAGGCCTGAATGTGGGAAGATTAAACAGTGAAGGTAGAAGGTAGGAAAAGGTGACAGTGTTGGAGAGGAAGACCTGCCAAGAGATAGGCCAAGAGTGAGGGCCAAATAAGTGGGGAAGCCCAGATAGGAAGAGAAGAAGGAGTGTGCAGACAGGGAGTGAGTGAGACAAATGGATGGACAGATAGGGCGTGGACAGGCAGAAAGTTGCAGAGAGCAAAAGGTGAAATGTGAGAGAGAGAGGCTGCCAGGAAAAAGAGAGAGGGAGAGAGTGAAAGGGAGGGAAAGAAAGGGAGAGGTAGGGTGAGACAGAGGGAGAGAAGGGGGAAAGGAGGGCAAGAGAGGGCAAGAGAGGGATAGAGAGGGCAAGAGAGGGCAAGAAACACACCTAAGATGAGATTGATATGCAGGGAGAGTAATTGAGTAGTAATTGAGTGGTGGATTGTCGGGAGAGGAGATTGGTGTATGGAGCAGTGTAGGGAGGCCTTGAGGAAGAGGAAAAGGAAGGATCTGGGGAAAGGCTGTCAATGAAAGAAAAGAGTTGAGAGGTGTTGTGGAAGTGAGGTGAAGCAAGAGAGAAAGTTGTGTCTTATGGAGAGTCTTGTTTGACTGCTTGATGAATGGAGAGCATGAATCTGGGTGAACAGGCTGACTGGGAGACGTGAAGAAAATAAGACAGAGGGAAGAAAGGACCCAGAGTAGTAGAGATGAAGGGATTGCAAGAGTTGGACCCAAAGAGACAGTCAAAGGGAAGGGGAAGCTCAGAGAGGAAGTGATCATTGTTTGGGCAGAGAGAGAGAGAGAGAGAGAGAGAGGGGTGGGCGAGGGAGGGACGGACAGATGGAGGGAGGGACGGAGGGATGGATGGACGGGGTGAGGGATGGATGGACGGGGGGAGGGATGGACGGGGGGAGGGAAGGATGGATGGATGGATGGATGGATGGATGGATGGATGGATGGATGGATGGATGGTTGGATGGGTGGATGGAAGGAAAAGGTGGTACTAGGTTTAGTTAGGCTGAGAGGGAGAGGTGAAACATAGGGGAAGCACGCTGGATAGTGAGTGTCCCAGTGTAGTGAATAGAGGACTGGTTTCTGGAGAATTTGGGGTTGTTAGAGAAAAATCTCCCCTCTGAGATGTGGATGCCAGAAGCAATGATCAGAGTAAAAGAAACTTGTGAGCAGAGTCCAAGAAAAAGAGAAGTGTGATGTATGGGAAAGCCTGCCTCTGGTGAATGGAATGAAGGAAAGCATATGAAATGTGGGAATGTAGAAGGAAAATGGAGGGGTCATAGAAGGTAGAAATGAAGGAGAGTGGCAGAGATGAGGGCATGGAAAGGATTTTGCCTGGAAGAGAAGGTTGAATGGAAGGGGCAGGCAACAGAGGTAGAGATACCTGGTTTGCTGGAGGATTTCAGTGAGCAATGGCTGACTTCAGAATCTGCGGAGAGGTATAATGATGCTGTGAGGAAGTGATGAGGAAGCGAAAGAGAGAGAGAGAGAGAGAGAGAGAGAGAGAGAGAGAGAGAGAGAGAGAGAGAGAGAGCGAGCGAGCATGAGAGAGCAACAGAAAGCAGGCAACAGAGAGCAGGCAACAGAGAGAGAGAAAGCAAGATTGAGAGAGCGCTAGAGCCAGAGAGGCAATGGTGAGGATACTTCCAGGATAAGAGAGGTAGAATGTAAGAGAAAGTTCAGTGACCATTTCAGGAAAGGAAAGAGAGAGTGTGAAAGAGGCAGTGTGAAAGGCCTGAATGTGGAAAGATTAAACAGTGAAGGGAGAAGGTAGGAAAAGGTGACAGTGTTGGAGCAGAAGACCTGCCAAGAGATAGGCCAAGAGTGAGGGCCAAATAAGTGGGGAAGCCTAGATAGGAAGAGAAGAAGGAGTGTGCAGAGAGGGAGTGAGTGAGGCAAATGGATGGACAGATAGGGCGTGGACAGGCAGAAAGTCGCAAAGAGCAAGAGGTGAAATGTGAGAGAGAGAGGCTGCCTGGAGAAAGAGAGAGGGAGACAGTGAAAGGGAGGGAAAGAGAGGGAGAGGTAGGGTGAGAGAGAGGGAGAGAGAGGGAAAGAAGGGGGAAAGGAGGGCAAGAGAGGGCAAGAGAGGGATAGAGAGGGCAAGAGAGGGCAAGAAACACACCTAAGATGAGATTGATATGCAGGGAGAGTAATTGAGTAGTAATTGAGTGGTGGATTGTCGGGAGAGGAGATTGGTGTATGGAGCAGTGTAGGGAGGCCTTGAGGAAGGGGAAAAGGAAGGATCTGGGGAAAGGCTGTCAATGAAAGAAAAGAGTTGAGAGGTGTTGTGGAAGTGAGGTGAAGCAAGAGAGAACTTTGTGTCTTATGGAGAGTCTTGTTTGACTGCTTGATGAATGGAGAGCATGAATCTGGGTGAACAGGCTGACTGGGAGACGTGAAGAAAATAAGACAGAGGGAAGAAAGGACCCAGAGTAGTAGAGATGAAGGGATTGCTAGAGTTGGACCCAAAGAGACAGTCAAAGGGAAGGGGAAGCTCAGAGAGGAAGTGATCATTGTTTGGGCAGAGAGAGAGAGAGAGAGAGAGAGGGGTGGGCGAGGGAGGGACGGACAGATGGAGGGAGGGACGGAGGGATGGATGGACGGGGTGAGGGATGGATGGACGGGGGGAGGGATGGACGGGGGGAGGGAAGGATGGATGGATGGATGGATGGATGGATGGATGGATGGATGGATGGATGGATGGTTGGATGGGTGGATGGAAGGAAAAGGTGGTACTAGGTTTAGTTAGGCTGAGAGGGAGAGGTGAAACATAGGGGAAGCACGCTGGATAGTGAGTGTCCCAGTGTAGTGAACAGAGGACTGGTTTCTGGAGAATTTGGGGTTGTTAGAGAAAAATCTCCCCTCTGAGATGTGGATGCCAGAAGCGATGAGCAGAGTGAAAGAGACTTGTGAGCAGAGTCCAAGAAAAAGAGAAGTGTGATGTATGGGAAAGCCTGCCTCTGGTCCTCCTGAATGGAATGAAGGAAAGCATGTGAAAAGTGGGAATGTAGAAGGAAAATGGAGGGGTCATGGAAGGTAGAAATGAAGGAGAGTGGCAGAGATGAGGGCATGGAAAGGATTTTGCCTGAAACAGATGGTTGAATGGAAGGGGCAGCAACAGAGGTAGAGATACCTGCTTTGCTGGAGGATTTCACTGAGAAATGGCTGGCTTCAGAATCTGCGGAGAGGTAGAATGATGCTGTGAGGAAGTGGTGAATTGCTAGTGATAGATGGCTGGAGAGTTGTAGCCCTTGAGAGATGACATGCAGCAAAAGGGGACCGTGTGTGGAGAAATAGAGAAATTTGGGGATGAGTGAATGGAGCAATGACAATCCTGAGAGTGGTTGATATGGAAGGAAGAAAAGGGAGAGAGAGCAAGAGAGAGAGAGCGACAGAGAGTGCGCAACCGAGAGAGAGCAAGAGAGAGCCGGCGCTAGAGCCAGACAGGCACTGGTGAGGATACTTCCAGGATAGGAGAAGTAGAATGTAAGAGAAAGTTCAGTGACCATTTCAGGAAAGGAAAGAGAGAGTTTGAAAGAGGCAGTGTGAAAGGCCTGAATGTGGGAAGATTAAACAGTGAAGGTAGAAGGTAGGAAAAGGTGACAGTGTTGGAGAGGAAGACCTGCCAAGAGATAGGCCAAGAGTGAGGGCCAAATAAGTGGGGAAGCCCAGATAGGAAGAGAAGAAGGAGTGTGCAGACAGGGAGTGAGTGAGACAAATGGATGGACAGATAGGGCGTGGACAGGCAGAAAGTTGCAGAGAGCAAGAGGTGAAATGTGAGAGAGAGAGGCTGCCAGGAAAAAGAGAGAGGGAGAGAGTGAAAGGGAGGGAAAGAAAGGGAGAGGTAGGGTGAGAGAGAGGGAGAGAGAGGGAGAGAAGGGGGAAAGGAGGGCAAGAGAGGGCAAGAGAGGGATAGAGAGGGCAAGAGAGGGCAAGAAACACACCTACGATGAGAAAGATATGCAGGGAGAGTAGTAGAAATTGAATGGTGGATCGTAGGGAAGGGAGATTGGTGTATGGAGCAGTGTAGGGAGGGCTTGAGGAAGGGGAAAAGGAAGGATCTGGGGAAAGGGTGTCAATGAAAGAAAAGAGTTGAGAGGTGTTGTGGAAGTGAGGTGAAGCAAGAGAGAAAGTTGTGTCTTATGGAGAGTCTTGTTTGACTGCTTGATGAATGGAGCGCATGAATCTGGGTGAACAGGCTGACTGGGAGACGTGAAGAAAATAAGACAGAGGGAAGAAAGGACCCAGAGTAGTAGAGATGAAGGGATTGCAAGAGTTGGACCCAAAGAGACAGTCAAAGGGAAGGAGAAGCTCAGAGAGGAAGGGATAAGTGTCTGGGCAGAGAGAGAGAGGGGTGGGCTAGGGAGGGAGAGAGTGACTGACTGACGGACAGATGGAGGGAGGGACGGATGGAGGGAGGGACGGAGGGATGGATGGAGAGGGGGATGGATGGACGGGGGGATGGATGGATGGGGGGAGGGAAGGGGGGAGGGATGGATGGACGGGGGGAGGGAAGGACGGGTGGATGGATGGACGGGTGGATGGATGGATGGACAGGTGGATGGATGGATGGGTAGAAGGAAGCAAAAGGTGGTACTAGGTTTAGTTAGGCTGAGAGGGAGAGGTGAAACATGGGGGAAGCACCCTAGATAGTGAGTGTCCCAGTGTAGTGAATAGAGGACTAGTTTCTGGAGAATTTGGGGTTGTTAGAGAAAAATCTCCCCTCTGAGATGTGGATGCCAGAAGCGATGATCAGAGTAAAAGAGACGTGTGAGCAGAGTCAAAGAAAAAGAGAAGTGTGATGTATGGGAAAGCCTGCCTCTGGTGAATGGAATGAAGGAAAGCATATGAAATGTGGGAATGTAGAAGGAAAATGGAGGGGTCATAGAAGGTAGAAATGAAGGAGAGTGGCAGAGATGAGGGCATGGAAAGGATTTTGCCTGGAAGAGAAGGTTGAATGGAAGGGGCAGGCAACAGAGGTAGAGATACCTGGTTTGCTGGAGGATTTCAGTGAGCAATGGCTGACTTCAGAATCTGCGGAGAGGTATAATGATGCTGTGAGGAAGTGATGAGGAAGCGAAAGAGAGAGAGAGAGCGAGAGAGCGAGCGAGCGAGAGAGAGAGAGAGAGAGAGAGAGAGAGAGAGAGAGAGAGAGAGAGAGCACGAGAGAGCACGAGAGAGCAACAGAAAGCAGGCAACAGAGAGCAGGCAACAGAGAGAGAGAAAGCAAGATAGAGAGAGCGTTAGAGCCAGAGAGGCAATGGTGAGGATACTTCCAGGATATGAGAGGTAGAATGTAAGAGAAAGTTCAGTGACCATTTCAGGAAAGGAAAGAGAGAGTGTGAAAGAGGCAGTGTGAAAGGCCTGAATGTGGGAAGATTAAACAGTGAAGGTAGAAGGTAGGAAAAGGTGACAGTGTTGGAGCAGAAGACCTGCCAAGAGATAGGCCAAGAGTGAGGGCCAAATAAGTGGGGAAGCCTAGATAGGAAGAGAAGAAGGAGTGTGCAGAGAGGGAGTGAGTGAGGCAAATGGATGGACAGATAGGGCGTGGACAGGCAGAACGTCGCAAAGAGCAAGAGGTGAAATGTGAGAGAGAGAGGCTGCCTGGAGAAAGAGAGAGGGAGACAGTGAAAGGGAGGGAAAGAGAGGGAGAGGTAGGGTGAGAGAGAGGGAGAGAGAGGGAAAGAAGGGGGAAAGGAGGGCAAGAGAGGGCAAGAGAGGGATAGAGAGGGCAAGAGAGGGCAAAAAACACACCTAAGATGAGATTGATATGCAGGGAGAGTAATTGAGTAGTAATTGAGTGGTGGGTTGTCGAGAGAGGAGATTGGTGTATGGAGCAGTGTAGGGAGGCCTTGAGGAAGGGGAAAAGGAAGGATCTGGGGAAAGGCTGTCAATGAAAGAAAAGAGTTGAGAGGTGTTGTGGAAGTGAGGTGAAGCAAGAGAGAAAGTTGTGTCTTATGGAGAGTCTTGTTTGACTGCTTGATGAATGGAGACCATGAATCTGGGTGAACAGGCTGACTGGGAGACGTGAAGAAAATAAGACAGAGGGAAGAAAGGACCCAGAGTAGTAGAGATGAAGGGATTGCAAGAGTTGGACCCAAAGAGACAGTCAAAGGGAAGGGGAAGCTCAGAGAGGAAGTGATCATTGTTTGGGCAGAGAGAGAGAGAGAGAGAGGGGTGGGCGAGGGAGGGACGGACAGATGGAGGGAGGGACGGAGGGATGGATGGACGGGGTGAGGGATGGATGGACGGGGGGAGGGATGGACGGGGGGAGGGAAGGATGGATGGATGGATGGATGGATGGATGGATGGATGGATGGATGGATGGATGGATGGTTGGATGGGTGGATGGAAGGAAAAGGTGGTACTAGGTTTAGTTAGGCTGAGAGAGAGAGGTGAAACATAGGGGAAGCACGCTGGATAGTGAGTATCCCAGTGTAGTGAATAGAGGACTGGTTTCTGGAGAATTTGGGGTTGTTAGAGAAAAATCTCCCCTCTGAGATGTGGATGCCAGAAGCGATGAGTAGAGTGAAAGAGACTTGTGAGCACAGTCCAAGAAAAAGAGAAGTGTGATGTATGCGAAAGCCTGCCTCTGGTCCTCCTGAATGGAATGAAGGAAAGCATGTGAAAAGTGGGAATGTAGAAGGAAAATGGAGGGGTCATGGAAGGTAGAAATGAAGGAGAGTGGCAGAGATGGGGGCATGGAAAGGATTTTGCCTGAAACAGATGGTTGAATGGAAGGGACAGCAACAGAGGTAGAGATACCTGCATTGTTGGAGGATTTCACTCAGAAATGGCTGGTTGCCGAATCTGCGGAAAGGTAGAATGTTGCTGTGAGGAAGTGGTGAATTGCTAGAGATAGATGGCTGGAGAGTTGTAGCCCTTGAGAGATGACATGCAGCAAAAGGGGACTGTGTGTGGAGAAATAGAGAAATTTGGGGATGAGTGAATGGAGCAATGACAATCCTGAGAGTTGTTGATATGAAAGGAAGAAAAGCAAGAGAGAGAGAGAGAGCGCGAGCGAGAGAGGAATAGAGAGCAGGCAACAGAGAGAGAGAGAGCAAGATAGAGAGAGCGCTAGAGCCAGAGAGGCAATGGTGAGGATACTTCCAGGATAAGAGAGGTAGAATGTAAGAGAAAGTTGAGTGACCATTTCAGTAAAGGAAGGAGAGAGTGTGAAAGAGGCAGTGTGAAAGGCCTGAATGTGGGAAGATTAAACAGTGAAGGTAGAAGGTAGGAAAAGGTGACAGTGTTGGAGCAGAAGACCTGCCAAGAGATAGGCCAAGAGTGAGGGCCAAATAAGTGGGGAAGCCTAGATAGGAAGAGAAGAAGGAGTGTGCAGAGAGGGAGTGAGTGAGGCAAATGGATGGACAGATAGGGCGTGGACAGGCAGAAAGTCGCAAAGAGCAAGAGGTGAAATGTGAGAGAGAGAGGCTGCCTGGAGAAAGAGAGAGGGAGACAGTGAAAGGGAGGGAAAGAGAGGGAGAGGTAGGGTGAGAGAGAGGGAGAGAGAGGGAAAGAAGGGGGAAAGGAGGGCAAGAGAGGGCAAGAGAGGGATAGAGAGGGCAAGAGAGGGCAAGAAACACACCTAAGATGAGATTGATATGCAGGGAGAGTAATTGAGTAGTAATTGAGTGGTGGATTGTCGGGAGAGGAGATTGGTGTATGGAGCAGTGTAGGGAGGCCTTGAGGAAGGGGAAAAGGAAGGATCTGGGGAAAGGCTGTCAATGAAAGAAAAGAGTTGAGAGGTGTTGTGGAAGTGAGGTGAAGCAAGAGAGAAAGTTGTATCTTATGGAGAGTCTTGTTTGACTGCTTGATGAATGGAGACCATGAATCTGGGTGAACAGGCTGACTGGGAGACGTGAAGAAAATAAGACAGAGGGAAGAAAGGACCCAGAGTAGTAGAGATGAAGGGATTGCAAGAGTTGGACCCAAAGAGACAGTCAAAGGGAAGGGGAAGCTCAGAGAGGAAGTGATCATTGTTTGGGCAGAGAGAGAGAGAGAGAGAGAGAGAGAGAGAGAGAGAGAGAGAGAGAGGGGTGGGCGAGGGAGGGACGGACAGATGGAGGGAGGGACGGAGGGATGGATGGACGGGGTGAGGGATGGATGGACGGGGGGAGGGAAGGATGGATGGATGGATGGATGGATGGATGGATGGATGGATGGTTGGATGGGTGGATGGAAGGAAAAGGTGGTACTAGGTTTAGTTAGGCTGAGAGGGAGAGGTGAAACATAGGGGAAGCACGCTGGATAGTGAGTGTCCCAGTGTAGTGAATAGAGGACTGGTTTCTGGAGAATTTGGGGTTGTTAGAGAAAAATCTCCCCTCTGAGATGTGGATGCCAGAAGCGATGAGCAGAGTGAAAGAGACTTGTGAGCAGAGTCCAAGAAAAAGAGAAGTGTGATGTATGGGAAAGCCTGCCTCTGGTCCTCCTGAATGGAATGAAGGAAAGCATGTGAAAAGTGGGAATGTAGAAGGAAAATGGAGGGGTCATGGAAGGTAGAAATGAAGGAGAGTGGCAGAGATGGGGGCATGGAAAGGATTTTGCCTGAAACAGATGGTTGAATGGAAGGGGCAGCAACAGAGGTAGAGATACCTGCATTGTTGGAGGATTTCACTCAGAAATGGCTGGTTGCCGAATCTGCGGAAAGGTAGAATGTTGCTGTGAGGAAGTGGTGAATTGCTAGAGATAGATGGCTGGAGAGTTGTAGCCCTTGAGAGATGACATGCAGCAAAAGGGGACTGTGTGTGGAGAAATAGAGAAATTTGGGGATGAGTGAATGGAGCAATGACAATCCTGAGAGTTGTTGATATGAAAGGAAGAAAAGCAAGAGAGAGAGAGAGCGCGCGAGCGAGAGAGCAATAGAGAGCAGGCAACAGAGAGAGAGAGAGCAAGATAAAGAGAGCGCTAGAGCCAGAGAGGCAATGGTGAGGATACTTCCAGGATAAGAGAGGTAGAATGTAAGAGAAAGTTGAGTGACCATTTCAGTAAAGGAAGGAGAGAGTGTGAAAGAGGCAGTGTGAAAGGCCTGAATGTGGGAAGATTAAACAGTGAAGGTAGAAGGTAGGAAAAGGTGACAGTGTTGGAGCAGAAGACCTGCCAAGAGATAGGCCAAGAGTGAGGGCCAAATAAGTGGGGAAGCCTAGATAGGAAGAGAAGAAGGAGTGTGCAGACAGGGAGTGAGTGACACAAATGGATGAACAGATAGGGCATGGAGAGGCAGAAAGTCGCAAAGAGCAAGAGGTGAAATGTGAGAGAGAGAGGCTGCCTGGAGAAAGAGAGAGTGAAAGGGAGGGAAAGAAAGGGAGAGGTAGGGTGAGAGAGAGGGAGAGAAGGGGGAAAGGAGGGCAAGAGAGGGCAAGAGAGGGATAGAGAGGGCAAGAGAGGGCAAGAAACACACCTACGATGAGAAAGATATGCAGGGAGAGTAGTAGAAATTGAATGGTGGATCGTAGGGAAGGGAGATTGGTGTATGGAGCATTGTAGGGAGGGCTTGAGGAAGGGGAAAAGGAAGGATCTGGGGAAAGGGTGTCAATGAAAGAAAAGAGTTGAGAGGTGTTGTGGAAGTGAGGTGAAGCAAGAGAGAAAGTTTTGTCTTATGGAGAGTCTTGTTCGACTGCTTGATGAATGGAGAGTATGAATCCCGGTGAACAGGCTGACTGGGAGACCTGAAGAAAATAAGGCAGAGGGAAGAAAGGACCCAGAGTAGTAGAGATGAAGGTATTGCAAGAGTTGGACCCAAAGAGACAGTCAAAGGGAAGGGGAAGCTCAGAGAGGAAGTGATCAGTGTCTGGGCAGAGAGAGAGAGAGGGGTGGGCGAGGGAGGAAGGGACGGACAGACGGACTGATGGAGGGAGGGACGGAGGGATGGATCGACGGAGGTGGGGAAGGACAGGGGCCGGGAAGGATGGATGAATGGATGCATGGATGGATGGATGGATGGATGGATGGATGGGTGGATGGATGGATGGGTGGATGGAAGGAAAAGGTGGTACTAGGTTTAGTTAGGCTGAGGGAGAGGTGAAACATGGGGGAAGCACCCTAGATAGTGAGTGTCCCAGTATAGTGAATAGAGGACTGGTTTCTGGAGAAGTTGAGGTTGTTAGAGAAAAATCTCCCCTCTGAGATGTGGATGCCAGAAGCAATGAGCAGAGTGAAAGAGACGTGTGAGCAGAGTCCATGGAGAAGAGAAGTGTGATGTATGCGAAAGCCTGCCTCTGGTCCTCCTGAATGGAATGAAGGAAAGCATGTGAAAAGTGGGAATGTAGAAGGAAAATGGAGGGGTCATGGAAGGTAGAAATGGAGGAGAGTGGCAGAGATGAGGGCATGGAAAGGATTTTGCCTGGAAGAGAAGGTTGAATGGGAGGGGCAGGCAACACAGAGGTAGAGATACCTGGTTTGCTGGAGGATTTCAGTGAGCAATGGCTGGCTTCAGAATCTTCTGAGAGGTAGAATGATGCTGTGAGGAAGTGGTGAATTGCTAGTGATAGATGGCTGGAGAGTTGTAGCCCTTGAGAGATGACATGCAGCAAAAGGGGACTGTGTGTGGAGAAATAGAGAAATTTGGGGATGAGTGAATGGAGCAATGACAATCCTGAGAGTCGTTGATATGGAAGGAAGAAAAGGGAGAGAGAGCAAGAGAGAGAGCGCGACAGAGAGTGTGCAACAGAGAGAGAGCGAGAGAGAGCCGGCGCTAGAGCCAGACAGGCACTGGTGAGGATACTTCCAGGATAGGAGAGGTAGAATGTAAGAGAAAGTTGAGTGACCATTTCAGGAAAGGAAAGAGAGAGTTTGAAAGAGGCAGTGTGAAAGGCCTGAATGTGGGAAGATGAAACAGTGAAGGTAGAAGGTAGGAAAAGGTGACAGTGTAGGAGAGGAAGACCTTAGAGCGCTAGAGCCAGAGAGCTAATGGTGAGGATACTTCCAGGAAAAGAGAGGTAGAATGTAAGAGAAAGTTGAGTGACCATTTCAGGAAAGATGGCTGGAGAGTTGTAGCCCTTGAGAGATGACATGCAGCAAAAGGGGGACTGTGTGTGGAGAAATAGAGAAATTTAGGGATGAGTGAATGGAGCAATGACAATCCTGAGAGTTGTTGATATGAAAGGAAAAAAAACGAAAGAGAGAGAGAGAGAGGGAGAGAGAGAGAGAGAGAGAGAGAGAGAGAGACAGAGAGAGACAGAGACAGAGAGAGCAACAGAGAGCACCTTACAGAGAGAGAGAGAGCAAGATAGAGCGCTAGAGCCAGAGAGGCAATGGTGAGGATACTTCCAGGATAAGAGAGGTAGAATGTAAGAGAACGTTGAGTGACCATTTCAGGAAAGGAAAGAGAGAGTGTGAAAGAGGGATTGTGAAAGGCCTGAATGTGGGAAAATTAAACAGTAGAAGGTAGGAAAAGGTGACAGTGTTGGCGAGGAAGACCTGCCAAGAGATAGGCCAAGAGTGAGGGCCAAATAAGTAGGGAAGCCCAGATAGGAAGAGAAGAAGGAGTGTGCAGAGAGGGAGTGAGACAAATGTATGGACAGATAGGGCGTGGACAGGCAGAAAGTTGCAGCGAGCAAGAGGTGAAATGTGAGAGAGAGAGGCTGCCGGGAAAAAGAGAGAGGGAGAGAGTGAAAGGGAGGGAAAGAAAGGGAGAGGTAGGGTGAGAGAGAGGGAGAGAGAGGGAGAGAAGGGGGAAAGGAGGGAAAGAGAGGGCAAGTGAGGTGAAGCAAGAGAGAAAGTTGTTTCTTATGGAGAGTCTTGTTTGACTGCTTGATGAATGGAGAGCATGAATCTGGGTGAACACGCTGACTGGGAGACGTGAAGAAAATAAGACAGAGGGAAGAAAGGACCCAGAGTAGTAGAGATGAAGGGATTGCAAGAGTTGGACCCAAAGAGACAGTCAAAGGGAAGGGGAAGCTCAGAGAGGAAGTGATCAGTGTCTGGGCAGAGAGAGAGAGGGATGGGTGAGGGAGGGAGGGAGGGAGGGAGGGATGGACGGACGCAGGGAGGGACGGAGGGATGGCTGGACAAAGGTAGGGTAGGATGGGTGGAAGGAAGCACTGGGTGGGGAAGGATGGATGGATGGATGGATGGATGGATGGATGGATGGATGGATGGATGGGTGGATTGGTGGATGGGTGGATGGGTGGATGGAAGGAAAAGGTGGTACTAGGTTTAGTTAGGCTGAGAGGGAGAGATGGAACATAGGACAAGCACCCTAGATAGTGAGTGTCCCAGTGTAGTGAATAGAGGATTGGTTTCTGGAGCATTTGGGGTTGTTAGAGAAAAATCTCCCTTCTGAGATGTGGATGCCAGAAGCGATGAGCAGAGTGAAAGAGACGTGTGAGCAGAGTCCAAGAAAAAGAGAAGTGTGATGTATGCAAAAGCCTGCCTCTGGTCCTCATGAATGGAATGAAAGAAAGCATGTGAAATGTGCGAATGTGGAAGGAAGAAGTGATCAGTGTCTGGGCAGAGAGAGAGAGGAGTGGGCGAGGCAGGGAGGGACGGACAGAGGGATGGATGGATGGATGGATGGAGGGGTGGGGAGGGGCTGCATAGCCAGCAGCCCACAGGCAAAGAGAAGTGAATTTGAAGAGAGACTTGGATGTTGGGGCAGAGGCATGGTGAAATGAAGCGTAGTGCAAAAGCGATTTGTGTCTGGAGACCTAGAGTTAGCCCGAGGTGGATATATCGTGAGATGAAGTCTGAGAAGATGTAATGGCAGAATGGGACCATAGGCTGAGAGTTGTTAAGGAAGACAGGTGAAGCACAAGGCAGGAGTGATGGAAGAGAGAGGTGGATGGAGATGGAAATCAAGGGACATAATCCACGTGTGTAATGTGTAGGAAGGTTGACCTCTCCAGAGCATTAATGAGAAGGTAGAAAGGATCCAGGAAGGCAGAGATGAAGGCATGGAAAAGCTAGCCTGAGCATGCATGTTTGAGTGGAAGCAAGGGCACAGGCAGGAAGAGATGAGTGGTTGGGCATAGGTGGTGAGTGAGAAATGACTGGCTAGAGAGCGTGTGGATAGGTCTCTCAGGGAGGAAAGCAGGCAGAAGTGATTTACTGGAGTGGCTTGCAAGGAGAGAGCTCAGCACTGAGAGATGTATGCAGTGCAGTAACTGGAGTCTGTTGATGGAGAAGTTTGTTGTTTTTGAGAAGCAGGAAAGGAAAGTTCAGCTGTTTGTCCCTTGGTGCCTTTAGTGGAAGAAGAAAGTGGAAGACATGTTGGAGCAGAGTGCCCGGAAAAGAGACAGGGCATGGAGTCAGAGATATAGGAATGGACAGAATGTCACCGTGGGGGGTTTGTGAATGAAGAAGCAGAAGTGCTGTTTTCTAGAAGGTGGACAGGATGAAGTGAGGCTGAAATGAGGGTAGAGGGAGTCCTCAACATTTAGGTGATGTTGAGTTGAGGGAGTTCTCTATGGAGGAAGAGCTGACCCTTGGGGTGTAAGGGCTTTTTTTTAAAAGATCCCTCAGATTGGTTAAGCCCCATAGAGGCCACCAATCTGTAAGGGCCCAATTTAATATGGGAAGAGTTAATTGGGAGGCTAGCTACAATATTGGGACTCAGAAAACAATGAGGGATCTTCTTGGAGTTTTTGCAGTAGTTAAATCCTTTGGTCTTTTATCAAACAGTATTGGTTTCTCTGTGCACAATGTTCTCTTAGTTCTGCTTACTTCAGTATACATCAGTTCATACACGTCTTTCTGTGCCTTTCTCAAATCTTCCTGCCTCTCATTTCTTATTCCATAATAATATTCCATAATTATCATATACCATATGTTGATCAGCCATTCCCAAATTGATGGGCTTTCATTTCTTTTCTAATTCTCAGCCACAACTAAAGGAACTGCTAGAAATATTTTTGTACAAATAGGTCTTTTTCTCTTTTTGGAGATGTCTTTAGTGTGAGATTTAAAATTGGATATTAGATCATAAATCTCCCCTCTTTAACCTTTCCCTTAATTTATGCCCCTCCTTACGACAGTAACAACACACCTTAGTGTCTTTGTTCCAGTGTTCACATGGCTGACAGGAACAACACACCTTAGTGTCCTTGTTCTGGTGTTCACATGGCTGACTAGGAATCGCCGGTGCCAGAATGCTCTGTTTAGGGTGATCTGGACTTTCCTCACATGAGTCAAAGACATAATTTGCAAGGTCCTTAAGTCTATTAGCTGTTAAGCTCCTCCAATCTGGACATTGAGTCAGAAAATATTTGCGTACTTCTGGCAGTGAATTACAAATAAACATGTTGAGAATAATGTAAGAATCTTTTATATCAGTTGGATCCAATCTGGTATATTGCCTGGCGGTCTCACAAAGCCTATTGTAAAATCTGCTTGGTCTTTCATTAGCCTCCTGAAATGTGCTCATAAATTTTGTCCAGTTTTCGGGTTTTCTAGACCCATTCTCTTCAGAAGTGTTTCCCTAGCGTTTCTTAATCTTTGGAAATCCCTGTCGTTATTATAATTCCACTCTGGATCCTTTAGAGGCCATTCCACATCGGCCTTACCCTTCGCAACAAGGGCATTTCCTGCTGAGATAATATCTGTAATCTCAGTTGGGGACAGTAAAGTTTCCATAAGGCAAGTAACATCAGCCCAAGTAGGTTGATATATATATTAAATATAGTCCTTAACTGTGAAACTACAACGTTTGGATGTTTCTCAAAACTAGGGAAGATTGCTTTCCATGAGCTCAAGTCAGTTGGTGTAAAGGGGTGATATTTTCTAACCTGAAGTGACACTCCCTTTTTATTAAGTTCTGTAGCTTCCTGCAAGGGAAGTAGTTTCAGCTGATTTGATTCTAAAGACTGGCCAATATTTGTTTCACCTTAAATTTCTTTTTCCACTTTTCTACTTCAGAATCATCATAGGTTAGGTTGGAAGGAATATCCTCAGAAGGTGAAAGGTTAAATACATGTTCAGGAGCTTCTAATACAGCAAGCTTGGCTGCAGAATCAGCTCGTGCATTTCCCTTTGAAACAGGATCACTATTCCCTGTGTGGGCAGAGCAATGTACAACGGCTAGGGAAGAAGGCAGTTTCAGGGCATCTAAGAGGTCCCATTGGCAATAGCCTTGCCCGAGGATGTTAGGAAGCCTCGTTGAAGCCAAATCATACCAATAAAGTGGCATATGCCAAAGCCATATTTCGAGTCAGTAAAAATGGTGGCACTCTTACCTTTGGCTATATTACAGGCCTGTGTAAGAGCCACAAGTTCAGCAGCCTGTGCACTAAAATGGGAAGGCAGAGAAGCTGCCCAGAGGGTGTCATAATCAGAAACTACAACAGCTCCAGTAAAACGGGTTCCCCCTCTCATAAATGAGGAACCATCTGTATAGAGGACAAGATCAGGGTTTTCTAAAGGTGTATCAAAAAGATCATCACGGGGTTTTTCAGCCATATCAACTAAAGAAGCACAGTCGTGCAATGGTTCCCCGAGAATGGTAAGTTAGGGAGTAGCGTTGCTGGGTTGAGAACTGTGCAGCGTTTTAAAGTGATACTCTCATTACCTAACAGGGTTATTTCATACTTAGCCAGCCTTTGATCTGAAAAGGCTTGTGTCCTGTGACGTAGTAAGAGAGCCTCCACTTTGTGAGGGCATTGCACAGTTAGAGGGTTACCTAGGACCAAATCAGAGGCCTTTTCTACCAAAAGGGCTGTGGCCGCCACTGCTCTAAGGCAAGGTGGCACTCCAGCCGCTACAGGGTCCAGATGAGTTGAATAGTAGGCTATAGGGCATTGGTTAGGCCCCAGTGATTGAGTCAGATAGACTTAAGGACCTTGCAAATTATGTCTTTGACTCACGTGAGGAAGGTCCATTAGGATATAAACCTACCAGTGGTATTTCTGGATTAGAGTGTATGCACAGTTCTCTAGCTTTTTTGGGCATATTTCCAAATCGCTCTCCAGAATGTTTGGATCTTTGTACAACTCCACCAATGGTAAATTAGCATCCCTGCTTTCCCACATCCCCTCCAGCATCTAATATTTTCCATTTTTGGTATATTTCAAACTTTATTAGTTGTGAGTTGATACCTCAGAGTTGTTTTAATTTCTATTTATATCATCAGTATTGATCTAGAGCATTTTTTCACATGATTCTATAATCATTCTATAGCTTTGTTTTCTTTGTCTGCAAATTACTTGTTCCTATCTTTTGACCTTTTATCACTTGTGGAATGTCTTGTGTTTTTATAAATTTGACTCAATTCTCTATATATTTGAGAAATGAGGCCTTTATCAGAGATATTTGTTTCAAATATTCTTTTCCAATTTTCTGCTTCTCTTGTAATCTTGGTTACATTAGTTTTCTTTGTGCAAAATTTTTGTAATATTATATAATCAAAATTATCTGTTTTACATTTTGTTTTCCTCTCTATATTTTCTTTGGTCCTATATTATTTCTCTGCCCATAAATCAGACAGATAAACAATTCCATATTCTCTTAATGCGCTTATGGCATCATCCTTTATGTGTGAATCACATACCCATTTTGACCTTCTTTTAGTATATGGTGTGAAATGTTGGTGTATAGTTAGTTTCTGCCATACTGTTTCCCAATTTTCCCAACTCTTACCATGCTGAGTTTTTGTTCCAAAGCTTTCATCTTTGGGTTTATCATATACTAGGTTACTATAGTCATTTACTGTAATGTAATTTGTATCCATCCTATTGAGTAGAAACATTCTTCATGAAAAAATAGGGATCTTTCAAGTTTGGTCGAAGAATGAAGCTGTTGTTATAAACTGTGTTTCTTTAAAGGAGTAGCAGTGTGAAACATTTTTGAGCAGAATATGTGAAATAGATACCCATTTAAGGGACACCTCCTCAAATGGACAAATTAATTGAAAAAGTGAAATCGTGATATATAAATAATTTAAAAATAGAAGTCATGTTTTTTCCAGGGTTTATAGGATAAAGTTAGGCCTTCGTTTGGACAGAGGAAGTCATCAACACTGTTTGGACGTTAAATGGAGGCAGTGTTCTGTAGGAGAGATTATTATTTGGGTAGGCTATATAATGATTGATATATTACTAACCGTTATTTTGGGAGTCATTCCTTGTTTGTGGAGATCATTATGTGAAGGCTGGTGTGTTTTAGGTGAGATCTCAAAGAATGCTAGAAAGCTGTCTCCTCTCTCTGCCACTCTCCCTAACTCTGCCTCCTTGACCAAGGCTTATTTGTGATTTCCACCAATAAATGGAGACCCGCATACCAGTGGTCTTTTGTTCTGGTTCTGCAGTAGAAGCATTAACAAAAGTAAAGTGGAGGTTGACAGGATCTTGTCAGTCAGAAATGCAGACATGGAAAGACTGAGACAGTGATGGTTGAATGAAGGGTGTGGCCTAGATCAGGACTTCTTAAACTTTTTCCACTTGAGACCCCCTTTCTCCAGAGAGACTTTATGCAATCCTGGTTATATGGGTACATATAATAGGTATAACATTTTACTGTTGCCTGTTTTCTGTGACCCTCACATTCAGTTACACAATCCCACATGGAGTTGCAACCCACAGATTAAAAAGCTAAGGCCTACATAAGTAGAGATGAATGGTTAGGAAGACCTAGACTGTGAGTGATGGATAAATCTTGAGAACTAGATGGGAAGATGTGTATCGTGGAAAAGATGGGGGGGCAGGAAAGAGAGGGAGTGTGTGAGTAAGTGTCGGGTGAGTAGAAAGCATTGGACAGTGGAAGATGGGTGAATAAAGAGAATGTGAAAAGTTGGAGAATTGTTGAAAGAGATTTGGATGGCTAGAAATATTTACACACTTGAGAGATGGATGAATGGATTGAAATAAATATTGGGTTCTTATGCATTGATTAGAAATATGGAGTGTGTATGTGATTGAATAATTGGAGAAAGTTAGTCACTGATGAATGAAGGAACATAGACTGAGAAATTGATGATTTGAGCAAAGCAAAAAATTGATATTTTTGGTGGAGATCAAGTAAGTGAAAGATGGTTGAATAGAAAGATAGATAAAGAATGAGATATGGTTATGGAGGTGCATCGAGGGGCAAATACATGAATGTAGAGGAAAAAAAGAGAAGATGAATAGTGGAAACATGCAAGAAGACATGGATAAAAATAGAGATCAACACAGGCTGAGACCAATGGTTGATGAGACCATGAAAATGAGTGGTCAATGAATGGAGAAATTACCATGCTGAGACTTGTATGCTTGGACAGAACAAGCAACTCAGACACATTTGGGTGGAGGACCCAAGAAAAAGGAAGTTATAATGTTAGAGAGAGAGCTCAAAAGTGACGGGTGAATGAAAGAATGGAATACTGTGAAATGTATGAATGGAGAAACACAAGTAAGTCAAGATAGAAGGTTGCAAGTACCTAGAGAGGCAGAAATGAAGGTATGGAAACACCTAGACAGTGAGAAATAGTTGAATGGAGGGAGGGACCTAAATAAGTAGAGATGAATAGTTAGAAATAACTAGGCAGTGAGAGAGAGATGATTACAGAAGAACTGGAATTACAGGAGAAGATGGGATGATGTGATTGTTTGGAGAGATGTAGAGAGGAAGAGTTGAATGGTTAGAATGCCAAAGTCAGTGAGAGGTGGATGAATATAGAAAATGTGGATAGTAGAAGAGGAATAGAGATGTAGAGTTGGATGGCTAGACAGACCTACATACTAAGAGATTCATCAATAGAAAGGAGTGAATAGTTGGTTATGGAGCATTGATTAGACATTCAAAATGGGCGTGGTATTGAAAAATGGAGAGACCTAGACAGTCACTGATGAATGAATGAAGGAGAAATGGATGATTTGGAGTGAGATCAAGAGACAGAATGATTTGAAAGATACCCAAAAAGAGTGATGTATGATTGGAGTCCAGTAAAGGAAGATTTAGATGAATACAGATCCCCAAAGTCAGGGAGATGGATTGTGGGGAGAGATCTAGAGAGGGCAAGAAGGATGAATGGAGAGATATGATTGGAGAGATCTATAAGATAACATGATAAATGGATGGTTGAAGACACTTAGTGTGCATTAGATTGGATTGCAAGAGAAACCTGGAGAGTGAGAGGTAAATTAAAAGAGAGACCTAGAAAGTGAGAAGTACTTGGTTATGAAGAACAAGAAATTGAAAGTTGGAAGAATGGGGAGAAATATATGGGAAGAATCGTATGGTTAAAGAGATATAGATGTAGACTTTGTGGGTTCAAGTAACCAAGACCCTGAGAGATGGGTGAATGTGGAAACCTGACTACTGTTGTATGGAACATTCATGATATTTATACTGAGAGGATTAGATATAGAGAGAGACCTAACAGTTATGAATGGATTAATAGAGAGACATAGACTGCGAGAAATGGATGATTTGGAGGAACTGAAAAAGTGAGATATTTATGGCTAGAGAATTGTAGAGAGTGAGAAATGAATGAAGGGAAAGACTAAGAATAGGAGGTGTGGATGGTTGTGGTCACCTCTACAGGGACACATAAAGTCAGGGTGAGAAGGATTGATGGAAAGGTCTATAAATTGAGAAGAGGGTTGAAGAGATCAAGGCAGGAAGAACTGTGGGAATAACGAAACCTAGGGAAACAGAAGAAGAAGGTTGGAGAGACATAGTGAGATGTGAATTATTTCAGAGACCCATAAAAGATGTGATGAATGGAGAGAGGAATGAATACAGAAGCCCTAGAGGACAGATAGTTCAAGAGTTCTGGTCAGAGTAAGATGGATAAGTAGAGAGAAATTGATAGGGAGAGTTGGAAGATAAGAGAGAGAGAGAGACATTGAGAGGTGACTGAATGGAAAGACCTAGACATTAAGAAATGGATTAAGGGGCAGCTGGGTGGCGCAGTGGATAGAGCACAGGCCCTGGAGTCAGGAGTACCTGAGTTCAAATTCAGCCTCAGACACTTAACACTTACTAGCTGTGTGACCCTGGGTAAGTCACTTAACCCCAATTGCCTAAAAAACAAAACAAACAAAAAACCAAAAAAAAAAAAAAAGAAAGAAAGAAAAGAAAAAAGAATTGGATTAATGGAGAGATTCAGACAATGATTGGTGGCTAAATGAAGAGACCTAGAAAGTGAGGATTAAATAGTGGTGAAGACATAGAAAGTGAGATGAACAGAGAGAAATGGGTAGAACTAGATGGTTAGAATGAGACACTGCGAAATGAATGAATGAAGATACCTCACTAGGATGGCATAGAGCTTTCATAATATGTATATTGGGAAGACGGAATGGGGGGATATAAACAGTTAATAAGAATCATAGCCTGTCAGAAGTGGGTGATTAGGAGAGACTGAAAAAGTGAGATATTTATGGTTAGAAACAGAGTGAGAGATGGATGAAAGAACAGATGAAGAAAAAAACAAGGAAGAGTAAAAAGGAAGAAAGGATGTATAAGACTGAGGAAAGGACAGGTAGATATTGGAAGGCACTGTGAGGATTTGTTTTCTTTCATTAGGTTTATTTGCTGAAAGATTTTTAAAATTTTGATTTTTATTTAGTAAGGAAAGTTGGGGGTCAGAGAAGTTAGCAATAGTAATGCCAAAACAAAAGGACCATTGAACATTTTTAAATGAACAGAAAAGAAGGAAGTTTAAAAATTATCACAGGGGCATCTAGGTGGCACAGTGGATAAAGCACGAGCCCTGGATTCAGGAGGACCTGAGTTCAAATCTGGCCTCAGACACTTGACACTAGCTGTGTGACCCTGGGCAAGTCACTTAACCCCAATTATCTCACCAAAAAACAAAACAAACAAACAAAAAATCAAAAAAGTTATCACAGACAGGTAGGATAGTTTTGAAAGTAACATGGAATTTATTATATAATTTTTTAAAAGCAAGCAGTATGAAATTGAGGTTCATGATTTCATATATAATTCACCATTATTTTGGGGTGTTTTAATCTCAGAATAAAAACATTTTTGAAAAATAGAGAGGAGGAGTGAGTGCATCTCTCTCTCCCAGGTCCAGGCTAGCAAAACCATAGCTAAGAAGTGAAAACCTAGCCTGGAGGCAGGGGGTGGGATTTGGGGTGGAGGGAAGAAATTCTTTCTTTTTCTGCTTTCCAGAGTAAGGTATGGGGGGACTACAGCAAGAAGATGAGCTGAGGGACCCAGTCAACAGAACGACAGAGAAGCTGATGATTCTCTCTCCCTCTCCCTGCCTCTCTCTGCAAGGCCAGCAGAATCACAACAATGAGATGAACAATTGGGGTGGAGGTGAGGGGTGGGAGGGAATACTCACTTTCTCTTTTCCAGAGTCAGGCCAGCAGGACCACTGCAACAAGATAACCAGCTGGGAAAGGGAGACTCCCCTCCCTCTGTCCCCCCTCTTTACCCCCAATTTTCCCTCTTCTTTCCCCCCTCTGTCTCTCCCTCTCCTGTCCCTCTTCTCCCCCTCTTTTCCTCTCTCTTCCCTCCTCTTGCCCTCTCCCCAGACCCAGCCAGCAAGACTACAGTAAGGATATGTCTAGAAAAGAGATGGGGAATCAGCACCCCTCCTGGGCCTGACCAGCAGGACAGGGGTGAGTTGAAATCCTCTCTTTCTTTCCCTGAGCCCAGCCAGCAAACCAAAGAAGAGACTAGAAGACAAGGAAGAAAACTGTCTCTGTCTCTCTTACTGGAGACAATCATTGAGGGAGGTAAGAGAGAGGACTTCTCTAGCTCTCTTTCCCTTCCTAAGCACAATGGCAATCAAGAAGACAAGCAGAGGAGAGGTAGCAGTGAGTTTCTTTCTGCGCTTTAGCACAAGATCCAAGAAATAGAAATGTCTACAAACTATGGGATTAGGGAGACTCACACTATCTCCAATTCCTGTCCTTACCCATTCCCCTCAGATCTGCTCTTCATAACCTCAACTGGGCCTGTCCAGGCCATGAGAAAATCAGTGGAGAGACCTTTCAACCTCATTGTGTCTAAAAGGACAGAAGGGGCTGGACAAACTAGCAAGGAGATAACCAGCTAGAAGAGGAATATTCTCTCCCTCTCCCTCTCTTCCTCTCTCCGTGTCTCATTTTCTCACTGGGCTGAGCCGACAGGACTATGGTAAAGTGAAATTCCAAAAAGAGAGAATCAGGAGATGCCCCCCTCCTAGGCCTAAAAAACATGATGGGGTGGATATAGCCCCTCTTTGTTTCCCTGATCCCAGCTAGCAGGTCCAAGGACAAGAACAAAAGGAGATGCTGTGTCTCCCTCACCCAGGAAGCAAGACTACTACCATAAGAAGACAACCAAGAGGGAGGTAAAAAGGAGCTTATCTCCCCCCCTCATCTCTTCTATCTTTACCATCTCCACAATCTCCTCTAGCTCTATCATCTCTATCTCCTCCTTCTTCCCTCCCTCCCTCTCCCATTCTCTCCCTGGATACAGGTAACAGGACTATAGAAAAGTGACATCAAAAGGGGGGGGAGAAAGGAGATGTCTCCCTGAGCCTAATAAACAGGGCAGAGATGGATAGGGAGTCCCTGTTTATATCCTTGATCCCAGCCAGCAGGTCCAAGGAAAGATGCAATTTAGATCCTCTCTGTCTTCCTGACCCGGGAAACAAAACTACTGCTGCAAGAAGACAAACAGGAAGGAAGTAGAAAGGAGCTTATCTCTCCTCTTTTTCTCTCTCCAACCAAGAGATGACCAATGTGTGAGTAGGGGAGAGGGGAGCAAGGGGGAACACTCTCTGTTTTCAAGGATCAGGCCAGTAAGACCTCAGAGAGAAGACAGGCTGAAAGATGATTTTCTCTCTTTCTCTCTCTTTTCCTCTTCCTCCCTCCCCAAACAGGCCAAGATAGACGACTGACTGTGAAGAGAGTACAGCAAGAAAGGTATGAGGAGACCCTCTCTTTCTGGGCCTTGTCACCAGATTGGAGGAAATTGTGATGTGGGACAGAGTCTCTCATACACACATTTCTCTCCTTCTCCCTCTCTCCCTCTATAGCCAAGGAATGATGAATTTATAAGCTAGTAAGAAGACACTTTCTCTTTTCCATGGTAAGGCCAATAGGACTGCGCCAAGGAGATAAAGTGTTGGAAGAGGAAGATTCTCTTCCCTCTCTCCTCTCCTCTTGCCTTTCTCATCTCTGCCCCCTCCCCTCCACGCCACCCTGACTTGCCCCTCACTCCCCTCTTGCTCCCGTTTCTATCCCTCTCTCCCACAAAACTACAGTGAAGAAATTACCAATGTGGAAGAAAGGAAGATTATTCCTCTCTTTCAGGGACAGGTCAATAAAATCTAATCAACGAGGCAGGGAAAAGATTCTCTCTCTTCCTCTAACCCCCTCCCAGCAGGCCCACCTACCAGAACCCTGACTGTGAAGAGCGTAACAGAAGAAAGTTATGGAGAGACCGTCTTTATTTGGGGCCCTCTCAGCAGGTTAGAGATGATTATGAGTTGGGACAGAATCTCCCTCCTACGTCTCTCTCTCTCTCACCTCTGTACAGCAGAACTATAGCAAAGAGATGACCAATGTGTGAGAAAGAGAGAAGATTCTTTCTCCTTTCCAGGGTCTGGCCACTACAACCACAACAAGGAAATAAGCAGCTAGAGCAGGGAGAATCTCTCATTCATTCTCTCTCCCTCCCTCTTCCCCATGTCCATCAAGTGAGTAGAGGGGAGGGAAGCAAGGGAAAGACTTTCTCTTTTTCAGGGTCAGACCAGTAGGAGCATGGCAAGGAGATGGGCTGGAAGAGGAAGATTCTCTCTCTTCCTCTTTCCCCCTTTTGCAGACAACCAGCTGGCAGAAGCTTGACCAGAACACAGGTATGGGGAGACCCTCTTTACTTCTTGGCCTTGTCACCAGATTAGAAAAATTAATGAGAAGGTAAGGAGTCTCTCACCCATATCTCTTTCTCCTCTCCCTCAAAACTTTACCAAGGAGATGATGGATGTATGAGCAAGAGAGAAGATCCTGTTTTCCTGAGTCAGGCCACTAGGACCACAGCAAGGAGATGTTGGGTTAAAAGAGGAAGATTCTCTTTTATTTCTCTCTTTTTCTTTTATTTCTTTCCATCTCTCTGTGTCTCTTCCCCCTCTTCTCAACCCCCAGCCCCAGCAGGTCCAGCTAAAAGAGGCCTGACTCTGAAGAATAGACCAGAAGAAAGGTATGGGGAAAGGTGTTGGGCCTAGTTACCCGATTGGAGCAAATTAAGGGGTAGGACAGTATCTCACACTTATCTGTCTCTCACTTCCTTTATCCCTCTCTCCCACAAAACTACAGCAAAGAGATGACCAGTTTGTAACCAAGGGAAAAGACTTTCTCATTTCCAGCAACCCATCTGTGGTATCATAGCAAGGAGATAGCTGGCTAGAAGATGAAGATATTCATTCTCATTCTCATTCTCTCCTCCCCTCCCCCCCCCCATCTCTCATTCTCTCCCTTATTCTGTCATTCTGTCATTCTCTCCCCGGACCTAGGCAACAGGACTGTAGTAAAGTGAAATACAAAACACAGAAAGAGAATCAGGAGATGTCCCCCTGGACCTGACAAACAGAACAGGCATCGATGGAGCTCTTCTTTGTTTCCCTGATCCCAAACAGCAGATAAAAGGATGATACCCAAATGAAATCCTCTGTCTCTCTGGCCTAGGAAGCAAAGACTACTGCTGCAAGAAGACAACCAGGAGGGAGGTAGAGGTAGAGAGGAGCTTGTGTCTCTCCTCTCTCTCTCTCTCTCTCTCTCTCTGAAGACATGACCAGTTTGTGAGTAAGGGGAGGGGAACAAGGGGAAGACTCTCTTTTTCAGGGTCAGCAAGGAGAATATGCCCTGGAAGAGGAAGATCATCTTTCTCTTCCTCTTTCTCCTTCTGTGGCACACCCAGCTAGCAGAAGTCTGACTATGGAGAGAGTGCCAGAACACAGGTATGGGGAGACCTTCTATATTTCTTAGCCCTGTTAACAGATTTATGTAATTTATGAGAAAGTAAAGAGTCTCTTACCCATATCTCTTTTTCTCCTTCTCTCCCTCAAAACTGTACCAAAGAGATGAACAATATATGACCAAGGGAGAAGATTCTCTTTTCCTGAGTCAGGCCAACAGCAAGGAGACGATTGGCTGGAAGAGGAAGATTCTCTTTCTTTCCTTTCTTTCTCTCTCTCTCTCTTCTTCCTCTTTCTCTTCTTCTTCCTTTTCCTCTTTCTCTTTTACCCACACAGCAGGTCCAGCTAGTTGAAGCTTGATTCTGAAGAGAGTATCAGAAGACAGGTATGTCTATTTCTTTATTTCTGGCCTTGTCACTAGATTGGAGGAAAGTATGAGGGTAGAAAGAATCTCTAACCCATATTTATCTCTCCCTCTCTCCTGCAAAAGTACTGCAAAGAGATGACCAGTCTGTAACAAAGGAAGAAGACTCTATGATGGTATGGTGATGAAGACCACAGCAAGGAGATAAATGGCCAGAAGAGGAAGATTCACAAAGATAGAAGAGAAAAGTCAGGAAGTTGCCTGAGATATCCCCAGTTACCTATAAAACAACTGTAAATTTCACCTCTAAATGAATTCTGGAGTTATATAACCGAAAAAAGATGGGGTGAAACAATTTTCCAGCTCAAGATAACTTAGAAGCACTATAGGAAAGTACTCTCTCACTTGTGTAAATGGGAACATAGCTCAGCACAGGCGGCGTCACAGCAAGCTAGCAGGAAGTTCCTAGCCCCAGCAACCATGCCCCTGTCATACTGACTCAGCAGGCCAAGGGACAGCAGAATGGCTGTAAGGCCTCCAGCCCCAGCACAGCAGACAAACTTCCAGCCCCAGAACCCCAGGTACAACAGGTGTGACTGGGCCAGGCCACACCAGCTCAGTTTGTAAGCCACCTTCCCTTGAGGCTACAGCGCAGAAACCCAGTGACCAGACTCCTTGCCTCCTGTGTTAGAAACTTGGAATAGTACCCCTTTTATCCCAGGAGCAGAGCCCAACTTTAAAAGTCATGAAATAGACTGGAAAATGAGCAAAAAGAAAAAGAAAAGCCCTGCCATAGAAAAGTACTATGGTGACTAGGAAAAATAAAAACACAAACTCATAAGTGGGCAGCAATGTCAAAATGCCTACATACAAAGCCTTAAAGAGGAATATGAATTGGTCTCAGCTAAAATTATTTTTAAAATGAAATAGAGAAAAAAATTTGGGAAAATGAGCATGATGCAAGTGAATCATGAAAAAAAAAGAGTCAACAGCTTAGAAAAAGAAAACTTCTAAGAAAGTAGAATTGGCCAAATGGAAAAGGAGCTACAAAATCTCACTTAAGAAGATACTTCCTTAAAAATAATAATTGGGCAAGTGGAAGCTAATGAGACATCAGGAAACAATAAAACAAACTAAAAAAGTGAAAAATGTGAAATGTATCCTTGGAAAAACAACTGACCTAGAAAATAGATTCAAGAAAGATAATTGAAGAATTATTGGACTTAACTGAAAGCTATGATCAAAATAAGAGCCTAGACATCTTTCAAGAAGGTATCGAGGAAAATTGCCCTGAAAAAACAGAAGGGAAAATAGAAATTGAAAGAATCCACCCATCACATCATAAAAGAGATCCCAAAATGAAAACTCCCAGGGATATTATAGCCAAATTCCTCCCAGGAGAAAATATCGCAAGCAGCCAAAAAGAAACAATTCAGATATCAAGGAGCCACAGTCAGGATAACACAAGATTTAACAGTTTCTATATTAAAGGATTAGAGGGCTTCAAATATAATATTCCAGAGGGCAAAAGAGCTAGGATTACAACCAAGAATCACCTACCTAGCAAAACTGATTATAATCCTTCAAAGGAAAAAAATGGATATTCATTGAAATAGAGGACTTTGGAGCATTCCTGAGGAAAAGACCAGAGCTGAATAGAAAATTTGACTTTCAAATACAAGACTGAAAAGAAGCATAACAAGGTAAACAGGAAAAGGAAATAATAAGGATTAAATTATTTACATTCCTACATGGGAAAATGATATTTGTAAATCCTAATAAAAATTCTCATTATTAGGACAGTTAGGAGTAAACATAGAGGACATGGGTATGAGTTGAATATAATGGAATGATTATCTAAAAAAAAAAACAAAATTAAGGGGTGACAAAGAAGAATGCCCTGGGAGATGGGGAAAGGGAGAGGTGGAATGGGGTAAATTATCTGACATACAAGAGGCACAAGAGACTTTTTTTAAGGTGGTGGGGCAAATAGGGGAGGTAGGGGAAAGCATGTGAACCTTACTCTCGTCAGAATTCTTTTAAAGAGGGAATAATATACATACTCAAATGGGTATAGGAATCTATCTTACCATATAGGAAAATAGGAGTGGAAGAGGGGATAAGAGAAGTGGCAGGGAAGGGGGGGGTCTGATAGAAAGGAGGGCACATAAAAATCAGAAGCAAATCAGTTTTGAGAATGGATAAGGTCAAAATAGAGAGTAGGATAAACAAGAGGAAAATAGAATGGAGGAAAAAACATAGTTGGTAATAATTATTGTAAAAAAGATTTTTAGAAGTTTCTCTGATAAAGACCTCGTTTCTCAAATATTTAGAAAACTGAGTCAAATTTGTAGAGATAAGACCCATTCCTCAATAGGTAAGTGGTCAAAGGATATGAACAGGCAGTTTTTAGACAAAGTAATCAAAGCTACCTATAGTTATATGAAAAAGTGCCCTAAATTGCTAGTGATCAGAGAAATGCAAATTAAAATAACTCTAAGCTACCACATCTATCAGATTGGTTTATATGACATGGAAAAAAATGACAAATGTTGGAATGAATGTGTGAAAATTGAGACACTAAAAAACAATTTGGAATTATGCCCAAAGAGCTACCTTTGATCCAGCAATATTGCTACTAGTTCTGTATCCCAAAGATATTAAAAAGGACCTATATAAACAAAAATATTTATAGCAGCTCTTTTAGTGGTTGCAAAGAATTGAAAATTTAAGGGGTTTATATCAACTGGGGAATGGTTGAACAAGTTGTTGTTTATGATTGTGATGAAATACTATTTTGATTTCAGAAATGACAAGCAGTGTCCTCTCAGGAAAACCTGGAAAGACTTAGATACACTGATGAAAGTGAAATAAGCAGAACCAGGAAAACATTGTACACAGCAACAGCAACATAGTATGATGATCTGCTATGAATAACTGAGCAATACAATGATCCAAGGCAGTTCTGAAGAACTTTTGATGAAAGGTACTGTCAGTCTCCAGAGAAAGAACTGGTGGAGCCTGAAAGCAGATCAAAGATACTTTTCTTTACTTTCTTTATTTTTCTATGATTATTTTTGGTCTGTGTTTTCTTTGAAAACATGACTTACATGGAAATGTTTATCATGACTACATATGTATAATATATTTCAAATTGCTTGCCTTCTCAATGAGGGGAGGGAGGGGGAGAATTTGGAATTCTAAATTTGAAAAAAGAATGTTAAAATGGTTTTACATGTAATTAAGAAAAAAAATTGAATTGTAGGGGAGAAAAGGAAATGATGAGCAGAAGGATTTCCAAAAAGCCTGGAAAGATTTAAATGAACTGATGAAAGTGAAATGAGCAGAACCAGAAGAACATTTTACGCAGTAACAGCAATGTTTCATGATGATCTACTGTAAATAACTAAGCTATTATCAGCAATACAATGATCCAGAACAATTACAAAAAACTCATGATGAAAAATACTATCCACATCCAAATAAAGAACTGATGGAATCTGTATATTGATCCAAACATACTTTTATCACTTTATTTTTATCATACCTTTTTCCTTTTGTTCTCTGTTCTTTCACAACATAACTATTATGGAAATATGTTTTTCATGATTGCAAATATATAACATATATATGATTGCTTGCTGTTTTAAGGAGGGAGGGAGGGAAGGAAAAGGAGGGAAAGAGAAAAATTAGAACTCAGAATCTTATAAAAAATAAATATGAAAAAAGGACCAATGAAAAAAATGAATATGAAAAATTGCCTTTACATGTAATTGGAAAAAATAAAATACCATTGAAAAAAGAAGGTTCTCTCTCCTTTTTCCTTTCTCCCTCTCCCTCCCCCCCACTCTTTCTCTCTGTCTGTCTTTCCCTGGACCAAACCAATGGGACTGTAGTAAAGTGATGAGAGAATGAATGAGGAGATGCTACCCTGAGACTGACAAACAGGACAGTATTAAGTGGAGCCCCTGTTTGTTTCCCTGATCCCGCCCAGAAGGTCAAAAAGGACAAGAAACAAAGGAGATCCTCTCTCTGCATGGGGCCTGGAAGAAGACTACTGCTGCAAGAAAACAGCATGAAAGGAGATAAAGAAGAGCTTTTCTCTCCTCTCTCTCTAGCAAAGACATGACCAAGGCTGTGAGCAGAGAGGAGGGGAACTAAGGGAAATATTCTCTTTTCTAGAGGCAGACTGATACTACCACAGGAAGAAGATAAAAGGCTGGAAGAGGAAGGTTCACTATATCTCTGTTTCTCTGTCTCTTGTCTCACTCTACTCATCCCTGCACATCAAGTTAGCAGGAGTCAGACTATGAAGAAGATACCAGAAGACAGGTACAAGGAGGCCCTCTTGATTTGTGAGCACTGTCAACATTTTAAAGGAAATTTTGAGAGGAAAAAGAATTTCTTACTCATATCTCTTTATGTCCCTCGCTCCAGGGAAACTACAGCAAAGAGATGATCATTGTGTAATCAAGGGAAAAGACTTTGTTGTTTCCAGCCACCCATCAGAAGTAACACAGCAAGGAGATCGCTGGCTAGAAGATGGAGATATTCATTCTCATTCTCTCTCTCTCTCTCTCTCTCTCTCTCTCCCCCCCTTTCCCTCCTGCCCCCTTCCCTCCAGTAAAACTACAGTCAAGCAATAAACAAGGTATGAGAAAGCAAGACGACTATTTCTCATTTCCAGGGATTAGTCAATAGGATTAAAGGAAGAAAATGACTAGCAGTAAGATAACAATACACTGCATGGTGCTAGGCGATATGACTATAGTAAAGACATATCCAAGACAGTGAGAGAAAAAGAAGATTCCTGCTTGACATGACAAAGAGGACAGGGTTGCTTGAAGCCCAACTATGTTTTCAAAATTCCAAACATCACATAAAAAAACAAGACTGAAATGAAACCTTGTCTTCTTGGCCTAGGAAACAAGACTACTATTGCAAGAAGACAACTAGGAGGGAGAGAGAGAGGCGTTTACTTCTTCCTCCACCCCACCTCGAGAAAAAACCTCACAAGCACCCTAAATATCAGGTAAAAAAGAAGACTCGAATAAGACCATAACTTTCTACTTGACCAAGAAAGCAAGACTACTGCTGCAAGAAGACTAAAAGGACTGAAGTAGAGAGGAATTTCCCACTCTCTTCACCTCCAAGAAATGCAACAAAATTATGTGAGAAATGACAAAAAAAGCGATGGGAGGAATCAGTCATTGCCAGCCTCAGATAAAAAAGAACAAAGCAAGAAAATAAGGATTGTCCCTTTCTTCCTTTTACTGCTGCTCTTATCCCCTCACCAGGAGACCCATCTGGCAGAAGCCTCATGGTAAAGGGAATGAGGGAAAACAGGTATGGGGAGAGCCTACTTATTTCTTGCCCATGTCAACAAATTGGAAAAATTGATGAGCAGGTAAAGAGGCACTCACCCATAACTATTTTCTACTTCTCTCCAGCAAAACTAAAGAGGTAAAGATGGTCTTTTGCTCCATCAGGTCACTAAGACCAAAGAAAGGACAACGCAGGTTGGAAGAGGACAATAATTCATCTTTCTTTCTGTACTCTTTGCCCTTTTGTCTTCGTTACTCACTACTTCCCTCCCTCATTCTCTGTGTTTCCTTCTCTCTATCTGTCTGTCTCTCACTTTATGCCACTCTGTGGTGAATCTACAGTAAAGTGATAAACAATATATGAGCAATAGAGATAACTCTTTCTCATTTCCAGGATCTTGACTACATGATTAAAGGAAGTAAATGCCTTGCAGTACAAGGGCCATGCTCTCCCTCTCCCTCATTCCCTCCCCTGGCCAAGGGCAAGAGGACTTAACCAGAGGCATGTTCAAGATAGAAAGAGAGATACATGCAGTAGATGACTACTTGGCTTGAATAACAGGACAGGGTTCCTAGAAAGCCCTCTCTATTTCCCTGATACCAAACAATGGGTAAAAATAAGAAAGTCAAATGAGGCCTTCTCTGTCTCCTCTCAGGAAACAAGAATGCTACTGCAAGAAGACTAAAAGGAGGAAGGGAGAAAGGAGGTTATCTTTCGTCATTTTTGTAATGACGATGGTATATGGGAATAAGGAAAAAAGGGGAAATGGTAAGACATTTTCTTTGTAGGGGAGTAAAATAAGAAGAGGAAAGCAAGAGGAAGATAAGGTAGAAGAAGAAGATTGTCCCTTTTCCTTTTCGTGCTGCTCATATACCCTGTCCAGGGGACCCATCTGGCAGAATTTAGATGCTAATCAGAGGAAGACACAAGGGGTACAGGGAGACCCTACTTGGGTTGTGGGCTTGTCAACAAATTGGAAAATTGAGGAAGTAAAAGGACTCTCACCTATATTGCACTACTCTATGGAAGAGATGGCCAATACATGAGCAAAAGAGAAGATTGTGTTTTACTGAGACATGCCGAAACACAGCAAACATAAGGGAGGTTGTAAGAAAAAGAAACCTTTTTTCTTTATTCCCTTTCCTTTTCCCTTTTCTTTTTCCTTTTTTTACTTGCTCTCCCCTTCCGTCACTATTCTCTGAGGTTGGCCCACAACACTTTCTCTCTTTCTCACGTTTTAACACTCTATAATAAAAATACAGGATATTGATAATATATGAACAAGGGAAATTACTTCCCCTCATGTTCTAGTCTAGCATATAGAATTGAGGGAAGAAAATGCCAAGCTCTGAGGACTCCCTCTCTCTTCTTCCCATGGCCCCAAACAAGAAGACTTTAGGAAAGGCATATCTGAAGCAAGAGGTGGCTGCTTGGCCTGACAAACAGGACAGGCACCCTTCAAAGCCCTCCCTGTTTGACGAATTGCAAACATCAGGGAAAAGGAGAAAACTCAAAGGAGATCCTCTCTGTCTCCTATCCACAATCAACACTAGTGTTGCAAGAAGACTACAAGCAGGCTGGGGGAGAGGAGCTTATCTCTCTCCATTGCTACAGAGACTTGACTAGAATGTGAGTATGGGAAAAGGGGGAAGTGGGAAGGTAGATGCTTTCTCTTTGAGATCCAGGACAAGAGGAGCAAAGCAAGGAGAAGATGAGGTAAAAACAGAACATTGTCCCTCTCTTCCTTTTCCTCCAGCTGGAATGCCCTCTCCAGGAGACCCATCTGTCAGGTGTTTGATGGTCATCAGAAGATGACCCCAGAGGTACGGGGAGACCCCCTTCATTTCTTGCCCTTGTCAACAAAGTGGACAGATTCTGGAATAAGTGAAGTGGTTCTCACCCATGTCTTGTTTCTCTTTCTCTCTTCCAGTATTTTCGCAAAGATATGAGCAATAGGTGAGAAGGACAGACGATTCTCTTTTCCTGATTGGGGCTGCCAGGGCCACAGCAAGGACAGGGCAGGTAGGAAGAGTTAAATTCTCCTTCATTATTTCCTTCTGTATTCTTTTGTCCCTTGTTCTTCCTCATTACTTCCCTTTCTCCCTCATTCCCTCCCTTCCTCTCTTTCTTCTTCGTCTTCTTCTTCTTCTTCTTCTTCTTCTTCTCTCTCTCTCTCTCTCTCTCTCTCTCTCTCTCTCTCTCTCTCTCCCTTTCTCTTTGTCTCTCTCAGTTTTTCCCATTATGTCACTCTTGGGGGGAATCTGCACCAAACTGATGATTAATATACGAGGAAGAGAGATGACTGTTTCTCATGTAGAGTATTTTGTCGATAGGATTGAAGAAAGTAAAGGGCATGCAGTACAAGCACCATGCTCTCCCTCTCTTTCATTGCCTTGGCCAAGAGCACTAAACCAGGGGCATGTTCAAGACAGAAAGCGAGAGGCATGCAGGAGATGCCAGCTTGGCCTAACAAACAGGACAGGGCTCGTTGAAGGCCCTCTCTCTTTCCCTAATCCCACACATCAGGTAAAAAGAGAAAACTCACATGAGCTGGTCTCTTTCTCCTTCTTCCCGCAAGCAAGACTAGAGCGGCAAGAAGACTACAAGGAGGGAGACAGAGAGGAACTTATCGTTCTCTCTGCATTGCAACAACAACAGGAGGTGGATGTCAGTAAGTGGAGAAGAGACCCAGAAGAGCAGAGCCATTAGAAATTAAGGAAGACCAAGAAGAATGTCCCTCACTTTCCTTTGCTACTCTTCTTATCCCCTCTCCAGGAGACCAATCTGGCAGAAGTTGCATGGTGATCAGAGGACGAGACAACAGGTACGGGGAGACCTTCCTTACTTCTGGTCCTGGTCAACAAATTGGAAAAATTGTTGAGGAAGTAAAGGGGGTCTCAGCCGTATCTCTCTTCTCCTTTTCTCCTGAACTATTCTAGGAGAGTGGTGAGCAATACATGAGCAAGAGAGAAGATTGTGTTTTGCTGAGTCAGGCCACTAGGAACACAGCAAAGGTAAAGCAGTTTCAAAGAAAAAACACCTTTTTTCTCTATTTGTCCGTTTTCTTTTGCATTTTTTTGCCCTGCTCTACCCTTCCCTCACTGCCCTCTGTGTTTCCCCTCTCTGCTCTGTCTTTCTCACCTTCTGGCACTCTCTGGGAAAAACACAGGAAATTTATGAGCAGTGGTACAGTACAATGACTTTTGGTCATTGCCAGGATCTAGGGTTTAGAATTCAGGGAAGTAAATTCCTAGCTCTGAAGTCCCCTTCTCTCTCTCCTTCTTTCCTTGGCCCCAGGAAAGGAGACTTTAGGAAAGGCACGTCTCAGGCAGGAAGAAGAGAGGGAAGCAAGTGATGCCTGCTTGGCATGACAAAGAAGACAGGCTCCCTTCAATGCCCTCTCCGTTTGACTGATTCCAAACATCAGGGAAAAGGAGAAAACTCAAAGGAGATCCTCTCTGTCTCCTGTCCACAATCAACGCTAGTGTTGCAAGAAGACCACAAGCAGGCTGGGGGAGAGGAGCTTCTCTCTCTCCATTGCTACAGAGACTTGACTAGAAGGTGAGTATGGGAAAAGGGGGAAGTGGGAAGGTAGATGCTTTCTCTTCGAGATCCAGGACAAGAGGAGCAAAGCAAGGAGAAGATGAGGTAAAAACAAAAGATTGTCCCTCCCTTCCTTTTCCTCCTGCTGGAATTCCCTCTCCAGGAGACCCATCAGTCAGACGTTTGATGGTCATCAGAAGATGACCCCAGAGGTACGGGCAGACTCTCTTCATTTCTTGCCCTTGTCAACAAAAGTGGACAGATTCTGGAAGAAGTGAAGTGGTTCTCACCCATGTCTTGTTTCTCTTTCTCTCTTCCAATATTTTCGCAAAGATATGAGCAATAGGTGAGAAGGACAGACGATTCTCTTTTCCTGATTGGGGCTGCCAGGGCCACAGCAAGGACAGGGCAGGTAGGAAGAGTTAAATTCTTCTTCATTATTTCCTTCTGTATTCTTTTGTCCCTTTTTCTTCATCATTACTTCCCTTTCTCCCTCATTCCCTCCCTTCCTCTCTTTCTTCTTCGTCTTCTTCTTCTTCCTCTCTCTCTCTCTCTCTCTCTCTCTCTCTCTCTCTCTCTCTCTCTCTCTCTCTCTCTCTCTCTGTCCCTTTCTCTTTGTCTCTCTCAGTTTTTCCCATTATGTCACTCTTGGGAGGAATCTGCACCAAACTGATGATTAATATGCAAGGAAGAGAGATGACTGTTTCTCATGTAGAGTATTTTGACGATAGGATTAAAGAAACTACAGGGCATGCAGTACAAGCACCATGCTCTCCCTCTCTTTCATTGCCATGGCCAAGAGCACTAAACCAGGGGTATGTTCAAGAAAGAAAGAGAGTGACATGCATGAGATGCCAGCTTGGCCTAACAAACAGGACAGGGCTCCTTGAAGGCCCTCTCTCTTTCCTTAATCCCACACATCAGGTCAAAAGAAAAAACTCACATGAGCTGGTCTCTTTCTCCTTCTTCCCGCAAGCAGGACTAGAGCGGCAAGAAGACTACAAGGAGGGAGACAGAGAGGAACTTACCGTTCTCTCTGCATTGCAACAACCACAGGAGGTGGATGTGAGTAAGTGGAGAAGGAGCAATGGGAACGCTCCCTCTTTTGCCAGGGGGAGACCCTGAAGAGCAGAGCCATTAGAAATTAAGGAAGAACAAGAAGAATGTCCCTCACTTTCGTTATTACTGTTCTTATCCCCTCTCCAGGAGACCAATCTGGCAGAAGTTGCATGGTGATCAGAGGACAAGACAAAAGGTACGGGGAGACCTTCCTTACTTCTGGTCCAGGTCAACAAATTGGAAAAATTGTTGAGGAAGTAAAGAGGCTCTCACCCGTGTCTCTCTTCTCCTTCTCTCCTGCACTGGTCTAGGAAAGAGATGAGCAACACATGAGCAAGAGAGAAGATTGTGTTTTGCTGAGTCAGGCCACTAGGAACACAGGTAAGGTAAGTCAGGTTCAAAAAAAACCCACAAAACTTTTTTCTCTATTTGTTCCGTTTTCTTTTTCATGTTTTGCCCTGCTCTCCCCTTCCCTCACTGCCCTCTGTTTCCTGTGTCTGCTCTGTATTTCTCACCTTCTGGCACTCTCTGGGAAAAACACAGTAAATTCGTGATCAATGGAGGAGGAAGACAAATGTCTTTTTGTCTTTTCTAGAATCTAGCGTTTAGAATTAAGGGAAGTCAGTTCCTAGCTCTGAAGTCTCCTTCTCTCTCTCCTTCTTTCCTTGGTCCCAGGCAAGAAGACTTTAAGAAAGGCAGGTCTGAGGCAGAAAGAAAGGTAAGCAAGAGGTGGCTGCTTGGCCTGACAAACAAGACTAGCTCCCTTCAATGCCCTCTCCGTTCGACTGATTGCAAACATCAGGGAAAAGGAGAAAACTCAAAGGAGATCCTCTGTGTCTCCTTCTTTCCACAATCAAGACTAGTGTTGCAAGAAGACTACAAGGAGTCTGGGCGAGAGGAGCTTATCTCTCTTCATTGCTACAGAGACTTGACTAGAATGTGAGTATGGGAAAAGGGGGAAGTGGGAAGGTAGATGCTTTCTCTTTGAGATCCAGGACAAGAGGAGCAAAGCAAGGAGAAGATGAGGTAAAAACAGAACATTGTCCCTCTCTTCCTTTTCCTCCAGCTGGAATGCCCTCTCCAGGAGACCCATCTGTCAGGTGTTTGATGGTCATCAGAAGATGACCCCAGAGGTACGGGGAGACCCCCTTCATTTCTTGCCCTTGTCAACAAAGTGGACAGATTCTGGAATAAGTGAAGTGGTTCTCACCCATGTCTTGTTTCTCTTTCTCTCTTCCAGTATTTTCGCAAAGATATGAGCAATAGGTGAGAAGGACAGACGATTCTCTTTTCCTGATTGGGGCTGCCAGGGCCACAGCAAGGACAGGGCAGGTAGGAAGAGTTAAATTCTCCTTCATTATTTCCTTCTGTATTCTTTTGTCCCTTGTTCTTCCTCATTACTTCCCTTTCTCCCTCATTCCCTCCCTTCCTCTCTTTCTTCTTCGTCTTCTTCTTCTTCTTCTTCTTCTCTCTCTCTCTCTCTCTCTCTCTCTCTCTCTCTCTCTCTCTCTCTCTCTCCCTTTCTCTTTGTCTCTCTCAGTTTTTCCCATTATGTCACTCTTGGGGGGAATCTGCACCAAACTGATGATTAATATACGAGGAAGAGAGATGACTGTTTCTCATGTAGAGTATTTTGTCGATAGGATTGAAGAAAGTAAAGGGCATGCAGTACAAGCACCATGCTCTCCCTCTCTTTCATTGCCTTGGCCAAGAGCACTAAACCAGGGGCATGTTCAAGACAGAAAGCGAGAGGCATGCAGGAGATGCCAGCTTGGCCTAACAAACAGGACAGGGCTCGTTGAAGGCCCTCTCTCTTTCCCTAATCCCACACATCAGGTAAAAAGAGAAAACTCACATGAGCTGGTCTCTTTCTCCTTCTTCCCGCAAGCAAGACTAGAGCGGCAAGAAGACTACAAGGAGGGAGACAGAGAGGAACTTATCGTTCTCTCTGCATTGCAACAACAACAGGAGGTGGATGTCAGTAAGTGGAGAAGGAGCAATGAGAAGGTTCCCTCTTTTGCCAGGGGGAGACCCAGAAGAGCAGAGCCATTAGAAATTAAGGAAGAACAAGAAGAATGTCCCTCACTTTCGTTATTACTGTTCTTATCCCCTCTCCAGGAGACCAATCTGGCAGAAGTTGCATGGTGATCAGAGGACAAGACAACAGGTACGGGGAGACCTTCCTTACTTCTGGTCCAGGTCAACAAATTGGAAAAATTGTTGAGGAAGTAAAGGGGGTCTCAGCCGTATCTCTCTTCTCCTTTTCTCCTGGACTGTTCTAGGAAAGAGATGAGCAATACATGAGCAAGAGAGAAGATTGTGTTTTGCTGAGTCAGGCCACTAGGAAAACAGCAAAGGTAAGGCGGTTTTGAAGAAAAAACACCTTTTTTCTCTTTTTGTCAGTTTTCTTTTGCATTTTTTTGCCCTGCTCTACCCTTCCCTCACTGCCCTCTGTGTTTCCCCTGTCTGCTCTGTCTTTCTCACCTTCTGGCACTCTCTGGGAAAAACACAGCAAATTGATGAGGCAGTGGTGCAGTACAATGACTTTTAGTCATTGCATGGGTCTAGCGTATAGAATTCAGGGAAGTAAATTCCTAGCTCTGAAGTCCCCTTTTCTCTTTCCTTCTTTCCTTGGCCCCCAGGAACGGAGACTTTAGGAAAGGCAGGTCTCAGGCAGGAAGAGAGGGAAGTAAGTGATGCCTGCTTGGCATGACAAAGAAGACAGGCTCCCTTCAATGCCCTCTCCGTTTGACTGATTGCAAACATCAGGGAAAAGGAGAAAACTCAAAGGAGATCCTCTCTATGTCCTGTTCCCAGTCAGCACTAGTGTTGCAAGAGGACTACAGGCAGGCTGGGGGAAAGGAGCTTATCTCTCTCCATTGCTACAGAGACTTGACTAGAAGGTGAGTATGGGAAAAGGGGGAAGTGGGAAGGTAGATGCTTTCTCTTTGAGATCCAGGACAAGAGGAGCAAAGCAAGGAGAAGATGAGGTAAAAACAGAAGATTGTCCCTCTCTTCCTTTTCCTCCTGCTGGAATGCCCTCTCCAGGAGACCCATCGGTCAGACGTTTGATGGTCATCAGAAGATGACCCCAGAGGTACGGGGAGACTCTCTTCATTTCTTGCCCTTGTCAACAAAAGTGGACAGATTCTGGAAGAAGTGAAGTGGTTCTCACCCATGTCTCGTTTCTCTTTCTCTCTTCCAATATTTTGGCAAAGACATGAACAATAGGTGAGAAGGACAGACGATTCTCTTTTCCTGATTCGGGCTGCAAGGGCCACAGCAAGGACAGGGCAGGTAGGAAGTGTTAAATTCTTCATTATTTCCTTCTGTATTCTTTTGTCCCTTTTTCTTCATCATTACTTCCCTTTCTCCCTCATTCCCTCCCTTCCTCTCTTTCTTCTTCGTCTTCTTCTTCTTCCTCTCTCTCTCTCTCTCTCTCTCTCTCTCTCTCTCTCTCTCTCTCTCTCTCTCTGTCCCTTTCTCTTTGTCTCTCTCAGTTTTTCCCATTATGTCACTCTTGGGAGGAATCTGCACCAAACTGATGATTAATATGCAAGGAAGAGAGATGACTGTTTCTCATGTAGAGTATTTTGACGATAGGATTAAAGAAACTACAGGGCATGCAGTACAAGCACCATGCTCTCCCTCTCTTTCATTGCCATGGCCAAGAGCACTAAACCAGGGGTATGTTCAAGAAAGAAAGAGAGTGACATGCATGAGATGCCAGCTTGGCCTAACAAACAGGACAGGGCTCCTTGAAGGCCCTCTCTCTTTCCTTAATCCCACACATCAGGTCAAAAGAGAAAACTCACATGAGCTGGTCTCTTTCTCCTTCTTCCCGCAAGCAGGACTAGAGCGGCAAGAAGACTACAATCAAGACTAGTGTTGCAAGAAGACTACAAGGAGTCTGGGCGAGAGGAGCTTATCTCTCTTCATTGCTACAGAGACTTGACTAGAATGTGAGTATGGGAAAAGGGGGAAGTGGGAAGGTAGATGCTTTCTCTTTGAGATCCAGGACAAGAGGAGCAAAGCAAGGAGAAGATGAGGTAAAAACAGAACATTGTCCCTCTCTTCCTTTTCCTCCAGCTGGAATGCCCTCTCCAGGAGACCCATCTGTCAGGTGTTTGATGGTCATCAGAAGATGACCCCAGAGGTACGGGGAGACCCCCTTCATTTCTTGCCCTTGTCAACAAAGTGGACAGATTCTGGAATAAGTGAAGTGGTTCTCACCCATGTCTTGTTTCTCTTTCTCTCTTCCAGTATTTTCGCAAAGATATGAGCAATAGGTGAGAAGGACAGACTATTCTCTTTTCCTGATTGGGGCTGCCAGGGCCACAGCAAGGACAGGGCAGGTAGGAAGAGTTAAATTCTCCTTCATTATTTCCTTCTGTATTCTTTTGTCCCTTGTTCTTCCTCATTACTTCCCTTTCTCCCTCATTCCCTCCCTTCCTCTCTTTCTTCTTCGTCTTCTTCTTCTTCTTCTTCTTCTTCTTCTTCTTCTTCTTCTTCTCTCTCTCTCTCTCTCTCTCTCTCTCTCTCTCTCTCTCTCTCTCTCCCTTTCTCTTTGTCTCTCTCAGTTTTTCCCATTATGTCACTCTTGGGGGGAATCTGCACCAAACTGATGATTAATATACAAGGAAGAGAGATGACTGTTTCTCATGTAGAGTATTTTGGCGATAGGATTGAAGAAAGTAAAGGGCATGCAGTACAAGCACCATGCTCTCCCTCTCTTTCATTGCCATGGCCAAGAGCACTAAACCAGGGGCATGTTCAAGACAGAAAGCAAGAAGCGTGCAGGAGATGCCAGCTTGGCCTAACAAACAGGACAGGGTTCCTTGAAGGCCCTCTCGCTTTCCCTAATCCCACATATCAGGTCAAAAGAGAAAACTCACATGAGCTGGTCTCTTTCTCCTTCTTCCCGCAAGCAAGACTAGAGCGGCAAGAAGCCTACAAGGAGGGAGACAGAGAGGAACTTATTGTTCTCTCTCCATTGCAACAACAACAGGAGGTGGATGTCAGTAAGTGGAGAAGGAGCAATGAGAAGGTTCCCTCTTTTGCCAGGGGGAGACCCAGAAGAGCAGAGCCATTAGAAATTAAGGAAGAACAAGAAGAATGTCCCTCACTTTCCTTTGCTATTCTTCTTATCCCCTCTCCAGGAGACCAATCTGGCAGAAGTTGCATGGTGATCAGAGGACAAGACAACAGGTACGGGGAGACCTTCCTTACTTCTGGTCCAGGTCAACAAATTGGAAAAATTGTTGAGGAAGTAAAGGGGGTCTCAGCCGTATCTCTCTTCTCCTTTTCTCCTGGACTGTTCTAGGAAAGAGATGAGCAATACATGAGCAAGAGAGAAGATTGTGTTTTGCTGAGTCAGGCCACTAGGAAAACAGCAAAGGTAAGGCGGTTTTGAAGAAAAAACACCTTTTTTCTCTTTTTGTCAGTTTTCTTTTGCATTTTTTTGCCCTGCTCTACCCTTCCCTCACTGCCCTCTGTGTTTCCCCTGTCTGCTCTGTCTTTCTCACCTTCTGGCACTCTCTGGGAAAAACACAGCAAATTGATGAGGCAGTGGTGCAATACAATGACTTTTAGTCATTGCATGGGTCTAGCGTATAGAATTCAGGGAAGTAAATTCCTAGCTCTGAAGTCCCCTTTTCTCTTTCCTTCTTTCCTTGGCCCCCAGGAACGGAGACTTTAGGAAAGGCAGGTCTCAGGC